>NW_024070199.1:37679963-38118016 GCF_014754425.2 Oryx dammah
TTAAGGCATAACTGTCATTGTAATGGCCCTGTGTATTTTCTAATCATTTTTATGAAGCACATTATTATCAGAATTTTATGCATATACCATGGCAAAGACGTAGATTTGAATACAGGATCTGTTCTGAAATCTTGGGTAAGCTATATGACCATGTGCTGTCTCAGTCTCCCCTTCAGTAAAATGGTGGAATGCAACCATACAAACCGTCCAAATAGAATATCTTGGGGATAAGTGAAGTGATGGATATAAGGTACCTGATAAATAAGAAGTCTCAACAATGACAGCCATTAGCATTGCTTTTGTCATCCCACTCATTCCTTCTCATAGAACCTCAAGGAATGAGGTAGAAGGGGGACTATTTTCCTCTTTTACAAAGGAGAATTTGAAATGCAAGAGGTTTCTGAGTTGGCTGTGGTCACACTGCTTATCAGATATAAAACAGTGTATATAAAACAGTGTAACTTTCTCCAAGTTGAAAGAGACAAGACACTTGAAAGAAGAGTCCAAAATATAGGGAATGAATAAGGGAAATTCAAAGGCTTGAGAAGGAAGTAAGAGTCAAATGAACAATTAAAAGCAAACAACACAAAGAGAAATACACTCCCAGTGACTTCCAAAGTGATGTAGAGATAAATGACAGTGACACAGAGATGCAGACATAGGCATATACACACGAAAATAGACAGGGGGAAAAAGAGGACATGTTGAACAAAATGTAGAAAATGCTATTCCACAGGACCACATAGACATCTGCATAGACTGTGCACAGAACAGTTGCAAGGAGTTGCATTTTTAATAGGTAATGACATGACTGGACCCCAAGATTTGTGCAACCCAACCAAGACCTTGGGATCCACAGTTCCTATAGCAAGTTACATATCAATAAGTAAGAGTAGAGCATTAATACTCTTAGGGAAATATTCCATTCCCTTCTAAACCTGATGGCTGGAAGAATAATCAGATGAAAAGAAAAATCCGAGAAAGGAATATGATGTGGCTTACAGTCCCCATACTTACTTGACTGTGCACTCTGAGAAGGCCACCAGCCCAAGGAGCACAAGCCACTTCATGCTTCTTTCCTGGCTCCAAGTACTCAGGGAAGTTTGGGTTTTTAGCATGTAGTGGTGAGCAGGAGCCCCTAGGTATATATGCTCTGACCTACCCGAGTTTTCCCCTTTAGGTGACTAAAAGATCTGAAAAAAAAAACATAAAGCTCTCGATAAAATCTTTACCTTCATCAGTGTCCTTGACAAGTAGCCTTTGAAGCTTCTCAGAATACGGAGAATTCAACTGTAATCTCTTCCTTGAAGCTTGGCTGGAAAATCAAACTGATCTGCATGGACTCTAAGAAGACTGAGAACCTTGCCTACATGGAGAAAAAACTACTAAGAATATCATGCAAATGGATACTAGGGGCTGTGCTTGACATTCATGGATTCATGTCATCTTCCTAGCCACTTCATCAGACATGCATTGCTGTCTTCATTGGAGAGGAGATTGCTAGGAGGATAAGTGGTCAAATGGCAAAGTGAAGACTTCAGGCACAGCCCAGGGGCATACAACTGGCTTTAGGGAGTGGGTCTAATGGCAGACATCAGGGGCACCTATGGTGCCAGGCTGCATCAAAGATTTAGGGAAGAATATTACTTCAATTGTATAGTTTCAGTATTGGAAGATATGTTGTATGCATCCACAAGATATTTTATATCTTCCAACAACTGGACAAGGAAGAACTGTGTGCTAGGTTCTGGGTTAAAGGCTTCAGAGTCAAAGTTGATTAAGACAAAGTAGTCTTTATCTTAAGAGAGCTAGAAGTCTAGTTCTCACAAACCCATGGCCCCAGGAGGCAGGAGATATGATACTAAGGCTAGGTGGCCATGTTGGAATCTGGGCAGCACAGGCCTTACCACTGGGAGCAGCCTTACCTCCACTTCACCCATGCTGGAAAGCAGGCCAGTTGGCCATGTTTTCAAGAGAATCGGAAGTTTGGATATTTATGTACAATCTACTGATTTTAATGTTAGCATCTAATTTCCACCCCCCCCCCCAAAAAAAAAAAAAAGTGGGAACAAAATCTCAAAAGCAATGTGCTGGAATCAGCTTCAGTCTCTGCAATTTTTTGTTTCTGTCCTAGAGCTGGGAGTACAGTGGGGACAGAGAGGAATTTAATTCATGTTGGCTGATTTAAAAAGGGACTGAATGCATACTAAACATGCTGACTCATTGGAAAATATCCTGATATTAGGAAAGATTGAAGGCAGGAGGAAAAGTGGAAGACGAAGGATGAGATGGTTAGACGGCATTACCAAGTTGATGGACATGAGCTTGAGCAAGCTCCGGGAGTTAGTGATGGATAGGGAAGCCTGGCATGATGCAGTCTATGGTGTTGCAAAGAGATGGACACAACTGAAGGACTGAACTGAACTGAACAGATTGAGAACAAAGACTAATTAATCTAATTGCATCAAGTTGTTGACTAGCTACGTATAACAATGCATTACTTAAGTGGCTTTAAAATTCAGACTTATGACTCTACATTGAGAGTGCAATATCTTCTAAGGAAAAACAAAAATACTGCTCATCAAAAACAAAATGAAAGAAAACCAAAAGAAAAAAAAAAAAAAGAAAGAAATCTGAAACTATATTCAACAACGTCAGTTCAGTTCAGGTGCTCAGTCGTGTCCGACTCTTTGTGAGCCCGTGAACGGCAGCACACAAGGCCTCCTTATCCATCACCAACTCCCGGAGTCCACACATACCCATGTCCATTGAGTTGGTGATGCCATCCAACCATATCATCCTCTCTCATCCCCTTCTCCTCCTGCCCTCCATCTTTTCCAACATTAGGGTCTTTTCAAATGAGTCAGCTCTTCACATCAGGTGGCCAAAGTATTGGAGTTTCAGCTTCAGCATCAGTCCTTCCAGTGAACATTCAGGACTGATTTCCTTAAGGATGGACTGGTTGGATCTCCTTGTAGTCCAAGGGACACTCAAGAGTCTGCTCCAACACCACCGTTCAGAAGCATCAATTTTTCGGGGCTCAGCTTTCTTTATAGTCCAACTTTCACATCCATACATGACCACTGGAGAAACGCTAACCTTGACTACACAGACCTTTGTTGACATAGTAATGTCTCTGCTTTTCAATATGCTGTCCAGATTGGTCTCAAGTTTCCTTTCAAGATGTAAGTGTCTTTTAATTTCATGGCTGCAATCACCATCTGCAGTGATTTTGGAGCCCAGGAATTGACATCAAACACTGTCTTCAATGTTTCCCCATCTATTGGCCATGAAGTGATGGGACAAGATGCCATGATCTTAGTTTTCTAAATGTTGAGCTTTAAGCCAACTTTTTACTCTCCTCTTTCACCTTCATCAAGAGGTTCTTTTTCTTCTTCTTTTCTGCAATACGGTGGTGTCATCTGCATATCTGAGGCTATGGATATTTCTCCTGGCAATCTTGATTCCAACCTGTGCTTCCTCCAGCCCAGCGTTTTCATGATGTACTCTGCATATACGTTAAATAAGGAGGGTGACAATATACAGCCTTGATGTACTCCTTTCCTATTTGAAACCAGTCTGTTGTTCCATGTCCAGTTCTAACTGTTGCTTCCTGACCTGTGTACAGGTTTCTCAAGAGGCAGGTCAGGTGGTCTGGTATTCCCATCTCTTTAAGAAATTTCCACATTTTATTGTGACCCATACAGTCAAATGCTTTGGCATAGTCAGTAAGCATAAGTAGGTGTTTTTCTGGAATTTCTTGCTCTTTTGATAAACCACCAGATGTTGACAATACGATCTCTGGTTCCTCTGCCTTTTCTAAAACCAGCTTGATCATCTGGAAGTTCATGGTTCACATATTACTGAAGCCTGGCTTGGAGAATTTTAGGCATTACTTTATAAGCGTGTGAGATGAGTGCCATTGTGCTGTACTTTGAGCATTCTTTGACACTGCCTTTCTTTGGGATTGGAATAGATCTGACCTTTTCCAGTCCTGTGGCCACTGCTGGGTCTTCCAATTTTTCTGGCATATTGAGTACAACACTTTCACAGCATCATATTTCAGGATTTGAAATAGCTCAACTGGAATTCCATGACCTCCACTAGCTTTGTTCTTAGTGATGCTTCCTAAGGCCCATTTGACTTCACATTCCAGGATGTCTGACTTTAGATGAGTGATCACACCATCGTGATTATCTGAGTCTTGAATATCTTTTTTGTACAGTTCCTCTGTGTATTTTTGACACCTCTTCTTAATATCTTCTGCTTCTGTGAGATCCATACCATTTCTGTCCTTTACTGAACTCATCTTTGCATGAAATATTCCCTTGGTATCTCTAATTTTCTTGAAGAGATGTCTAGTCTTTCCCATTCTGTTCTTTTCCTCTATTTCTTTGCACTGACCACTGAGAAAGGCTTTCTTATCTCTCCTTGCTATTTTTTGGAACTCTGTATTCAAATGGGTATACTTTTCCTTTTCTCCTTTGCTTTTTGCTTCCCTTCTTTTCACAGCTATCTGTTATGCCTCCTCAGACAGCTAGTTTGCTCTTTGGCATTTATTTTTCTTGGGAATGGTCTTGATTCCTGTCTCTTGTACAATGTGATGAACCGCCATCCGTAGTTCATCAGGCACTCTGTCTATTAGATCTAGTCCCTTAAATCTATTTCTCACTTCCACTGTATAGTCCTAAGGGATTTGATTTAGGTCATACCTTAATGGTCTAGTGCTTTTCTCCACTTCCTTCAATTTCAGTCTGAATTAGTCGATAAGGAGTTCATGATCTGAGCCACCGTCTGTTCCCAGTCTTGTTTTTGCTGACTGTATAGAGCTTCTCCATCTTTGGCTGCAAAGAATATAATCCATCTGATTTTTGTGTTGACCATCTGGTGATGTCCATGTGTAGAGTTGAGAGGGTAACAGGCAGGAAAGCCAAGGGTCTCCAAAGGGAGGAAATAGCCTGCAAGTGTCAGACATTTTTATCTCTCTTAAGCAGCAGGAGGAAACAAACTAGCGATATGTTTTCCTTCTCTATACAAATTTAAAAGGAGGTTTCTCTTAAAATTCTGTGTTGCCATAATGATACCTGTTTCACCTGAAGTTAACCAATGCCTTTTTCTTGTGGAAATGTTTATCTTAAGCTATGCTAATGTACTATGCATTTATCCCAAACTCTGTCTTCAAGTCTGTTCTGCCTTTTGGCTCAGAACCTACTTGATAAACAGTATGTTATATTCCGATATGAAACTATTTGTATGGTGATCTGCCCTTCTTCAAGATTCAAGTTAATCATTTTATGGCCCAAGATAAATCATTTGGTGCCAAGATTATCCCAAAATGCATCTTATGGGTGAGGGGCCTGGTGCCATTCTAAGTTTTGAGACATTCCTTTCTTCCATTAACAGGCTGCTTGTGACTATATAACATCCAGCTGAAAACTAGCAGTGGGGTACTCTTTCTGCCCCCTTCTGATGCCTATGTCAGAAGCTTTCTCTATCTCCTTTATACTTTAATAAAACTTTATTACACAAAAGCTCTGAGCGATCAAGCCTTGTCTTTTGCCTGGGATTGAATTCTTCTCCTCCAAGAGCCAAGAATCCCACCGTCGTAATTCAACAAAAACTTTTCATCTTGGGGGTTCATCCGGGATCCTTCAGAACAAGGTAAGGATGCTTGGAGCTCTAGTTCTTTGTTCTCTTAGCGAACAAGTTTTCTGCTGTGCTTAAGCAACACTACTAACAAAGCTAGTGGAGGTGATGGAATTAAAGTTGAGCTGTTTCAAATGCTGAAAGATAATGCTGTGAAAGTGCTGAACTCAATATGCCAGCAAATTTGGAAAACTCAGCAGTGGCCACAGGACTGGAAAAGGTCAGTTTTCCTTCCAATTACAAAGAAAGGCAATGCCAAAGAATACTCAAACTACCGCACAATTGCACTCATCTCACATGCTAGTAAATTAATGCTCAAAATTCTCCAAGCCAGCCTTCAGCAATACGTGAACCATGAACTACCTGATGTTCAAGCTGGTTTCAGAAAAGGCAGAGGAACCAGAGATCAAATTGCCAACATCTGCTGGACCGTGGAAAAAGCAAGAGAGTTCCAGAAAACCATCTATTTCTGCTTTATTGACTATGCCAAAGCCTTTGACTGTGTGGATTACAATCAACTGTGGAAAACTCTGAAAGAGATGGGAATACCAGACTACCTAACGTGCCTCTTGAGAAACCTGTATGCAGGTCAGGAAGCAATGGTTAGAACTGGACATGGAACAACAGACTGGTTCCAAACAGGAAAAGAACTACGTCAAGGCTGTATATTGTCACCCTGCTTATTCAACTTCTATGCAGAGTACATCATGAGAAACCCTGGACTGGAAGAAACACAAGCTGGAATCAAGATTGCCGGGAGAAATATCAATAACCTCAGATATGCAGATGACACCACCCTTATGGCAGAAAGTGAAGAGGAACTAAAAAGTCTCTTGATGAAAGTGAAAGAGCAAAGCGAAAAAGTTGGCTTAAAGCTCAACATTCAGAAAACGACGATCATGGCATCTGGTCCCATCACTCCATGGGAAATAGATGGGGAAACAGTGGAAACAGTGTCAGACTTATTTTGGGGAGCTCCAAAATCACTGCAGATGGTGACTGCAGCCATGAAATTAAGAGACACTTACTCCTTGGAAGAAAAGTTATGACCAACCTAGATAGCACAATCAAAAGCAGAGACATTACTTTGCCGACTAAGGTCCGTCTAGTCAAGGCTATGGTTTTTCCAGTGGTCATGTATGGATGTGAGAGTTGGACTGTGAAGAAGGCTGAGTGCCGAAGAATTGATGCTTTTGAGCTGTGGTGTTGGAGAAGACTCTTGAGAGTCCCTTGGACTGCAAGGAGATCCAACCAGTCCATTCTGAAGGAGATCCGCCCTGGATTTCTTTGGAAGGAATGATGCTAAAGCTGAAACTCCAGTACTTTGGGCACCTCAGTGAAGAGTTGACTCATTGGAAAAGACTCTGATGTTGGGAGGGATTGGGGGCAGGAGGAGAAGGGGACGACCGAGGATGAGATGGCTGGATGGCATCACGGACTCGATGAACGTGCATCTGAGTGAACTCCGGGAGATGGTGACGGACAGGGAGGCCTGGCGTGCTGTGATTCATGGGGTTCCAAAGAGTCAGACACGACTGAGCGACTGAACTAAACTGACCTGAACTAACTAACTCTATGGTGTGCTCGTGCGAATCAATGACATGCCCTGTGTGAAACAAGTGAGAAGCCATGCTCTGCGGTTCCACGATGATCTCATACGGCTCATGGCAGAAACCTGTCGGGGGTTTATACCTACCTGCCAATGCCAAGAGGCACCCAATGTCTCCTTTGGGAACCGACCAGAAATGGGCAAAGCGTGTGGGCTGAACTCTCCTTTCTTGGTCAATTTTTTCGGTCTTTTTGACCATTTCATAACCCCTTGGGAATTAGAAGTACTAACCTAATCTATCGGATCATAGACTTTAAAGGGTCTTGTGATCTATGCTGTTACTGTGCACTGTGGCTTAGGTCCCAAACTTGGATTGGTAGTCAAGAAAGCAGTTCAGAAGCTACATGGAGCTCTAGCCCCAAGAACATCTCGGAGGTTAAAGGTTGCTCAGATTGGGACTGCAATCTTTTGTTTTGTTTTGTTTTGTTTTTCCCTTTGGTAACGCTGGCTCTTAGTCGACCAGAGGAGGCTCTTATACTGGTGTGGTGATGCTTGAAAAAAACATCCCAGCTTTATGTTCGTATCGGTCTTATTATGGTCAGGAATATACTCAGGGTCATGCACAGGCACTCAGGTGATGAATGCTTCCCCCCGCCCCCCCGCCCCCAGCGGTCTTAGCTTGGGAGGCATTCTGGAAGGTTACTCTGATTGCACCCCAGGTGGCATCAGAGGCAAGCAAGGTTAAAGGTGAAGAGCTGGATATCAGGTAGAGATGCTATCAGGTCTACCCCTGGTACATCCCCACCCCATCTCGGTGGTAGAAAAAGGAGGGTCGAGTACAGCACCTGCATCGGTAAGTGACAGACTAAGTCCGACCAGGAAGGAAAAGCTTTCGGTGTAAATTCTGTCTACACCCCACCTAGAGCTGGGAAGGATGCTTCCGGTAGAAAAATGGCACTGGTCACTTTTTTTCTCTCTTACAGATGGGAGCTAACAATTGAAGCCTCACTCTTTTGAACTGTATCCTGAAAAACTGGGATAGATTTGATCCCCAGGGCTTAAAGAAGACACATCTGGTTTTCCTATGCGATACTGCATGGCCACGGTATCCATTGGAGGACGGAGAACGGTGGCCTGTTGGAGGGTCTCTTAAGTATAATACTGTTTTACAATTAGACCGGTTCTGTAAGGAACAAGGGAAAAATGACCTTAAAGATAGATTTCTCACTCAGTCGGTTCCTCATATCCGCGGTAAGCTACAAAAACAGGCATATGAACCAAATCAGTCTTTAGATACTCTGTTCCAACTGGCTCAGACAGTCTATTATGGTAGGGAATATGAGGAAAAGAAAGAAAGGCAAAGAAACACAAAGGAAAAGGCGGAAGCCTTCGCAATGGCTATGAAAAACTTTCTTAAACAGCCGGAGAAAAATGCCCAGAGGGGCCCAGGTGAAAAGGTATGAGCTTGCTATTAACTGTGGAAAGGAGGGGCACCTCAAGATGGATTGCCCTCAGGCATCGAAGCCGCCCCTGGTTCCATGTCCGGTCTGTAAAGGACCACAATGTAAGAGAGAATGCCCTCAGAGGCGTAGGTCTCCGGGGTCGGACTCTCAAGACAATCATGACTGCAGGTGCCCGGGGGTCCCCACACAAGCTTCGGTCCTAATTACACCTGAGGAACTCCGGGTATTAATAATTGGGTGTGTCCAATTAGTCAAGTTCCTTTTAGATACTGGGGCAACTTACTCTGTGCTTACTGAAGCCCCTGAGCCACATTCTTCCCTATCCGCTTCCATAATGGGACTCTCTGGATGAGCCAAAAGGTATTATTTCAGTTATTCTTTATCTTGCATCTGGGATTCTGTGCTATTTTCACACAAGTTACTGATCATGCCAGAATCTCCCTCACCCCTTTTGGGGAGAGATATACTGAGCAAGGTCCATGCCTCTCTTTTTATGAATATGGAGCCCTCCCTTTCTCTCCCTCTAGTTCAACAAAATGCAAATCCTAGAGTATGGGCTGATGGAAAATCTGTGGGTCAAGCACAAAATGCTATTCCTGTAGTTGTCAAGCTCAAAGACCCACACTTATTTCCACATAAGAAGCAATATCCTCTGAAACCTGAGGTTAAGGAAGGGTTAAAACCCATCATCAAAAATTTAAAATAACAGGGACTATTAATTCCCTGTAACAGTCCTTGCAACACTGACATTTTGGGCATAAAAAATCAAATGGTAAATAGAGACTAGTTCAAGATTTACATATAATAAATGAGGCTCTAGTTCCTTTACACCCCATGGTGCCTAATCCTTATACTCTATTGTCTGAAATTCTTGAATGAGCCAAATATTTCTCAGTAATTGATTTAAAAGATGCCTTCTATTCAATGCCTTTGGTGGAGGAAAGTCAATTTCTATTTGCCTTTGAAGACCCTACACAGCCACCTTCTCAGTTAACCTGGACAGTTTTGACACAGGGATTTCATGACAGTCCTCACTTATTTGGACAAAGTTTGTCACGGGATCTCCAAAACTTTAATAGCTCTGAAGCGGTGGTGTTACAATATGTAGATGATATTTTGATCTGTGCTGAGACAGAGGAAGCTTGTTCACGAGCCTCAGAAGATTTCTTAAACTTTCTGGCAGGCTGTGGTTACAAGGCATCAAGAGAAAAGGCTCAGCTTCGTCAACAATCAGTTAGATATCTGGGCCTAGTCATATCAGAAGGGACTAGGGCCATAGGCCCTGAGAGAACTAAACCTATACTAAATCATCCCCTACTTATGACTTTAAGACAATTGAGGGGATTTTGGGGAATCACAGGTTACTGTCACATTTGGATTCCAGGTTATGGAACCCGGCCTTTATATAAACTTATACCTGAAACTCAGCAGGCCCAAACTGACAAACTGGTTTGGTCTCCAGAAACTCAAAAGGCTTTTAAGGTTCTTCAGACTGCTCTCCTGCAAGCTCCAGCTCTGAGCTTGCTCACACATGGTCAGAATTTAATTTGTTTGTCACTGAAAGGAAAGGTATGGCCTTGGGAGTTTTGACCCAACCTCGAGGGCCTCACCAGCAACCTATTGCTTATCTAAGCAGGAAATTAGATGTAATTTCACGTGGGTGACCCCACTGCGTAAGAGTAATTGGGGTAGTGGCTTTATTAGCCCCTGAAGCTTTAAAAATAATTAATGGATGAAACTTTACTGTACTGACTTCTCATGATGTGAGTGGAATCTTAAATTCTAAGGTTAATATTTGGATGACAGACAGTAGGCTTCTTAAATATCAGTCATTGTTGTTAGAAGGACCAGTCACTAAGCTTAAAGTTTGTGGAAATTTAAATCCTGCCACTTTCCTTCCTGAGAAGGAAAATGAAACACCTGATCACGATTGTTCTCAATTCCTAACTTTAAACTATGCAGCTCGGGAAGATCTAATGGATACCCCATTAGACAATCCAGACATGGAAATATTTACAGATGGCAGTTCTTTTGTTCGGGATGGAAAGCGTAAAGCAGGTTATGCTGTGGTGACTGCTGAACAGGTTTTGGAAGCAAAATCTCTCCCCCAGGGAACCAGTGCTCAGTTAGCGGAGCTTGTGGCTCTGACCCAAGCTCTAGAGTTAAGCAAAGGGCAGCGGGTAAATATCTACAGGGATTCTAAGTATTTTTATTTGACTTTACATGCTCATGCTGCAATATAGAAGGAAAAACAGTTTAAAACAGCAACAGGAGAACCTATTACTCATTTCAGAGAGATTGAGAGACTTTTAACTGCTATATATTGTCCTAAAGAAGTAGCTGTTATGCACTGAAAAGGGCACAGCAGGGATGGGAGTAAAGTAGGCAAAGGTAATCAGCTGGCTGACTGTCAAGCAAGAAAAGTGGCACTTTAAGAAACCCCTTCATTGCAGACGCCTTTGATCTGGACAGGTCCTGTGGAACAGAAAAATCCACAATATACTGAGGAAAAATTAGAAAGATATGAAAAAAGAGGGCACAGATTACTGATAAAGGATGGTTACAGCCTGAGGATGGGCGATTAATAATTCCTGAAAATACTCAATGGAAAATTCTTAAGGGTTTACATCAGAGTTTTCATTTGGGTGCAGAGAGTACTTATCAAATGGCTTCTCGTTTATTTAAAGGTAAAAATGTAATGAAAACTTTAAAGAATATTATCAAAAGCTGTGAGGTTTGTCAAAAAAATAACCCAAAGACTGAAAAGCTAGCAAAATCTGGATTACAAAGAAGTGGGAAGTATCCTGGAGAGGACTGGGAAATTGATTTTACTCATATGACAAAAGCTAATGGATATTCTTGCTTACAAGTTTGGGTAGATACTTCTACTGGATGGATTGAGGCTTTTCCCTGTCGTAGTGAACAGGCTAAGGAGGTTATAAACATTTTAATCCATGAAATTATCCCCAGGTTTGGGCTGCCACTGAGCCTTGAGTGACAATGGCTCCGCCTTTAAAGCTGCTGTAACTCAGGGGGTATCTAAAGCTCTAGGAATAGAATATCACTTACACTGTTCCTGGAGATCCCAATCCTCAGGAAAGGTTAAAAAAGCTAATGACATTATCAAAAGACATCTGCTCAAATTAACTCAAGAGACGCAGGACAATTGGATTGAAGTCCTACCCATAGCTTTAAAGAGGGCTCGAACTGCCCCCAGAAAGGAGGGACTGTCCCCCTTTCAGTGTATTTATGGAAGGCCTTTCTTATGCACAGACATTGTTATAGACCCTGAAGCCTTGGAATTAACTAGTTATGTAACTCAGCTCTCAGCTTTTCAACAGGCATTAACAGAACTCCCGGAGAGGACTCCTGACCCCTCCTCTGAGTCAAGCAAGCCTCTATTTGAGCCAGGAACTGAGCTCCTCATAAAAACTCTGGGATCTGGGGTCCCATCCCTCGAGCCCCTCTGGGAAGGCCGTTACCAGGTTATTCTTTCTTCTCCCACAGCTGTCAAAGTGCCGGGAATTGATTCGTGGGTACATCACTCGAGTTAAGAGGTGGCACCCTGACCAAAACTAAGTGACATCTTTTTATGTCTTTATTTTCTATGCTCTGACTTTGTACTTTCCAGATGGGCCTGATAACGTATGTGAGCTTACTTCTGCTGACTCCAAATATCCTGAGTCTGCCGTTTGATCCTCAAGACAATGCCTTCCTGTCCTGGGCTCACTCCTACGCTGCATTCCACAATCAGTCTAACTGCTGGGTCTGTGGAGCATTCCCCTCTTCTTCAGTGGAAGGCTTCCCGTGGTGGACATCTCCACTTCAAGGAAGACTTTCTCCAGAGTGTAAATACCTTCAACAACAGTTACATGCGATGCCTCTTCTTCATCTGATGACATCTACCAACCCTAAAATGGACTGTTGCAACACTTTGTACTTTAACTATGGACATAATGTGCCTTTTAATTTTGATTATACATTGTCTCGGTTCAATGACTATTTTGATACACATAAGGCAAATAGGTCTAGATCTAATGGTTTTTTACCTGATGTTTATCAAAAATGGGATGAAGTTATGTGGCTAACTACTGAAAAAGGACATTTAATATCTACTGCCCCTATATGCTGTGAACAAACAATGCCATCCCCAAAAGTTAGCCAACATCTTAATTACAATGATTGGAAACAATTGGGATTTTTGCCTCAGGAAATATGCAACGTAATCATTCCTTTGTTTTCCAAACCCAGTTCAGGTCCTCCCTTTGTGTGGCCAGGCACTAATTGGGACTGGATATCTCAGTCATGCTGGCTTGCTCCAAACGGGACTGATTGGATATGTGGCTCTTACCTATGGGCATGGCTTCCCCCTGGTTGGACAGGGAGATGCACCCTGGGTCTAGCCTTTACTCACGGCTTTATATTTTCAGAGCTCTCAGAAAAGCCTGCTGATTTACCCCACCTTAAAAGTCGGTGGGCAAGGTCTGTATTTCACTGGTATGATTATTTGGCTGCAGTCTTTGTTCCCTCTTTGGGAACTACAGATGTTATGCTACGAGTGGATGCTTTGACTAATTTTACTCAACGGGCATTACAAGATTCTCAAAAGGCTATTTCAGCTCTTAATGCTGAACAAGCACAAATTAGAAAGGTGGTTTTACAAAACAGATTGGCTTTAGATATTCTGACAGCTGCGCAAGGAGGAAGGTATGCTATTATTCATACCCAATGCTGTACATATATACCTGATATGAGCACGAATGTTACTCATTTTACTAAACACATGAACAAGATGATTGAGGCAATGGATACTCCTGAAGCCTCAATTGCTTCACTTTGGGAGACGTTAACTAGTTCCCCATGGTGGACAACTATCTTAATTACAACAATTCTGATTGTTTTGTTTTTACTGTTTGCTCCCTGAATCTGTAACTGTATAACTGGATTTGTTTCTAGCCGCATGAAAGCTTTCAAGTTACAAATGGTTACTCAAACTCTTGCTACTGCTGCAGCTGCCTCCAACTACTATTTGGGGCCCCTGTATCAAATATCCTCAATATGAGGATTAGGAGAAGATGTTGCCTCACCAATTTAGGGACAACTCCTCTTCTCAGCTCAGAAGCAGTTATGGAACAAAAATGACACCCCTTTTCCCTAGGCAACATAATTCTCCTAAAAGAAAAGGGGGGAATGAGAGGGTAAAAGGCAGGAAGGCCAGGGGTCTCCAAATGGAGGAAATAGCCTGCAAGTGTCAGACATTTTTCTCTCTTAAGCGGCAGAAGGAAACAAACTAGGGATATTTTTTTTCCTTCTCTACACAAATTTAAAAGGAGGTTTTTCTTAAAATTCTGTGTTGCCATGACACTTGGTTTCACCTGAAGTTAACCAATGCCTTTTTCTTTTGGAAATGTTTATCTTAAGCTTTGTTAATGTACTATGCATTTACCCCAAACTCTGTCTTCAAGTAGGTTCCCCTTTTGGGCTCAGAACCTACTTGATAAACCAGTATGTTAAACTCAGATATTGTTCCTCTAATCTATGTAAATGACACTATTTGTATGGTGCTCTGCCCCTCTTCAAGATTCAAGTTAATCCTTTTATGGCCCAAGATAAACCATTTGAAGCCAAGATTATCCCAAAATGCATCTTATGGGTGAGGGGCCTGGTGCCATTCTGAGTTTTGAGATATTCCTTTCTTTCATTAACCGACTGCTGGTGACTATATAACATCCACCTAAAGATTAGCAGTGGGGTACTCTTTCTGCCCCCTTCTGATGCCTATGTCAAAAGCTTTCTCTATCTCCTTTATACTTTAATAAAACTTTGTTACACAAAAGCTCTGAGCAATCAAGCCTCTTCTCTGGCCCCAGATTGAATTCTTCTCCTCCAGGGGCCAAACAACAACAACCTTTCACTTCCAGTTTCTGAACAAATGAATGGCATTAAAATTGTGAGAGGAATAGTTATTTCATCTTAAAGGAGAACAACCAAGTGCAAAATATGACTACATTCTTTCAATAAACTGTGAAAGGTATTTAATTTTTGTGAATCTGGGAAATTTGCACATGGATTGGATATTAAGTGTTGATTTTATTTGGAACAAAGATCATTTTTTTAACATCCCATATTTTACCCCAAATACTCATTATGTATATTTTGTGTATTGTTCATCTCGTCCCTAAAACACGTCAGGAAAAATGAATAAGAAGTAAAAGAGAGAATGAAATGAGTGTCTGTTTTAATTTAAAAACAGATCTGCATAGCTGCTATGGATTGAATTGTGTCCACCCTTGACTCCCAATGTGATGGTATTAAGAAGTAGGGCCTATGAGGTTTTGATGGTGGTCCCTCATGATGGGATTATCCTCTCCCTCTTTTTCTCTCATATTCTCCCTCCTCCTCAATCCTTTCCACCACCACAAAGGAGAACATAGCAAGAAGAGAAAGATCTGATGCAAGTCTAGAAACTCTTCACTGGGAACTCAATTGGCCACCAGCTTCATGTTGCTTAATCTCTTGTCTGTGACAACCTGTGGGACTAAGAGGTTAGTTTTGTAGTTATTGATGCCAAATGTTGAAATATTGGGTTCATGACTCTCTTCTTTCTTATATTTGTTATGTTTGAAATAGTTTTGTAGTGAGAAGTTTATAGAATGAAGTTTCTGTTTTAGTGATACCATGAGGGGCCCAAGATAGCAGATTCAGGCAGGTCCCCAATACGTGAGTGTTTGGAAGACCACATGCTCCTTCCTCCAACTCCTCTCTTGTCATCTGAAAACCATCCCCCCCCCATACCTGACAACCTTACCTCCAACCCTACCTGCATCTCTACTCCCCTGTTAAGCTACTGAGTCATCTAGTTGGAGATTTAGATGATTCAGGACAGGGTCTAGAAGGAGAAGCAATGCAGACATTTTTAGAAAGAATGATCTGGGCAGACCCTTCCATTCTTTTCCCTTCTTTATTGCTATCTGCAGGTGAGGGATAAGGCCTGGGTAGAGACGAAGCCACAAGTGAGACTGCATGGATATTTGCCGGAGAAGGTTGGAGGAATTCACAACCCAATAGCCAGGAGGTGGGCAGCTGCACAGGACCCAGGAGGGAAGGAAGAAGCACTGGGAAAAAAATAGTGCCTACCTGAGGGCTAGACCGACCTGAGTTTTCCTGTTAAACTTGGAGGTTGCGTCCTTCCAGCTTTAATTTCTGCTCCAGATGTGGAGGGGATAGAGCTGTACTCATTGCTAATGAGTCACAAGGAGAGGGACAGCCTCCCCTAGGAGCCCTTTGATTCCACTCTAACTGTGGGTATCATCCCAAGCCATAGAGCAAATGGCAGGTCATCCAAAAGATGACCTACTTTGTATATTATTTAAAATACTACACAATTTGTCTAAGAGTCCTGGCATATCTTGTTCCCAGTGTTTTTTAGGAGAGATGATTAGTTAGCCTAATTTGGGTTCTGCTGAGGATTTTACAAGCTTCCCCATTGGTAACTTCTGATTATAACTACCTGATCTCATCCCACAGAACCCAAATGATGGTAAGTTCCAGGGGGCAAGGCCTCTAAGGTCCTCGATGTCAAAGCAGCTGTGTGCCAAGTGGTCTACCACTCTCAGTCCTGAACCAAGAACCCATGAATATCACCAGAGAGTTACAGCCCCCTGCCCACCAGAAGCAGCCTCAGCATCCTCAGCAACCAGCTCAGAGCCACTTGTCCACTGATTGGCACTGAATTTCAGTCTGGAACAAGTATTCTGGAGCAAGTCCAGTCTCCTTCATCCAAGAGATGGGAAACTGAACCCTGGGGTGTATGACTCACCTTAAGGCTGCAGGTAAGTTTGTGAAGATTTAGGACCCAGGAACTCTGGTTCCCAGGCTAGGAGACTTCCAGTAACGGAAAGATGAGAGAAAGCTCAATTGCATCCGCTGCTGGGTAGCTCTCAGATGTCTGCAAGCACCAGAGTGGAAGCTTCTTTCCGTTGCCACTCAAGTCTGCTTCTGATTTTATCAGCAGACCTGCTTCCATGTAGCAGCAGGAAAGCAATATTCAGGGCTGTTTCTTTTGGGTTCCAGGCACAGTGGGGGAGCCTAAGCTGTAGTGACCCCAGGAAGCAGTCCTGCAGGTGGTGACTGACTCACTCCCAACTCAGAATCCAAAGAGTTCCCTCTCCTCATTCACACAACACAGACCTTGGGTGACTGGATAACATGCACCTGCATTCAAGTGAGAAACATTCCTTTTTCAGCCTTCTGGTAACGTAGATAAGTGTCTTATGTTTCCTCAGGGAACCCCTGGCTGAGTGAGTGAAGCTGGAGTCTGAGACTAGCCTGGATGAAACGGATGTGTTCCCTCTTTGATGCTTAAAATAGACCTTGTAGCTTCAAAGGCCTTGAGAGGGTTACAGTCACACTTATGTTTTTTCAGGAGTTTGCCTTGTGAATCTGGTGGAGAAAAAGGACAGAAACACAGGACAACGCTGGACATCTCTGGGTCCCAGCTGATTGTGAGTTGAGTTCCATCCACCAGGCTTCAAAGTCAACTGGTGATGATATTCGCAAGCCACCTTTGAAGAGGGAATAGAGGAAACAGTTTTTGGGCAGAGAGCAGTGTGGTCAAAGGGCCATGGGAATCACATGGGGCAAGATGAAGCAAGAGTCATTACTTGTTTTTTGCTCTATCAGTCCCTTGGCGTTTCTACTTGGAACAAGTACATGGAAATAGAGGCATTGGTGGTGATCCTGCCACCTGATGCTCCTTGTGATAACCAATTTGTGGACACTTCCCTGAGTCCAGAGCATATTCAGCCTTGTGATAGTCCCAGGTTCTCCCTTCTTTGGAAGGCTGACATGCCTCATTGCTGCTAAGTCACAACTCAAGCATGGGATGAGGTCATGGTGGTTGACCTGTAGGCCAAGTTCCAAGCATGGAAGGAGGTTGGCAGTGGAAGGGTAGCCATTTATTAACCTTGGTTACCTTGGTCCTTAGCAGGGGCTACTTCCCACATCTACAATGATTTTCTCCCAGCATTTGCATGGCCAGGTCCTTCTCAGCATTTACCATCATCTAAAATGAGTCTCCCTTAGGCTTGCTTTCCTTGGCCACTGCACTCTCACAAGCACAGACCCTGATACAAAAAGTGCCTATAGACGCATCCCTCCATCAAAACAATAATTATAGTTACCAAAGTGCAAAGGTGGGAGAGGGATAAATTGAGAGTTTGAGATTAATATATGTATAGTACTTTATTTAATAGATTATCAACAAAGACCTACTGTACAACACAGGAATTATGCTCAATAGTCTGTAATAACCTGTATGGGAAAAGAATCTAAGAAAGAATGGATACATGTGTATGTATAAGGGAATTAATTACCCATACCACTAATATGAATGCAATAACTGTAAATTAACTCTATTCCTATATAAATTAAAAGCTGAATTTTGTGGGTTTTTTTTTTTTTTTTATTTTTCTTTAATTTATTTTTTATTTTACTTTACAATTCTGTATTGGTTTTGCCACACATTGACATGAATCCACCACGGGTGTACATGCGTTCCCAAACATGAACCCCCCTCCCACCCCCCTCCCCACAACATCTCTCTGGGTCATCCCCGCGTACCAGCCCCAAGCGTGCCATATCCTGCATCGGACATAGACTGGCAATTAGATTCTTACATGATATTATACATGTTTCAATGCCATTCTCCCAAATCATCTCACCCTCTCCCTCTCCCACTGAGTCCAAAAGTCCGTTATACACATCTGTGTCATTTTTGCTGTCCTGCATACAGGGTCATCATTGCCATCTTTCTAAATTCCATATATATGTGTTAGTATACTGTATTGGTGTTTTTCTTTCTGGCTTACTTCACTCTGTATAATTGGCTCCAGTTTCATCCATCTCATCAGAACGGATTCAAATGTATTCTTTTTAATGGCTGAGTAATACTCCATTGTGTATATGTACCACAGCTTTCTTATACATTCATCTGCTGATGGACATCTAGGTTGTTTCCATGTCCTGGCTATTATAAACAGTGCTGCGATGAACATTGGGGTACATGTGTCTCTTTCAATTCTGGTTTCCTCAGTGTGTATGCCCAGCAGTGGGATTACTGGGTCATAAGGCAGTTCTATTTGCAATTTTTTAAGGAATCTCCACACTGTTCTCCATAGTGGCTGTACTAGTTTGCATTCCCACCAACAGTGTAGGAGGGTTCCCTTCTCTCCACACCCTCTCCAGCATTTATTGCTTGCAGATTTTTGGATCACAGACATTCTGACTCGTGTGAAGTGGTACCTCATTGTGGTTTTGATTTGCATTTCTCTACTAATGAGTGATGTTGAGCATCTTTTCATGTGTTTGTTAGCCATCCGTATGTCTTCTTTGGAGAAATGTCTATTTAGTCCTTTGGCCCATTTTTTGATTGGGTCGTTTATTTTTCTGGAATTGAGCTGCAGGAGTTGCTTGTATATTTTTGAGATTAGTTGTTTGTCAGTTACTTCATTTGCTATTATTTTCTCCCATTTGAAAGGCTGTCTTTTCACTTTGCTTATATTTTCCCTTGTTGTGCAGAAGCTTTTAATTTTAATTAGGTCCCATTTGTTTATTTTTGCTTTTATTTCCAGAATTCTGGGAGGTGCATCATAGAGGATCCTGCTGTGGTTTATGTCGGAGACTGTTTTACCTATGTTCTCCTCTAGGAGTTTTATAGTTTCTGGTCTTACATTTAGATCTTTAATCCATTTTGAGTTTATCTTTGTGTGCGGTGTTAGAAAGTGATCTAGTCTCATTCTTTTACAAGTGGTTGACCAGTTTTCCCAGCACCACTTGTTAAAGAGATTGTCTTTACTCCATTGTATATTCTTGCCTCCTTTTTCAAAGATAAGGTGTCCATATGTGTGTGGATTTGTCTCTGGGCTTTCTATTTTGTTCCATTGATCTATATGTCTGTCTTTGTGCCAATACCATACTGTCTTGATGACTGTGGCTTTGTAGTAGAGCCTGAAATCAGGCAAGTTGATTCCTCCAGTTCCATTCTTCTTTCTCAAGATTGCTTTGGCTATTCGTGGTTTTTTGTATTGCCATACAAATCTTGAAATTATTTGTTCTAGTTCTGTGAAAAATATCGCTGGAAGCTTGATAGGGATTGCATTGAATTTGTAAATTGCTTTGGGTAGTATACTCATTTTCACTATATTGATTCTTCCGATCCATGAGCATGGTATATTTCTCCATCTATTAGTGTCCTCTTTGATTTCTTTCATCAGTGTTTTATAGTTTTCTATATATAGGTCTTTAGTTTCTTTAGGTAGATATATTCCTAAGTATTTTATTCTTTTTGTTGCAATGGTGAATGGAATTGTTTCCTTAATTTCTTTTTCTACTTTCTCATTATTAGTGTATAGGAATGCAAGGGATTTCTGTGTGTTGATTTTATATCCTGCAAATTTATTATATTCATTAAGTAGCTCTAGTAATTTTCTGGTAGAGTCTTTAGGGTTTTCTATGTAGAGGATCATGTCATCTGCAAACAGTGAGAGTTTTACTTCTTCTTTTCCAATCTGGATTCCTTTTATTTCTTTTTCTGCTCTGATTGCTGTGGCCAAAACTTCCAGAACTATGTTGAATAGTAGTGGTGAAAGTGGGCACCCTTGTCTTGTTCCTGACTTTAGGGGAAATGCTTTCAATTTTTCACCATTGAGGATAATGTTTCTGTGGGTTTTTCATATATAGCTTTTATTATGTTGAGGTATGTTCCTTCTATTCCTGCTTTCTGGAGAGTTTTTATCATAAATGGATGTTGAATTTTGTCAAAGGCCTTCTCTGCATCTATTGAAATAATCATATGGCGTTTCTTTTTCAATTTGTTAATGTGGTGAATTACATTGATTGATTTGCGGATATTGAAGAATCCTTGCATCCCTGGGATAAAGCCCACTTGGTCATGGTGTATGATCTTTTTAATGTGTTGTTGGATTCTGATTGCTAGAATTTTGTTGAGGATTTTTGCATCTATGTTCATCGGTGATATTGGCCTGTAGTTTTCTTTTTTTGTGTCATCTTTGTCAGGTTTTGGTATTAGGGTGATGGTGGCCTCATAGAATGAGTTTGGAAGTTTACCTTCCTCTGCAATTTTCTGGAAGAGTTTGAGTAGGATAGGTGTTAACTCTTCTCGAAATTTTTGGTAGAATTCAGCTGTGAAGCTGTCTGGACCTGAGCTTTTGTTTGCTGGAAGATTTCTGATTGCAGTTTCAATTTCCGTGCTTGTGATGGGTCTGTTAAGATTTTCTATTTCTTCCTGGTTCAGTTTGGAAAATTGTACTTTTCTAAGAATTTGTCCATTTCTTCCAGGTTGTCCATTTTATTGGCATATAATTGCTGATAGTAGTCTCTTATGATCCTTTGTATTTCTGTGTTGTCTGTTGTGATCTCTCCATTTTCATTTCTAATTTTATTGATTTGATTTTTCTCTCTTTGCTTCTTGATGAGTCTGGCTAATGGTCTGTCAATTTTATTTATCCTTTCAAAGAACCAGGTTTTGGCTTTGTTGATTTTTGCTATGGTCTCTTTTGTTTCTTTTGCATTTATTTCTGCCCTAATTTTTAAGATTTCTTTCCTTCTGCTAACTCTGGGGTTCTCTAATTCTTCCTTTTCTAGTTGCTTTAGGTGTAGAGTTAGGTTATTTATATGACTTTTTTCTTGTTTCTTGAGGTATGCCTGTATTGCTATGAACTTTCCTCTTAGCACTGCTTTTATAGTGTCCCACAGGTTTTGGGTTGTTGTATTTTCATTTTCATTACTTTCTATGCATATTTTGATTTCGTTTTTGATTTCTTCTGTGATTTGTTGGTTATTCAGAAGGGTGTTGTTCAGCCTCCATATGTTGGAATTTTTAATAGTTTTCCTACTGTAATTGAGATCTAATCTTAGTGCATTATGGTCAGAAAAGATGCTTGGAATGATTTCGATTTTTTTGAATTTGCCAAGGCTAGGTTTATGGCCCAGGATGTGATCTATCCTGGAGAAGGTTCCATGATCACTTGAGAAAAAGGTGAAATTCATTGTTTTGGGGTGAAATGTCCTATAGATATCAATTAGGTCTAATTGGTCTAATTTATCATTTAAAGTTTGCGTTTCTTTGTTAATTTTCTGTTTAGTTTATCTGTCCATAGGTGTAAGTGGGGTATTAAAGTCTCCCACTTTTATTGTGTTGTTGTTAATTTCCCCTTTCATACTTGTTAGCATTTGTCCTACATATTGTGGTGCTCCTATATTGGGTGCATATATATTTATAATTGTTATATCTTCTTCTTGGATTGATCCTTTGATTATTATGTAGTGGCCTTCTTTGTCTCTTTTCACAGCCTTTGTTTTAAAGTCTATTTTATCGGATATGAGTATTGCCACTCCTGCTTTCTTTTGGTCTCTATTTGCATGGAATATCTTTTTCCAACCCTTCACTTTCAGTCTGTATGTGTCCCTTGTTTTGAGGTGGGTCTCTTGTAAGCAGCATATAGAGGGGTCTTGTTTTTGTATCCATTCAGCCAGTCTTTGCCGGTTGGGGCATTCAATCCATTTACGTTTAAGGTAATTATTGATAAGTATGATCACTTTGCCATTTACTTTATTATTTTGGGTTCGGGTTTATACTCCCTTTTTGTGTTTCCTGTCTAGAGAATATCCTTTAGAATTTGTTGGAGAGCTGGTTTGTTGGCTGAATTCTCTCAGCTTTTCCTTGTCTGTAAAGCTTTTGATTTCTCCTTCGTATTTGAATGAGATCCTTGCTGGGTATAGTAATCTGGGCTGTAGGTTATTTTCTTTCATCACTTTAAGTATGTCTTGCCATTCCCTCCTGGCCTGAAGAGTTTCTATTGAGAGATCAGCTGTTATCTTTATGGGAATCCCCTTGTGTGTTATTTGTTGTTTTTCCCTTGCTGCTTTTAATAGTTGTTCTTTGTGTTTGATCTTTGTTAATTTGATTAATATGTGTCTTGGCGTGTTTCACCTTGGGTTTATCCTATTTGGAACTCTCTGGGTTTCTTGGACTTGGGTGATTATTTCCTTCCCCATTTTAGGGAAGTTTTCAACTATTATCTCCTCAAGGATTTTCTCATGGTCTTTCTTTTTGTCTTCTTCTTCTGGGACTCCTATAATTCGAATGTTGGAGCGTTTCATATTGTCCTGGAGGTCTCTGAGATTGTCCTCATTTCTTTTAATTCGTTTTTCTTTTTTCCTCTCTGATTCATTTATTTCTACTATTCTATCTTCTGTTTCACTAATCCTATCTTCTGTCTCCGTTATTCTACTATTTGTTGCCTCCAGAGTGTTTCTGATCTCATTTATTGCATTATTCATTGTATATTGACTCTTTTTTATTTCTTCTAGGTCCTTGTTAAACCTTTCTTGCATCTTCTCAATCCTTGTCTCTAGGCTATTTATCTGTGATTCCATTTTGATTTCAAGATTTTGGATCATTTTCACTATCAATATTTGGAATTCTTTCTCAGGTAGATTCCCTATCTCTTCCTCTTTTGTTTGGTTTGGTGGGCATTTCTCCTGTTCCTTTACCTGCTGAGTATTCCTCTGTCTCTTCATCTTGGTTATATTGCTGAGTTTGGGATGGCCTTTTTATATTCTGGTAATTTGTGTAGTTCTCTTTATTGTGGAGCTTCCTCACTGTGGGTGGGGTTGTATCAGTGGCTTGTCAAGGTTTCCTGGTTAGGGAGGCTTGTGTTGGAGGTCTGGTGGGTGGAGCTGGGTTTCTTCTCTCTGGAGTGCAGTGGAGTGACCAGTAATGGGTTATGAGACGTCTAAAGTTTTGGAGTAACTTTGAGCTGCCTGTATATTGAAGCTCAGGGGTGTGTTCCTGTGTTGCTGGAGAATTTGTGTGATATGTCTTGCTCTGGAACTTGTTGGCCCTTGGGTGGAGCTTTGTTTCAGTGTAGGTATGGAGGCGTTTGATGAACTCCTATTGCTTGATGTTCCCTGAATTCAGGAGTTCTCTGATGTTCTCAAGCTTTGGACTTAAGGCTCCTGCTTCTGGTTTTCAGTTTTATTTTTACAGTGGTCTCTAGACTTCTCCATCTATACAGCACTGATGATAAAACATCTAGGTTAGAGATGAAAGGTTTCTCCACATTGAGGGACACCCAGAGAGGTTCACTGGGTTACATGGAGAAGAGAAGAGGGAGGGGGTAGTTAGAGGTGATTGGAATGAGATGCAGTGAGATCAAAAGAGGAGAGAGCAAGCTAGTCAATAGTCACTTCCTTATGTGTGCTCCATATTCTGGACCGCTCAGAGGTATTCACGGAGTTATACAGGGAAGAGGAGAGGGAGGAAGTAGACAGAGGTGGCCAGGAGGGAAAGAGAGAGGAATGAAAAGGAGAGAGACAAGTCCAGCCAGTAATCAGTTCCTTAGGTGTTCTCCACCATCTAGAACACATAGAGAATCACAGAGTTGGATATAGAAGAGATGGGGGGGGTGGGGAAGAGACAGAGGCCACCTGGTGGAGAAAAAGGAGAGTCCAAAAGGAGGAGAGAGTGGTCAAGCCAGTAATCTCGCTGTCAGGTAAAATTGGGTTTTGAAATGTACAAAATTGACAACAAAAACTGAAAAGCAAAGATTAAAAACCTAGAGTAGAGGTTGGATTTTCAAAAATACAATATTAAAGAGAAGAAGCAGAAGGAAGAAAGAAAAAAAGGAAAAAAGAAAATAATAATAAGAAAAAAAAAGATTATAAAAGAAATACCAACAACAACCACACAAAGACTATATATGGTGTTTGCCTTAAAAAAGTAGAGTCTTTTTTTTTTTTGAAAAGTAATAGTAAGTTATAGAAATAAAAATTAGAGGAGAAATAGAAGACTTAACAATTTTAAAAAAAGTTAGAAAAAAAAGGAAAAAGAAAAAAGAAAAAAAATAAGGAATGATTGTAAAAATAGTGAAGATATATCTGGCCCTTCTCTGATGTTATGGGCCGTGTGGGGTCACTTCCAAGGCAGTTCCCTCTGTTTAACTTCTTCTGTTTGCTGGTCTCTTCAGTGTCTGAATTCCGTCCTGACACAGGGTGGCGGTGGTGGACACTTTTTTTTTTTTTTTTTTTTTTAGGCTCACTAGTTCAGTCGCGCTGTGGGGAGGGAGGGATGCTGCAAACAAATAGCACTGTCGTGAGCACACAGCGTCTCAGCCCCGCTGGACCTGTCCCCCGCCACGGCGCACAAACTGCTCCGACTCCACGGTGCTCAGCCAGGAACCGTCCGAGGCCTGCCCCAGGCTGTGCGCACCTCCCCGGTCCAAGCCGCTCAGGTTTGGCGCCCAGGTAGCCCTCAGAGGCACAGTCTCGGTTGGGACTGCGCCCTGCACCCCTCCCAGGTCCGAGCAGCTCAGGAGCTTGGCGAGCGCAGTCGCCGCAACTTGTCACCTTCTCCGTCTCTACTGCTCAGTTTTCTGTGTGTACTGCTGGCGCTCCTTGTGAGACAGATGGTGACTGTCTAGCATCCCCAGAAGTCTCAGCAAAGAAGCCTGCCTGCAGTTTGTTAGGTAAAGTCTCTCTGGGGCTGTGATTGCCCCTTTCCAGCCCTTATGGCTCTGGCTGCCTGTCCCCGGCGGGGGATGGTCTGCAGCCGGCTATTTCCGTTCCGTCCTTTGTTCTGTGCGCGGTCCTGGCCGCGTTTTATGTTCGAGCTTTTCGCGAGGTAGCTATCCCCCAGTCTGGTTTGCTACCCCAAGTTTGATCGCTCTGGTTACACATGGGGCGTTTCTGCCCAATTCTTACCGAGCACGGCAGCCTACACCTCCCGCGCTTCCCTGCCTTGCCCCCACTTGCCAGTGGGGGATGCAGGCGTCTGCGCTGCTTTTCTGCTGGGGGAGTTACTGTTGGGCTTGGAATCTCTTGGTTTTAATTATTTATTTGTTTTTCCTTCCTGTTATGTTGCCCTCTGTGTTTCTAAGGCTCGTCACAGACTTGGCAGGGAGAGTGTTTCCTTGTGTTTGGGAACCTCTCTTCTTAGAATTCCCTTCCTGGGACGGGCTTCCCTTCCCAGGACCGAGCTCCCTCCCCACCTCCTTTGTCTCTTTTCTCATCTTTTATATTTTTTCCTACCTGTTTTTTAAGACAATGATCTGCTTTTCTGGTTGCCTGATGTCCTCTGCCTGCATTCAGAGGTTGTTTTGTGGAGTTTGCTCCGCGTTGTAATGATCTTTTGAGGAATTTGTGAGTGAGAAAGTGGTCTTCCCTTCCTATTCCTCCGCCATCTTAGGACTGCACCCCCCTCAAAAGCTGAATTTTGAAAAATGCTTATGTCTAGAGACTCATGTAGTTCTTTAATCTCACAGGATTCCAGATATGATGCTGGAGATGGCAGAGCAGGTACAAAAATCAAGACATAATCAGAGGTTGCATTTTCCTGAGCTTTGGTGTCTTTTTGCTTCTAGTGTCACCTTTGATTTGTCTTTGGAGGATCTAATACAAAGGCTCTGAGACACCAGTTTGGTGTTAGCTGAAGGATGAGAGGGAGGTGCTAGTGGGAGAGGGAAATCCCAGCTCCCTAGTCTTGTGTTGGGGCACATTTGAGGCACAAGTTTTGTCCCAAGTTCCCTATGGAAACAGGCTGTAGCTTCCCTCTCCATGACCTGCATGATATCAGACCCAGACTGGTTCATCCATTTTCATGTCCTGCTTCCCCTGAGACCTAATTGATTTCCCTATGAGAATATTTTTAATATAAATTGATTTACTTTAATTGGAGGCTAATTACTTTACAATATGGTAGTGGTTTGCCATACATTGACATGAATCTGCCACAGGTGTAAAAGTGTTCCCCATCTTTAACTCCCCTCCAATCCCCTTCCCCATCACATCCCTCTGGGTTATCCCAGTACATCATCCCAAAGCACCCTGTCTCATTCATGAAACCTGGACTGGTGATCCATTTCAGATATGGTAATATACATATTTCAATGCCATTTTGTGAAATCATCCCACCCTCGTCCTCTCTCACAGAGTCCAAAGGACTGTTCTATACATCTGTGTCTCTTTTGCTGTCTTGCATATAGGGTTATCATTACCATCTTTCTAAATTCCATATATATGTGTTCAGGTCAGTTCATTTCAGTCGCGCAATCATGTCTGACTCTTTGCGACCCCATGAATCACAGCACGCCAGGCCTCCCTGTCCATCACCAACTCCAGGAGTTCACTCAGACTCAAGACCATCGAGTCAGTGATGCCATCCAGCCATCTCATCCTCTGCCATCGCCTTCTCCTCCTGTCCCCAATCTCTCCCAGCATCAGAGTCTTTTCCAATGAGTCAGTTCTTCACATGAGGTGGCCAAAGTACTGGAGTTTCAGCTTCAGCATCATTCCTTCCAAAAAAATCCCAGGGCTGATCTCCTTCAGAACGGACTCGTTGGATCTCCTTGCAGTCCAAGGGACTCTCAAGAGTCTTCTCCAACACCACAGTTCAAAAGCATCAATTTTGGGGGGCTCAGCCTTCTTCACAGTCCAACTCTCACATCCATACATGACCACAGGAAAAACCATAGCCTTGACTAGATGGACCTTAGTTGGCAAAGTAATGTTTCTGCTTTTGATTATGCTATCTAGGTTGGTCATAACTTTTCTTCCAAGGAGTAAGCGTCTTTTAATTTCATGGCTGCAATCACCTTCTGCAGTGATATTGGAACACCGCCAAAAATAAAGTCTGACACTGTTTCCACTGTTTCCCCATCTATTTCCCATGAAGTGATGGGACTGGATGCCATGATCTTCGTTTTCTAAATGTTGAGCTTTAAGCCAACTTTTTCACTCTCCACTTTCACTTTCATCAAGAGGCTTTTTAGTTCCTCTTCACTTTCTGCGTTAGTATACTCTATTGGTGTTTTTCTTTCTGGGTTACTTCACTCTGTATAATAGGCTGCAGTTTCACCCACCTCATTATAGCTGATTCAAATGTGTTCTTTTTAATGGCTGAGTAATATTGTATTGTGTATATGTATCACTGCTTTCTTATCCATTTGTCTGCTGATGGACATGTAGGTTATTTCCATGACCTGGCTATTATAAACAGTACTGTGATGAACATTGGTGTACACGTGTCTCTTTCAATTATGGTTTCCTCACTGTGTATGCCCAGTAGTGGGATTGCTGGGTCATATGGCAGTTTTAGTTCCAGTTTTTTAAGGAAT
Source organism: Oryx dammah (assembly GCF_014754425.2). Classification (NCBI taxonomy): domain Eukaryota; kingdom Metazoa; phylum Chordata; class Mammalia; order Artiodactyla; family Bovidae; genus Oryx; species Oryx dammah. The sequence goes on from NW_024070199.1 coordinate 37,707,815, forward strand.
CGCCACAGTGTTCTCCATAGTGGCTGTACTAGTTTGCATTCTCACCAACAGTGTAAGAGGGTTCCCTTTCCTCTACACCATCTCCAGCATTTACTGTTTGTAGACATTTGGATAGCAGCCATTCTGACCGGCATGAAATGGTACCTCATTGTAGTTCTGATTTGCATTTCTCTGATAATGAGCAATGTTGAGCAACTTTTCATCTGTTTGTTAGCTATCTGTATGTCCTCTTTGGAGAAATATCTGTTTAGTTCTTTCTCCCATTTTTGGATTGGGTTGTTTATTTTTCTGGAAATGAGCTGCATGTGTTTCTTACATATTTTTGAGATTAATTATTTGTCTGTTGCTTCATTTGCTATTATTTTCTCCCAATTCAAGTCTGTCTTTTAACCTTGCTTATAGTTTCCTTTATTGTGCAAAAGCTTTTAAATTTAATTAGGTCCCATTTGTTTCTTTTTGCTTTTATTTCCAATATTCTGGGAGTTGGGTCATAGAAGATCCTGCTGTGATTTATGTCGGAGACTGTTTTCCCTAAGTATTCCTCTAGGAGTTTTATAGTTTCTGGTCTTATGTTTAGACATTTAATGCATTTTGAGTTTATTTTTGTGTATGGTGTTAGAAAGCTTTCTAGTCTCATTCTTTTACAAATGGTTGACCAGCAACAGTTGTTAAAGAGATTGTCTTTTCCCCATTGTGTATTTTTGCCTACTTTGTCAAAGATAAGGTGTCCATAGGTGCGTGGGTTTATCTCTGGGCTTTCTATTTTGTTTCACTGATCTACATTTCTGTCTTTGTGCCAGTACCATACTGTTTTGATGAATGTAGCTTTATATTAGAGCCTGAAATCAGGAAGGTTGATACCTCCAGTTCCATTCTTCTTTCTCAAGATTGCTTTGGCTATTGGAGGTTTTTTGGATTTCCATACCAATTGTGAAATTATTTTTTCTAGTTCTGTGAAAAATACCATTGGTAGCTGGCTAGGGATTGCATTGGATCTATAGAATGCTTTGGGTAGTATACTCATTTTCACTATATTGATTCTTCTGATCCATGAACATGGTATATTTCTCCATCTACTAGTGTCCTCTTTGATTTCTTTCACCAGTGTTTTATAGTTTTCTATATATAAGTCTTTTCTTTCTTTAGGTAGATGTATCCCTATGTATTTTATTCCTTTCATTGCAATGGTGAACGGAATTGTTTCCTTAATTTCTTTTCTATGTTCTCATTATTAGTGTATGGGAACGAAAGGGATTTCTGTGTGTTGATTTATATCCTGTAACTTTACTATATGCATTGATTAGCTCTAGTAATTTGCTGGTGGAATATTTAGGGCTTTCTATGTAGAGGATCATGTCATCTGCAAACAGTGAGAGTTTTACTGCTTCTTTTCAAGTCTGTATTCCTTTTATTTCTTTTTCTGCTTTGATTGATGTGGCCAAAACTTCCAAAACTATGTTGAATAATAATGATGAGAGCAGACACCCTTGTCTTATTCCTGACTTTTGGGGAAATGCTTTCAGTTCTTCACCATTAAGAATAATGTTTGCTGTTGGTTTGTCATATATACCTTTTATTATGTTGAGGTATGTTCCTTCTCTTCCTGCTTTCTGAAGGGTTGTATCATAAATGGATGTTGAATTTTTTAAAAGGCTTTCTCGTCATCTATTTATATAATCATATGGTTCTTAGCTTTCAATTTTTTAATGTGGTGTATTATGTTGATTGATTTGTGGATATTGAAGAATCCTTGCATCCCTCAGATAAAGCCCACTTGGTCATGATGTATGATCTTTTTAATATGTTGTTGGATTTTGTTTGCTAGGTTTGTTAAGGATTTTTGCATCTATGTTCATCAGTGATATTGGCCTATATATGGCATCTTTGTCTGGTTTTGGTTTTAGGGTAATGGTGGCCTCATAGAATGAGTTTGGCAGTTTGTCTTCATCTGCAATTTTCTGGAAGACTTTGAGCAGGATAGGTGTTAGCTCTTTTCTAAATTCTTGGTAGAATTCAGTTGTGAGGCTGTCTGGTCCTGGGCTTTTTTTTGCTGAAAGATTTCCGATTACAGTTTCAATTTCTGTGCTTCTGATGTGTCTGTTAATATTTTATATTTCTTCCTGGTTCAGTTTTAGAAAGTTTATTTTTCTAAGAATTTGTCCATTTCTTCCCAGGTGTCCATTTTATTGGCATATAGTTCTAAGAGTAGTCTCTTATGATCCTTTGTATTTCTTTGTTGTCTGTTGTGATCTCTCCATTTTTCATTTCTAATTTTGTTGATTTGATTCTTCTCCCTTTGTTTCTTGATGAGTCTGGCTAATGGTCTGTCAATTTTATTTATCCTTTCAAAGAACCAGGTTTTGGCTTTGTTGATTTTTCTTATGGTCTCCTTTGTTCCCTTTGCATTTATTTATGCCTTAATTTTTAAGTTTTCTTTCCTTCTACTAACCCTGGAGTTCTTCATTTCTTCCTTTTTTAGTTGCTTTAGATGTAGAGTTAGGTTATTTATTTGACATTTTCTTGTTTCTTGAGGTTAGCCTTGCCTGTATTGCTATGAACCTTCCCCTTTACACTGTTTTTACAGTGTCCTATATTTTTAGGGTTGTTGTGTTCTCATTTTTATTCGTTTCTATGCATATTTTGAATTCCTTTTTTATTTCTTCTGTGAATTGTAGGTTATTCAGCAGCATGTTGTTCAGCCTCCATTTGTTGGAATTTTTAATAGTTTTCCTCCTGTAATTGATAGCTAATCTTACTGCATTGTGGTCAGAAAAGATGCTTGGAATTATTTCAATTATTGTGAATTTGCCAAGGCTAGGTTTATGGCCCAGGATGTGATCTATCCTGGAGAAGGTTCCATGTGTGCCTGCAAAAAAGGTGAAATTCATTGTTTTTTGGTGAAATGTCCTATGGATATCAATTAGGTCAGCTGGTGTATTGTATCATTTAAAGTTTGTGTTTCCTTGTTATTTCCCTGTTTAGTTGATCTATCCATAGGTTTGAGTGGGATATTAAAATCTCCCACAATTCTTGTGTTATTGTTACTTTCCCCATTTTTTTTTTTTTAATTTTTGGCTGTGGTAGGTCTTCATTGCTGCTCAGGACTTCTCTATTTACAGCGAGCTGGGGCTACTCTGTAATGGCAGTGCATTGGCTTTTCAATCCTGTGTTTCTCTTGATGCAGATCACAGGCTCTAGGGCACTCAAGCTCAGGAGTTTTGGCCTGCCCTGGGCATTTGAAATCCTCCCAAGCCAGGTCTAAAACTCATATCTTAAGCACTGGATCAAAAGGGAAAACACTCTGAAAGGAATTTGAAATAAATCACTTTTACATGAAACTTGGCACCATGGCCTATTTTTAAGGAGAACAATAGAGGATGGTCCGCTGCTTCAAGCAACCTCCTGAGAACAGGACTGATTTAGGTTCCCCTTCCAATTGTTTCTACAGCATCATGAAGCTGTCCCCTTCATGTCACTTTGTTCTTGCTTGAGCTTCTGAAACACACACTAGACCACAGCTTCCAGAGGGCATGACTGTCACTTGACTCACTCGTAAGTATACGTCAGTAGATCTTGTCTCATTATATCAGACTCTAATATGAAGACAAGGCTAACACAAAGATTTGTTATTCTATTATAAATTTTAGTTATATGTTCAACTATTGTAAACAAACCTTAAATAACATTGTCTTAAACACAATACAATTTCAATTCTCTTTCATATAATACTAGTGCAGGTCTCTCCACAGAAATGGGGACCCACTTCTTTCATGTCACATATTCCATCTGTGCTACTTTCCTCTGGTCTCATATGGCTGTTCCAGCCCCTGTCATTACATCTGCATTCCAGCTAGTGGGACAGAAAATAATACTCCCATTTGGAAGTGACATACAAACTCTACTCAAAGTCCATTGGCCAAAGTATCTTCCATGGACTTGGCAAACCTGGGGGTCGTGGGCCCACAGAAGGGCAGGGAAATGTGATCCTACTTCAGAACATTCATAGTGAGTAACAAGGGCCACCACCCTTCATTCATGTCCCTGAAATTCATTCTTCTTTGGTTCTCCCCACACAGCTTTCAGCCTGTTTTGGCCTGTAGATGTGGATATGGATGAAGTTATGAGAGGAAATGGCCCAGGCGGTACAAATATGGAGAAAACAAGAAAGGAAAGAAGATTAGAAAGTATAAAAATGGAAAATCTATAGGAAAGTATGCTTATAATCATAATTTTGCAGTTATACAATTTAGGTATACCTGTGGTTGGTGAATCAATTTATAAAATAAAAAATAAGAGAAATGTAAAAAAATAAATAAATATATTCACTAAACCCAACACGTCCAAAGTCAGGGACAGTGGCCCACAGTGCCAGGCTGCGACAGCACAGGAACGTCCGGGAGGGCCACCTCATGCCCAAGGCCAGGGGCGGTGAACCTGAGGAGCCACCCCAAGCCTGAGGCCAAGGGCGATGACCCTGAGGAGCCACCCCGAGCCCAAGGCCAAGGCCAGTGGCCAGAAAGAGCAACCCAAGGAGCAGGCACAGGAGGGCCTAGAGGAGCTATCCCACGTTGAAGGTCAGGAACCACGGCTGTAAGGAGATACCCATCATCCAAGGTAAGGAGCAGTGGCTATGCTTTGCTGGAGCAGCCGTGAAGAGATACCCCATGCCCAAGGTAAGAGAAACCCAAGTAAGATGGTAGGTGTTGCAAGAGGGCATCAGAGGGCAGACACACTGAAACCATACTCACAAAAAAACTAGTCAATCTAATCACACTAGGACCACAGCCTTGTCTATCACAATGAAACCAAGCCATGCCTGTGGGGCAACCCAGGATGGGTGGGTCATGGTGGAGAGGTCTGACAGAATGTGGTCCACTGGAGAAGGGAATGGCAAGCCACTTCAGTATTCTTGCCTTGAGAACCCCATGAACAGTATGATAAGGCAAAATGATAGCATACTGAAAGAGGAACTCCCCAGGTCAGTAGGTGCCCAATATGCTACTGGAGATCAGTGGAGAAATAACTCCAGAGAGAATGAAGGGATGGAGCCAAAGCAAAAAACAATACCCAGTTGTGGATATGACTGGTGATAGAAGCAAGGTCTGATGCTGTAAAGAGCAATATTGCATAAGAACCTGGAATGTCAGGTCCATGAATCAAGGCAAATTGGAAGTGGTCAAACAAGAGATGGCAAGGGTGAACGTCGACATTCTAGGAATCAGCGAACTAAAATGGACTGGAATGGGTGAATTTAACTCAGATGACCATTATATCTACTACTGCGGGCAGGAATCCCTCAGAAGAAATGGAGTAGCCATCATGGTCAACAAAAGAGTCTGAAATGCAGTACTTGGATGCAATCTCAAAAATGACAGAATGATCTCTGTTCGTCTCCAAGGCAAACCATTCAATATCACAGTTATCCAAGTCTATGCCCCAATCAGTAATGCTGAAGAAACTGAAGTTGAACGGTTTTATGAAGACCTACAAGACCTTTTAGAACTAACACCCAAAAAAGATATCCTTTTCATTATAGGGGACTGGAATGCAAAACTAGGAAGTCAAGAAACACCTGGAGTAACAGGCAAATTTGGCCTTGGAATGTGGAATGAAGCAGGGCAAAGACTAATAGAGTTTTGCTAAGAAAACACACTGGTCATAGCAAACACCCTCTTCCAGCAATGCAAGAGAAGACTCTACACATGGATATCACCAGATGGTCAACATCGAAATCAGATTGATTATATTTTTGCAGCCAAAGATGGGGAAGCTTTATACAATCAGCAAACACAAGACCAGGAGCTGACTGTGGCTCAGATCACGAACTCCTTATTGCCAAATTCAGACGTAAATTGAAGAAAGTAGGGAAAACCACTAGACCATTCAAGTATGACCTAAATCAAACCCCTTATGATTATACAGTGGAAGTGAGAAATAGATTTAAGGGCCTAGATCTGATACATAGAGTGCCTGAAGAACTATGGACTGAGGTTTGTGACACTGTACAGGAGGCAGGAATCAAGACCATCCTCATGGAAAAGAAATTCAAAAAAGAAAAATGGCTGTCTAGGAGGCCTTACAGATAGCTGTGAAAAGAAGAGAAGTGAAAAGCAAAGGAGAAAAGGAAAGATATAAGCATCTGAAGGCAAAGTTCCAAAGAATAGCAAGAAGAGATAAGAAAGCCTTCCTCAGCAATCAATGCAAAGAAATAGAGGAAAAGAACAAAATGGGAAAGACTAGCGATCTCTTCAAGAAAATTAGAGATACCAAGGGAACTTTTCATGCTAAGATGGGCTCGATAAAGGACAGAAATGGTATGGACCTAACAGAAGCCAAAGATATTAAGAAGAGATGGCAAGAATAAACAGAAGAACTGTACAATAAGATCTTCATGACCCAGATAATAATGATGATGTGATCACTAATCAAGTGCCAGACATCTTGGATTGTGAAGTCAAGTGGGCCTTAGAAAGCATCACTTCAAACAAAGCTAGTGGAGGTGATGGAATTCCAGTTGAGCTGTTTCAAATCCTGAAAGATGATGCTGTGAAAGTGCTGAACTCAATATGCTAGCAAATTTGGAAAACTCAGCAGTGGCCACAGGACTGGAAAAGGTCAGTTTTCATTCCAATCACAAAGAAAGGCAATGCAAATGAATGCTCAAACTACCACACAATTGCACTCATCTCACATGCTAGTAAAGTAATGCTCAAAATTCTTCAAGCCAGGCTTCAGCAATACGTGAACCGTGAACTCCCTGATGTTCAAGCTGGTTTTACAAAAGGCAGAGGAACCAGAGATCAAATTGCCAACATCTGCTGGACCATGGAAAAAGCAAGAGAGTTCCAGAAAAACATCTATGTCTGCTTTATTGACTATGCCAAAGCCTTTGACTGTGTGAATCACAATAAACTGTGGAAAATTCTGAAAGAGATGGGAATACCAGACCACCTAACCTGCCTCTTGAGAAATCTGTATGCAGGTCAGGAAGCAACAGTTAGAACTGGACATGGAACAACAGACTGGTTCCAAACAGGGAAAAGAGTACGTCAAGACTGTATATTGTCACCCTGCTTATTTAACTTCTATGCAGAGTACATCATGAGAAACACTGGACTGGAAGAAACACACGCTGGAATCAAGATTGCCAGGAGAAATATCAGTAACTTGAGATATGCAGATGACACCAGCCTTATGGCAGAAAGTGAAGAGGAGCTAAAGAGCCTCTTGATGAAAGTGAAAGTGGAGAGTGAAAAAGTTGGCTTAAAGCTCAACATTCAGAAAACGAAGATCATGGCATCCGGTCCCATCACTTCATGGGAAATAGATGGGGAAACAGTGGAAACAGTGTCAGACTTTTCTTTTTGGGGGGAGGGCCTCCAAAATCACTGCAGATGGTGGCTGCAGCCATGAAATTAAAAGACACTTACTCCTTGGAGGAAAAGTTATGACCAACCTAGATAGCATATTCAAAAGCAGAGACATTACTTTGCTGACTAAAGTCCGTCTAGTCAAGGCTATGGTTTTTCCTGTGGCCATGTATGGATGTGAGAGTTGGACTGTGAAGAAGGCTGAGCGCCAAAGAACTGATGCTTTTGAACTGTGGTGTTGGAGAAGACTCTTGAGAGTCCCTTGGACTGCAAGGAGATCCAACCAGTCCATTCTGAAGGAGATCAGCCCTGGGATTTCTTTGGAAGGAATGATGCTGAAGCTGAAACTCCAGTACTTTGGCCACCTCATGCGAAGAGTTGACTCATTGGAAAAGACTCTGATGCTGGGAGGGATTGGGGGCAGGAGGAGAAGGGGACGACCGAGGATGAGATGGCTATATGGCATCACGGACTCAATGGACTTGAGTCTGAGTGAACTCTGGGAGATAGTGATGTGCTTTGATGCGTGGGGTCTTAAAGAGTCGGAAATGACTGAACAACTGAACGAACGAACATTGCAAGAAAAGCTAGGGAAGGTGATGAAATTCCAGCTGAGCTGTTTAAAATCCTAAAGAATGAAGCTGTAAAAGTGCTGCATTCAATGTCAGCAAATTTGGAAAACTCATCAGTGGTCACAGTGCTGGAAAAGGTCAGTTTTCATTTCAATGCAAAAAAAAAAAAAAAAAAGGCAATTCCAAAGAATGTTCTTCCTATCATGCCATTGTGCTCATCTCCCTTGCTAGCAAGGTAATGCTCGAAATCCTTCAAGCTAAGTTTCAACAGTACATGAACTGAGAATTTCTAGATATAGAAACTTGTTTGAGGGAGCAGAGATCAAACTGCCAACATCCATTGGATCATAGAGAAAGCAAGAGTATCCCAGAAAAACATTTCCATCTGCTTCACTGACTATGCTAAAGCCTTTCACTGTGTGGACCACAACAAACTGTGGAAAATTCTTAAGGAAATGGAAGCACCAGATCACCTTACCTTTCTCCTAACAAGTCTCTATATAGGTCAAAAAGTGGCAGTTAGAATCAGACACAGAGCAACTGAAAGATTTAAAATTGGGAAAGGAGCATGACAAGATATACTTTGTCACTCTGGTTATGTAACTTATATGTAGGATACATCATTCAATATGCTGCTGCTGCTAAGTCACTTCAGTTGTGTCTGACTCTGTGCGACCCCATAGATGGCAGCCTGCCAGGCTCCCCCATCCCTGGGATTCTCCAAGCAAGAGCACTGAAGTGGGTTGCCATTTCCTTCTCCAAAGCATGAAAGTGAAAAGTGAAAGTGAAGTTGCCCAGTCATGTCCGACCCTCAGTGACCCCATGGGCTATAGCCTTCCAGGCTCCTCTGTCCATGGGATTTTCCAGGCAGCAGTACTGGAGTGGGGTGGCATTGCCTTCTCCGCATTCAATATGCAGATCTGGATAAATCCCAAGCTGTAATCAACATTTCTGGGAGAAGTATCAATATCCACAGATATGAAGATGACACTAACCTAATAGCAGAAAGCAAAGAACTAAAGAGCCTCTCGATGAGGAGAGGAGATGAAAAAACTAGCTTAAACTCAACATTCAAAAAACCATTCACAAAAAGATACTCAACATTCATGGCATCCAGTCCCACCACTTCATGGCATATAGATGAGGGAAAAGTGGAAACAGTGGCAGATTTTATTTCCTTGGGCTCCAAAATCACTATGGACCTTGATTGCAGCCACAAAATTAACAGACACTTTCTCCTTGGAAGAAAAAAGGGTATGAAAAACCTGCACAGTGTATTAAAAAGCAGAGACTCACTTTGCTACAGAGGTCTGTATTGTCAAAGCTATGGTATTTCCAGTAATCAGGTACAGATGCTCAATCTGGACAATAAGAAGTGTTGAATGCCAAAGAATTGAGCTTTTGAACTGTGGTGCTTGAGAAGATTCTTGAGAGTCCCTTATACAACAAGGAGATCAACCCAGTCAATATGAAAGGAAATCAACTTCTGACCCCTGCTGTCTCAGCTGAGGCATCTACTGAGGACCTCCAGGTGGAAAAAAACGGATGCTTCCACCGCAAAAGTCCCTAACCATGGCAGCTCCAAGCAAAGAGTCCATAGCACCACCCATGGAGAAGCTCAAAAAGGCTGAATGTTCTGTGTACCCTGGGTCTTCCGATACATGCAGCGTTGGAGACCAAGGAAGGGGCATTCTGTGCCTTGGTGGAGGAGGATCGCTCAGGGATCCACTGGGGCCATCACTTACCAAGTAGGACTGGAAAAGACAGAGCAGGCATATGTGGCAGAGACCTGGTGACTGGGTGTGGGACAAAAGGGAGCCAGCTCTCCATGAAGTACCTCACCCAAACTCTCCTGGAGGAGAAACCCTGTGATAAGTTCATCTGAGATGGGATGAAGAGAGTCTATTTCATTACCCCTTATAATTCCTCTGAATGAGGAGGTGGTGGAGTTGGTGGGTCATCACAAACTCTTCCTTGGCTTAGACTATCTCCCAGTCGCTTTCTTTGGGGCTGCCTCTCCCCAGCTTCAGTCATGTAGTTCTGGAGGAAATTGACAATCATGTGTGCTGCCGGGTCAGGGCCACAAGACCATGTAAAGAGAATCATAGGATCCCATGTCTCTGCCAGGATGGCTGATCTAGGACTGTACTTGTGATCTGAGGTGGGTCATTCAGAGAACACTCTTGAACTCTGATGTCTTCAATCTTCTTTCCTTATTGGAGATGCCTTCAGGATATAAAACCCTAGAGTAGGTAGCTTGGACTCCCTCACTAGGTGTAGGAGCCCTAAGGAAGAAAGTTGTCAGGCTAAGACCATCAAAGAAGAGGGAATGAAAGAGGGTGTGAAATAGAGAATTGATGACTTTTGATTTCTTGGGTCCAGTCACAGAGATCTTTGTATTTGCTCTGAGTCTTGTGTCCTGGATTCCCAGAATTAGCAGGGCATATGAGAGCTCATCCAGAACCAAAAAGGGCCAAGACATGAGGTTGCCATGAAAAAGGGTGTGGAGGAGGGGAGGACTGGGAGGTGGGGATACAGAGGAATGATAAAGAACAAAGTCCTACTGTAGAGCATAAGGAAATATATTAACTATCCAGTCATAAACCACATGAAAAAGAATAAGAAAAAGAATATATATATTTCTGTATGCTTATAACTGAGTCACATTGCTGTGCAGCAGAACTTAATGCAACACTGAAGATTATCCACACTTCAATAAATATTTTAGAAAAGAAAAAGAGAGTCCATAGTTGTCCTCTCTCCCTGTTTCTTTCCTTCTGACTCCTCCTTGTTTTCTCTGCAGAGAATGCTGATTCTCCTCCAGCGTCACCACAATCCATACTTTATTTAACAACTTTATTTTGTATTGGAGTATAGCTGATTAACAATATTCTGAGTTTCAGGTGGACAGTAAATGGACTCAACACAATGTATCCATGTATCCTGGTCCCAAAAAATACCCCTCCCATCCAGGTTGTCATATAATTAAGTGGAGTTCCCTGTGCTACACAGTAACTTGTTGTTGGTTAGCCATCTTAAATAGAGCAGTGCCCACGTTCTTTAACACTTAACTTAGGAATTCTGGGAAGCCTCCTTCAGCCCACACTCACCCTTTTTGGCCAATCCAGGCTTGGTTGAGGAATGTACTCTGGTTCCCTATCCCCACCAGTCAGTCCGTAGCCCTCATCACCCCGAGTAAGTCTCCAGTGCCCCAATGCAGAGCACCTTGGGATACCATTTGCATGGAATCCAGTTCAGTTTTGCCTAGAATCAAGCTACCCTTCATATGGCTCCATGAGTTTACAGTTTTAGAATTCCTGAAATTCCCTCCCTTCCTCAAAGTCTTCTTTGAGCCCATCAGCCAGCTCTGAATTCCCCTAGGAAGCTGACATGAAGCCTCCACCCTGTGCCGGGGATAAGTAGTCACTGTGCACCCTTTATTCACATTAGCATCCAGCCTCCCCACAGAGGGGTCTGGTAGCCTGACTCACAAAGGGGGCACCCGGCCAGAGCTATGGGAAGATGCATCCGAGAACTAGGGTGACCATGTAATTTATCATCCAAACCAGGAACACTGCGAGAAAGGAAGGGAGACTGTTGATCCCTATGGTGGGGACAGCACACTGGGAATGTCCCCAGCCATTCTCCTTGCCACACGACTTATTTCAAGGACTGCTAGAGCTGACTTTCCATGTTCATCCATCTCAAGGTTAAGATTGAAGTGAAGTGCTTTGAACATTGAGGACCTAAGTGTTCCCCTCTTCTTGTGACTCCCACCATGCCAGCATGGCGTGGTGTCTCCATATTTATTTCAGGATGATCAGACTCCCGTATGGCCCTTTACTCTAAAGTGGTTCCTCTTGTGGGAGGCTCTGGCCAGCCCCAGCGCTCAGCAGCATCTGCAATAGTGCGAAATAGCCTGCAGAGGGCACCCTCCTCCCAGCAGCAGCCCAAGGGTTCCTGCAAGTTCCTATTTGAGAACCACCCCTCAGGGCTCTCCCCTCACCTTGAGGATGTAGGCTTGAGCTGGGACTGGGTAGTTGATGCCATTGATGGTGAAGATAATAGAGGACAGGGTATTGACCACAAAACATGAAATGTAGTGCTGTTAGAGAGACAGGGAGAGAGGTTGGCCTTGGAGATGCTTCTTGTGTGTGGAGACTGGGAGTGAGCCTGGGGCATGACCCTTCACCTCGGAACCCCTTGGCGTGGTGCTAATGAGCTTCAGGGTGTTATTGACCAATCTTCTTGGGCCAAGGATTAGTGATGTCCTGGTATCCACAAAGGCCTTGCAGCCGCCAGAACAAGCAATAGCCTTTCTTTTCATGGAGATGCTGAGAGACAGTGTGACAAAGCAGGCATCAAGGTCACTCTGAGTCTCCCCAGAGCTGCTCCCTTCCTGACTGTCTTCTAAACAGCCCTTTGTCTCTTGCCCTCTTTCCCTTTGCTCCCAACATGGCACCTTCCTTGACATTCTTGAATGCAGTACTTGAATACACCAGGCTCTTTTGCACCTTGACACAAGCTGGTTTTCCTTCCTAGAGGAGGCCCCTCCTCTTTGACTAGCAAATTTCTTCTCATCTTCCAGATTCTAGCTTAATTGTCATGGCTTCAAGGAAGTCTTTCCCCCGGTGTTTATCAGTCTCCTTTCTTGACAGTCTCTGTAGACACTTCCTCATGTCTAGCATGTACCAAAGTCACAATTCACTATGTGTGTGTCTCATTTCCTGTGCATCTGCTTTCTTAGATGTGAGGGCAAGTTTTATTCTCATTGCCTCCCTAAAGTGCCTGGCACACAGTGGATGCACAAGGCTTGTCTGTTTCATGAGTGAATGAAGACTGTGAAAATAATGAATGAGAAACATCCAGAGAGCTGTTTCTGGTGGGGAACATATAACAGGTCAATCGCAGAGTGAAGATGGAGATTCAGGAAGGCAGCAGATTCTCATAGTGGTGGGAGAGATGGTCTCCTCTGGGAGAGGGTGTCTCCCAGCACTGCTCCTACAACCAGCTCAGACCCAGAGATCCTGGCCAGGAAATACATGACTAGCCCACAGAAAGGATGGGTCAGCTTTTTTCTGAGGGTATCAGAGAATTCTTTGAATTTTGCCTCTTGTCCTCAGGTTACTCCTGGATCCCACCTTCCTGCTTCTCTATTATAGCCCCTGCCCCACTGTGTGCCCATGAACATGGGGTATCTTTTATACTAGTTGCTTTCACATGTTAAGACTTCAGTAAATGACTCTACACTTCTCAGTCATTGCTCCCTTAGGAGACCAGTTCTCCCCATTTGCTCAGGACTTTCCCTGTTTTTAAACTGACATTTATCTGTACTGAGAACTTCCTTGGTCCCAAGTAGCCCCGGAGAGTTGGTCATCTTATACCTCTCTTCAGGCTAGAGAAATTATCCTTAATCCTCTGCTCACCACACTGTAGAGTCATCTAACTATTCTCCACTCCTCACAGGGCAGTGGGTGCCATCCTCCTCCAGCTGCACAGACGTCTCCGGACCCCTTTAGTACCCTGTCAGAACCCTGGTCTGAAGGCCTGGGGATTATGAAGCCACTGGTTGTTTGTATATCTATCTGCCTGTGTATTTGTTTATACATGTGTTTGTATCTGTCTCTGTGAGTGCCTGTGTGTCTCTGACTAGCTATGCATGTTTATATGTGTCTCTGTGTATGTTTATATGCTTTTGCTTGTGTGTTTCCATGTGTCTGTGTGTCTGTCTGTGTCATTGTGGGTGGTGTGTATGTCTGTGTGACTGTTTGAAAATGGATTTGTGTGTGTCTGCCTGTGTCCATGTACAGTAGTGGGAGCGTCACTTGGGCTGACCCTCAGAGGGAGAGGCTTACAGGTCCATGTGTACACTCCAGTTGCCCGCGTGGATAAATGGTACCCAGCTGAGTGCTCCCAGGCAGTAGGATTTATCCACCTCACCAAAATATCACCACACTGCCTTTCACTCTGCATGTGTAGAGAGAAGTGGGGGGAATCCTTGGAGGACAGTAGCAACAGCACTGACTGAGAGCTGCACTTGTCCACCCATCAAGGAGCTACTAATGTCCCCATGTACAGATGCAGAAATAGAGGCTAGGAGCGATTGAGATCCAGACTGAGGTTGGTTACTGGCTAAGGAGTGGCCCAGAGAAGATTAGAAGCTGAGTCACCTAGCTGGGCTCCACCCATTATATCTTCTGAAGATGCCCTACCTCCCTCTACCTGAGTGCTCAGAGACACTCAGAGGACATGGTGCTGAAGCATAATGGGTTTCTCTTTGTCCAGCTGTCATTTTTCAGGAAAATCAAAGCCTGGGAGTTCTAAGGGTGTGGGTTCAGGTCACTGAGAGTTAGCACCACTGGCCTGTGACCTCTACTGTTCAAAGGGCCCCACACTCAGAAGGGACCCCACCTCTGCTCTCCCTGTCTTAAAATGCCTCATATTTCTTGAACAAGGGGTCCCACATGTTTGTTTGGTGTCCCACACTTTCATTTTTCACTGGCTCCTGCAAATTGGGTAGCTGGTCCTGGTCTTCCAGTAGAATGCTAATGAGGAAGGAAAGATATCCACCATCCTTCTCCTTCCTTCCTTATTCACAAGCAAATTCACAAGCAAATCATATTGCTCTTTTCTCCAAATTGTTTCCTGTTGCCTTCCATTAGTCTTCCGCCTCACTCAACTCCTTACACCAAGTTACTGGTTTTGAGCCCAGCAGCAGGGTTGTGTTCCAATAAAACACTATTTATAAAAGCCAGTGGTAAAGCCAGGTACAGCCCTGGGCTATATTTATCCTGGGTTAGATTATCTCTCAGGATTCGTTTTTATAAAGTGTTCTATAATTTTCGTGCACCTGAAAGCATCTTGTAGTTAATTTGGAGAAAGGGATTGTCCATCTCAGACTTACTTCCTCAAGTAGAAGGCAAAAACAGGCTCAGAAATGGCACCTTGATTCTTCAGGTTGTCAAAGATTGGGATAGCTCCAAAGACAGATATGTTGGTGTAGTTCAAGCCCAAGATGCCATCAAAAGGTGCACACTCACACCCATATTCCACAATGCTTAGACCGAATGGCTGGTCAGTATTTACAAGGTCCCCAATCTGCTGGAAAGAAGAGTGTTCCCACTTACAAATACCTGAAGTGGGGCTAGGACTGGGCTAGGGTGCATTGCCATTAAATCCTCAAAAAAGAATTGAGGCTGGGCTGTGTCTTTGGTGGACCTCAGGTGGTTAGACCAAGCTGGGGAGGGGAATTTGGGTTCCATCTGTGAGAGGCTGTGAATTTTAAAACATCTGCCCCTCTGAGAAACACCACCTGAGTGAGTCAAATTGGCCTTGTGTCTTCTGTATAGGTCCAGCAATCTAGCCAGGCCAGGACCCATTGGTGCCCCATTGTGGACAAAATGAGTCGAGAGCAAGGTAGCCTTCTCTGGCATCACTATGACCTAATGACAGGAATGGACTGAACTCTCTGTACTGTGGATTTTGCATCTGTCCAGGAAGGCAGGAGCCAAAAACACAGTCTTGCTTGCAGGGATTTATGAAACTACTGCCTGGGAAATTCACTTTTGGGGATAAGTGTGTATTTGGATGAGTGTGTATGAGAGAGAAAGAGAGAGAGGGGAACTACTCAAGTACTTTGGGGAAGCAGGCCATAGGTTTTATTAGACTCTCAAAGGTACCCTAGAGTGAGAACTCATTTATCAGGTCCCTTGACATCTCTGGCCTCCAGTGTCCCACTATGGATACCTGAAGCCCTTGACTGCCCCCAGGGTCCCCAGATCAGTTTTATCCTGTCCCTAAACACCTTACAGCAATTTCAGTCCTGAAAAGCCAACCCAGCTCCACTGTTTACCACATGTGTGACCTCAGCAAGGCCCTTGCTGTCTGCACCTCAGTTTCCTCATATGTTTCATGAGCTAATCAGACCACCTGCTGTGTGGGGTCGCTGCAGAATTAAACCAATTATTACCTGAAAGTGCCTGGAATAGTCTGTGAGTATAAAAGTGGGTGCTTTTTCCCCCTCTTCTCGTTCCCAGAAAAATGAGCCTTGAACTGCTCATGGGCAGAAGAGGCTGCAAGTCCAAACCTCAACCCACTCACTGGGTTAGCTAATCCGTTTGCTCATGTGACACCACAGGCACTGCCTCCCCAGGGACAGGATCCTGTGGGTAATATGGCCAATATCTATAGGAGTTAGGCTAGGAAGGGTCCTGCCAGATGGCCCTGCATTGTTTAGCAAGCAGGGATCACAACATAGCCAGTCCTGATTCAGCTTCTGTTTACACGTTACCCAAATGGTGTCATAAGCAAGAAATCCCTTCATGCTCCCAGATCCATAGGCGATTCAGAAGGTCTTTTGGGTAGGCTGGAAGGTGGAATATTTGTAATGTCTGAACCTAACTTGTGTAGCTGCAGATACAAGAGATGAGTGTCATCAGGTGCCAAGGATGGAAATAGGGTGGCAGGGCAAGTGAAGGCCTGGGTAGGGGGTGTCTGTGCTCAACAATAGACTGGACTGGGGCAAAAGAGGTAAGTCAGCCACAGGTCAGACGAGCCTGTGTCAAAGATAACCTGGAATTCCTGAGGGGGTGTTCCAATGGTGACTTTACCAAAATAGAGCATCTACAGGGAGAAGAAGGGAGTGGGTTAGTGCAGAACTGGCTACCCTCTATTCCTACACTGCTGCCTCTCTCTGGGTGTCACATATCTCTTGAGATCACTTTCTAACCACTGTACATCTCACAGACTTTGATCATGGAGGTGCTTGCATTTGATATTTTTTTCCTGTGCTACATTGTATGCAGGATATTGATTCTATGACCAGGCATTGAAGTGGTATCACCTGCATTCAAAGCACAGAGGCATAACCACTCGGCCTCCAGACACGTTGGACATCCAGGGAAGTCCTGGTTCATTCATTTGATAAACTCTGTAGTCTCTTCAAACCCAGCCTTAGCACCCTCTTTTCGAGGAGGTTTCTTTATCAACCCCAGCCACTCCCTCTAAACTCAGACCACATCCAATCAACACCACACAAGTGACCTTTTCATTTGACATGTATTTACTCTTTGCCTATCTCTCAGGCTGGCATGGGCATTCTTGAAGACAAAATAAGCCCTTTTTCTAATCTAAAAACAGTAAGCACTGTGTTAGATTCTGATGGCCTTACATGGATACGGGTTCAGTAACTTTTTACTGCTATGGCTCTTGCATCTGTGGAAACTGAATTTGTCTGCCTTGTTATTCACAATTGCTTTGCAGTTGGTTCTACCTTCTGATCAGAGATGGTTCACTTTTCATCTGTAACTAGTTGACTACCTTAGTTCAGAAGGAACTGCTGCTGCTGCTGCTAAGTTGATTCAGTCGTGTCCCATTCTGTGCAGCCCCATAGACAGCAGCCCACCAGGCTCCACCGTCCCTGGATTCTCCAGGCAAGAATACTGGAGTGGGTTGCAATTTCCTTCTCCAATTCAGGAAAGTGAAAAGTGAAAGTGAAGTCGCTCAGTCATGTCCAAATCTTAGGGACCCCATGGACTGCAGCTTACCAGGCCTCTCCGTCCTTGGGTTTTGCCAGGCAAGGGTACTGTAGTGGGTTGTCATTGCCTTCTGCTCAGAAGGAACAATCTCCCTCATGCTAACGACACATCTTTGACACAGAAGTGGATGTTTACCTGCCACCTGGTAATTTCTGGGCCCAGTCACCAGAAAAGAGTTGAGGATGATAGTGCCTTCTCCTCTGCGTGGGGCCTCTTTGGTCCAGTGTTGCCCCGACATCCCCGTGGCATCTCCAGATGAGCCCCAGTGCTAGGCTAAAGCACCAGGGGGCGCTGTGGAGCACCATCCTCCGAAAACACTCACAACCATGATGTTCCTCAGTGTGTGAATAGTTATATTTGAGCCACCAGAAGAAATCTGAGACAGTCTGTAAGCATGTTTCTTGAGCAAATTGTTCAGCATTTTTTTTTCACTGAAGTTATTTCTCATGGTCTTCACTTTCCTTAGAGGTATTCTTTCACTGAACATTTGACAAAGAAAATGAAGATGCTACATTTAGCTATCAGTGTTAAGGTATAACTGTCATTATAATGGCACTGTGTATTTTCCAATCATTATTATGAGTCACCTTATTATAAGTTTTATGCATATTCCATGGTAAAGACATAGGTTTGAACAAAGCTTCTGTTCTGTAATGTTGGGCAAGCCATATAACCATGCAGTGTCTCAGTCTCCCTTTTGGTAAAATGGTGGAATGTAACAATTCAAACCCTCCAAATAGAATATCTTTGGGATAAGTGAAGTGATGGATATAAGGTGCCTGATAAATAGGAAGTCTCAACAATGACAGCCACTAGCACTTCTGTTGCCACCCCCACTGTACCCTTCTCATAGATGCTCAGAAAAGGAGGTGGAAGGGGGATTCCTATCCTCTTTTACAAGGGAGGAATTTGAAACGCAAGAGGCTTGTGAATTGGATGTGGTCACACTGCTCATCGCATATAAAACAGTGAATAAGTAGCTCTCCCAATCTTTCTCCAAGTTGAAAGAGAAGAGAGAGTTGAAAGAAGAATCCAAGAGATAGGGAACAAATTCAGGAAATGTAGAAAATTAAAAGAAAACACCACAGAGAGAAATACACTCACAGAGACTTCCAAAGGGATGGAGAGATAAATGTTAGTGATACAGAGATGCAGACGTAGACATATACACACTGAAGTAGAGAGGGAACAAAGAGGACATGCTAAATAAAAAGTGGAAAAGTGCTATTCCATAGGACCACACCTACATCTGCATTGACTGTGCACTGAACAATTGCAAGGAGTTCCAATTTCAATAGGTCATGACATGACTGGACCCCAGAGTTGTGCAGCTATGCAAATCTACACCAAGATCCTTGGATCCCATCATTCCTATAGCAAGGTACTTATCAATAAATAAGGGTTGAACTTTAATATTGTAAGGGAAATATTCCATTCCATTCTAAACCTGATGAGCAGAAGAATAATCAAATGAAAAGAAAAATCACAGAAAGAAATATGATGTAGCTTACAGTCTACATACTTAAAGGACTCTGCAATCTGAGAAGGTCACCAGCCCAATGAGCACAAGCCACTTCATGTTTCTTTCCTGGCTCCAAGTACTCAGGGAAGTTCAGGTTCTTAGCATATAGTGGTGACCAGGAGCCCCTAGTTATATATGCTCTGATATGCCCTAGTTTTCCCCTTTAGGCCACTAATAGGTTTGAAAAAACACAAAGGTCTCGATAAAATCTTTACCTTCATTAGTGTCCTTGGCAAGTGGATTTTGAAGCTTCTCAGAATACAGAGAATTGAACTGTAATCTTTTCCTTGAAGTTTGGCTGGAAAATCAAACTGATCTCCATGGACATCTAAGAAGACAGAGAACCTTGCCTACATGGAAAAAAAAAAAACTGCTAAAAACATCATGAAAATGGATACTAGGGGCCATGCTCGACATTCATGGTTTCATGCCATTTTCCTAACTACTTCATGAGATATGCATTGCTGTCTTCATTGGAGAGGAGATTGCTAGGAGGATAAGTTGTCAAATGGCAAAGTGAAGACTTCAGGGACAGCCCAGGGACATACAACTGGCTTTAGGTAGTGGGTTTAATGGCAGACATCAGGGGCATCTATGATGCCAGTCTGCATCAAAGATTTAGGGCAGAGCAGTACTTCAATTTCATGGTTTCAGTATTGGAAGAAATGCCATATGCGTCCACAAGATACTTTATATCATCCAACAACTGTACAAGGAAGAACTCTGTGCTAAGTTATGGGTTAAAGGCTTCAAAATCAAAGCTGATGAAAACAAAAGTAGTCTTTATCTTAAGAGAGCTAGCAGTCTAGTTCTCACAAAGTCATGGCCTCTGGAGGCAGGAGATATGATATGAGGACGAGGTGGCCATGTTGAACCCTGGGCCACACAGGCCTTACCACTGGGAGCAGCCTTTCCTCCACATCACCCATGCTGGAAAGCAGGCCAGTTGGCCATGTTTTCAAGTGAATCAGAAGTTTGGATATTTATGTACAATCTACTGATTTTAATATTAGCAACTAATTTTTTTTTCCCCGAAAGAGTACAGTGGGACTGAAATCTTCACAGCGATGTGCTGTAATCAGCCTTCAGTCTCTGCAGGTTTTTATTTCTCGCCTAGAGTTGAGAGTACAGTGGGGACAGAGAGGAATTTAATTCGTATCGGTTGATTTAAAAGGAGACTGAATGCACACTGAACATGTGTGTTTCCTTTCTATTTATAAAGAAAGATCATCAGGGACATACAAACCAACAAAATTTAACTGCTGAAGATAAATGGATATATTTCTAATATAATTTCCCCATAGAGTCTATCATGAAACATTTTGTCTGCCAAACTAAACATACAAAAAATTAATTTTGAAGTGTCTTCCCAGTCAAAGAGGGCAAAACTACTGTGGCAGCAAAAGTAAAGACAATCATGTTTAATGACTCATCCAGGACTCCCAAGGCCTATTCCTGCAAGAGATCTATCCATGCCTGTCCCTTGAATACAACAGGAGCCTCTCCTTTTGCCAGGTGTGTTTACATGGGGCACTGTGACTTAATGCTAATTTTTGCATGTTGTTTAGATTCAGTTCTGGTGGTTATATCCCAATAGGGGGAATATGATGTCACTGACAAATTACACACATATATGCACTTTGAACTATGGAGTTGGAGAAGACTCTTGAGAGTCCCTTGAACTGCAAGGAGATCAAACCAGTCCATGCTAAATAAAATCAGTCCTGAATATTCACTGGAAGGATTGATGGTGAAGCTGAAGCTCCAATTATTTGCCCACTTGATGGGAAGAACTGACTCATTGAAAAAGACCGTGAGGTTAGGAAAGATTGAAGGCAGGAAGAGAAGGGGAAGACAGGATGAGATGGTTCGGTGGCCTCACCAAGTCGATGCACATGAACTTGAGTAAGCTCCGGGAGTTGGTGATGGATAGGAAAGCCTGGCATGCTGTAGTCCAGGGCGTTCCAAAGAGGTGGACACGCCTGAAAGAACTGAACTGAACTGAACAAATTGAGAACAAAGAGACTGATAAATCTAATTGCATCAAATTGATGACTAGCTGCCCATAACAACACATTACTTAAGTGTCTTTAAAATTCATAATTACACAATGGAGTATTACTCAGCCATTAAAAAGAATACATTTGAATCAGTTCTAATGAGATGGATGAAACTGGAGCCGATTATACAGAGTGAAGTAAGCCAGAAAGAAAAACACGAATACAGTATACTGACACATATATATGGAATTTAGAAAGATGGTAATGATGACCCTTTATGCAAGACAGCAAAAGAGACACAGATGTATAGAACGGACTTTTGAACTCTGAGGGAGAGGGAGAGGGTGGGATGATTTGGGAGAATGGCATTGAAACATGTATACTGTCGTGTAAGAAATGAAGTGCCAGTCTATGTTTGATGCAGGATACAGGATGCATGGGGCTGGTGCATGAAGATGATCCAGAGAGATGATATGGGGTGGGAGGTAGGAGGGGGATTCAGGATTGGGAGCTTGTATACACCCGTGGTGTATTCATGTCAATGTATGACAAATCCAATACAGTATTGAAAAGTAAAATAAAGTAAAAATAAAATTTAAAAAAAGAGGCAAAAAAACTAACATATAATGGGAAAAAATTCATAATTATGACTACATTCAGAGTCGAATATCTTCTAACAAAAAACAAAAATACTGCCCATCCAGAACAAAACCAAAGAAAAACAGGAAAGAATTCTGAAACTATATTCAACAACTTATTGTTCCTCATAACTTCTGTTATTGTGACAGAATCATATGCATCTTAACAGGTAAAAGCAAGACAATAATTAAAACTAATGTTCTGAAGTAAGCCTTTCAATGGCTAGAAAAAGAGGTTCACATATAACATAAAGAAGTTTAATTCAAACCCTGCTGTCTTAAATCTTGAACTGAAAGCATAAGTTTGAACCAACTAATTATATTCATTTTTATTTTGTTTTTTAAGGAAAATGTGTACTTTCTCCTCTAATACTGTAAAGACTAGAAGGAGTAACAACTTGATAACAGTGACTCTTCTAAATACTTTTCCCATCAGATGATGCTTGGATTCTTAAAGAGATGGCTGATTTCAGGACTGTGTAAAGAAATCCACAAAATAATCTTGGGGATCGTGAAGAACCAGAAAGCTAAGGCACTTCAAAGTCAAATGGGGACTGGAGAGAAAGTTGAGGAATCCAAATGAAAAGGCCAAACATCTACCGGTTTGTTGGGCAGAATGATGTTTCTGCTTCTCAGCACACTTTACTATTTTTCTCATAGCTTTCCTGCCAAGAAGCAAACGTCCTCTGATTTCATGGCTGCAGACACCATCCACAGTGGTTTTAGAGGCTAAGATGAAGAAATCTGTCAGTGCTCCCACCTTTTTCCTTCTATTCGCCATGAAGGATGGGGCTGGATCCCATGATCTTAGTTTTTTAATATTTAATTTTAAGCTCGCCGAATGTGTCCAAATGTTAGTAGGCAACATCTAATTTGCACTCTGATAGATTGTTACGGCACCAACTCACCATTCTGAGCACTGAGTAGGAAAATAATCATCAACATTTATGCTATTTTTTTTTTTCTATTAAGCATATGTTATATAACTGCAAACAGTTCCAGGAAAACAAGCTAGACTGTCCCTTCTGGGGGTGATGAGAGAGTGTAGGGGAGCAGCGATAATACAGACGAAGCCTCACTCACTGGCCTGCAGCTCACCTCCTGCTGTGGAGGTCTGGTTGCTAATAGACCAAGGACTGCTACTGGTCCTGACCCACTGTGCTGGTATTATGGACTCCTGCTCTAAACCAATAGTGGGACATTCTGTAAGACAAAAAAAAATTGCAAATAGAACTGCCTTATTACCCAGCAACCCCACTGCTGGGCATACACACTGAGGAAACCAGAATTGAAAGAGACACATGTACCCCAATGTTCATCGCAGCACTGTTTATAATAGCCAGGACATGGAAACAACCTAGATGTCCATCAACAGATGAATGGATAAGAAAGCTGTGGTACATATACACAATGGAGTATTACTCAGCCATTAAAAAGAATACATTTGAATCAGTTCTGATGAGATGGATGAAACTGGAGTCAATTATACAGAGTGAAGTAAGCCAGAAAGAAAAACACCAATACAGTATACTAACACATATATATGGAATTTAGAAAGATGGCAATGATGACCCTGTATGCAGGACAGCAAAAAAGACACAGATGTGTATAGTGGACTTTTGGACTCAGTGGAAGAGGGAGAGGGTGAGATGATTTGGGAGAATGGCATTGAAACATGTATAATATCATGTAAGAATCTAATTGCCAGTCTATGTCCGATGCAGGATATGGCACGCTTGGGGCTGGTACGCGGGGATGACCCAGAGAGATGTTGTGGGGAGGGGGGTGGGAGGGGGGTTCATGTTTGGGAACGCATGTACACCCGTGGTGGATTCATGTCAATGTGTGGCAAAACCAATACAGAATTGTAAAGTAAAATAAAAAATAAATTAAAAATAAATAAATAAAGTATTAAAAAAAAAAAAGACAAACCACCCTGCTTCCACCCAGTTTCTGAACAAATAAATGGCATTAAAATTGGGAGAGGAGCAGCTATTTAGTCTTAAAGGAGAACAACCAAGTGAAAATATGACTACATTCTTTCAATAAACTGTGAAAATTGCGTTTGGAGAATCAGGGAAATTTGTACATGGACTGGATATTAGATGTTAATTTTATGGAGAACAAAAGAGCATTTTTTTCATATCATATCATTTTACCCCAAATACTCATTATGTATATTTTGTGAAATGTTCATCTAGTCTAAACAACACTTCAAGAAAAATGAATGAGTAAAAGAGAGAATGAAATGAGGGTCTGTCCTGATTTAAAAACAGATATGCATAGCTACTATGGATTGAATTGTATCCACCCTTGACTCCCAATGTGATGGTATTAGGAAGTAGGACCTTTGCGAGGTACCCTGGTTGACATGGGGTTTTGATGGTAGTCCCTCATGATAGGATTATCCTCTCCCTCTTTTTCTCTGTTATTCTCCCTCTTCCTCCTTCCTTTTCCCCACCACAAAAGAGAACATAGCAAGAAGAGAAAGACCTGATGTAAGTCAAGAATGTCTTTCCCGGGAACTCTATTGGCCACCACTTTGATGTTGCTTAATCTCCTGTCTATGACAACCTGTGGGACTAAGAGGTTAGTTTTGTAGTTATTGATGCCGAATGATGAAATGTAGGGTTCATGACACTCTTCTTTCGTATATTAGTTATGTTTGAAATAGTTTTGTAGTGAGAAGTTTATAGAATGAAGTTTCTGCTTTAGTGATACCCTGAGGCACCCAAGATAGCAGTTTCAGGCAGGTCCCTGATGAGTGAGTTGTTGGAAGACCACATGCTCCTTACACCAACTCTTCTCTTATCATCTGAAAACCATCCCCTCCATACCTGACAACCTTACATCCAACCCTATCTGCATCACCACTCCCCTGCTAAGCTACTGAGTCATCTAGTTGGAGATTTTGATGATTCAGGACAGGGTTTGGAAGGAGAAGGAATGCAGGCATTTTTAGAAAGAATGATCTGGGCAGACCCCTCCATGATTTTCCCTTCTTTATCGTTATCTGCAGGTGAAGGATAGGGCCTGGGTAGAGAGGAAGCCACAAGTGAGACTGCATGGATATTTGCCAGAGAAGAGAGGAGGAACTCACAACTCAATAACCAGGAGGTTGGCAGCTTGCACAGGAGCCAGGAAGGAAGGAAGGAGGACTGGGAAAAGAATAGTGCCTACCTGAGGACCAGACCAACATGAGTCTTCCTGTTAAACTTGGAGGTCGCATCCTTCCTGCTTTAATTACTGCTCGAGATTTGCAGAGGATAGAGCTGTACTCACTGCTAATGAGTCATGGGGAGATGGACAGCCTCCCGCAGGAGCCATTGGATTCCACTCTAACTGTGGGTATCAAGCCAGAGAGCAAATGACAGGTCATCCACAAGATGACCTACTTTAAATAGTATTTAAAATAATACAAAATTTGTCTAAGAGTCCTGGCATATCTTGTTCCCAGAGTTTTTTAGGACAGAAGATTCAGTAGCCTAATTTGGGTTCTGCTGAGGATTCTACAAGCTTCCCCATTGGTAACTTCTGACTTATAACTATCTGATCTCATCCCACAGAACCCAAATGATGGTAAGTTGCAGGGGGCAAGGCCTCTAAGGTCCTTGGTCTCACAGAAGCTGTGTGCCAAGTGATCTACCACTCCCAGTCCTGAGCCCAGGACCCATGAACAACACCAAACAGTTGCATCCCCCTGCCCAACAGAGGCAGCCTCAGCATCCTCAGCAAAATGCACCTCTTAGCCTCTTGTCCCCTGTTGGCACTGAGCTTCAGTCTGGAACAAGTGTTCTGGAGCAAGTCCAGTATCCCTCATCCAAGAGGTGGAAAACTGAACCCTGGGTTATATGACTCACTCTAAAGCTGCAGGTAAGTTAGTGAAGACTTGGAACCCAGGAACTCTGGTTCTCAGACTAGGGGACTTCCAGGAAGGGAAAGATGAGAGAAAACTCCACTGCCTCCACTGTTGTGAAGCTCAGAGATATCTGCAGGCACCAGAGTCGAAGTTCCTTTCCTGTTGCTCCTCAAGTCTGGTTCTGATTTTATCAGCAGACCTGCCTTCTTGTAGCAGCAGGAAAGCAATACTGCAGGCTGTTTCTTCTGGGTTTTAGGCACAGTGGGGGAGCCCCAGCTGTAGTGACCCCAGGAGGCAGTCGTGCAGGTGGTGACTGACTCACTCCCAACTCAGAATCCCCAGAGCTCCTGCTCCTCATTCAGACAACACAGACCTTTGGGTGACTGGATAACATGAACCTGCATTCACAGTGAGAAGCAGGCTCTTCTCAGCCTTCTGGCAACTTGATAAGTGCCTTATGTTTCCTCAGGGAACCACTGGCTGAGGGAGGCTGAGGTCTGAGACTAGCCTGGATGCAGGGGAATGTGTTCTTTCTTTGATACTCCAAATACACCTTGGAGATTCAAAGGCCTTGAGAGAATTATGATCGCCCTTATGTTTTTTTAGGGACTTTGCTTTAAGAATCAGTTGGAGAAAAAGGACAGAAACTCAGGTGAAGGCTGTACATCTCTGGGTCCCAGATGATTGTGAGTTGAGTTCCAGCCACCAGGCTTCACAGTCAGGTGCTGATGTAATTCACAAGCCACCTTTGAGGAAGCAAAAGAGGGAAGAGATTTGGGGCAGAGAGCAATGTGGTCAAAGGGATGTAGGAATCACACGGGGCAAGATGACACAAGAGTTTCTTTGCTCTATCAGTTTCTTCGCTCTATCAGTTTCTTTGCTCTATCAGTTACTTGTTTCTTTGCTCTATCAGTTCCTTAGTATTTCTACTCCTGAGAACAAGTACATGGAGATAGTCAGAGGCATTGGTGCTGCCCCGGCACCTGATGTTCCTGGTGATAACCAGTTTGTGGGCATGTCCCTGACTCCAGAGCATATGCAGCCTCGTGATAGCCCCAAGTTCTCCCTTCTTGGCAAGGCTGACATGGCTCATTGCTGCTAACTCACAACTGAAGCATGTGATGAGGTCATGGTGGTTGACCTGTAGGCCAAGTTCCAAGCATGAAAGGAAGATTGGCAGTGGGAGGGTAGCTGTTTATTAAACTTGGTTACCTTGTTCCTTAGCAGGGGCTACTTCCCACATCTAGAATGCTTTTCTCCCAGTTTTTTGCATGGCCAGGTCCTTCTCAACATTTACCATCATCTCAAATGAGTCTCTCTCAGGCTTGCTTTCCCTGGTCACTGCACTCTCACAGCACAGACCCTGATCCAAAAAGTGCCTAGACACTTCCCTCCATCAAAGTAATAATTATAGCAAATTGCCAACATCCACTGGATCATGGAAAAAGTAAGAGAGTTCAAAAAAACCATCTATTTTTGCTTTATTGACTATGCTAAAGCTTTTGACTATGTGGATCATAATAAACTGTGGAAAATTCTGAGAGAGATGGGAATACCAGACCACTTGACCTGCCTCTTGAGAAATCTGTATGCAGGTCAGGAAACAACATTTAGAACTGGACATGGAACAACAGACTGGTTCCAAATAGGAAAAGGAGTACGTCAAGGCTGTATATTGTCACCCTGCTTATTTAACTTATATGCAGAATACATCATGAGAAACACTGGACTGGAAGAAACACAAGCTAGAATCAAGATTGCCGGGAGAAATATCAATAACCTCAGATATGCAGATGGCACCACCCTTATGGCAAAAAGTGAAGAGGAACTCAAAAGCCTCTTGATGAAAGTGAAAGTGGAGAGTGAAAAAGTTTGCTTAAAGCTCAACATTCAGAAAATGAAGATCATGGCCTCCGGTCCCATTACTTCATGGGAAATAGACGGGGAAACAGTGGAAATAGTGCCAGACTTTATTTTTCTGAGCTCTAAAATCACTGCAGATGGTGACTGCAGCCACGAAATTATAAGAAGCTTACTCCTTGGAAGAAAAGTTATGACCAACCTAGATAGCATATTCAAAAGCAGAGACATTACTTTGCTGATTAAGGTCGATCTAGTCAAGGCAATGGTTTTTCCAGTGGTCATGTATGGATGTGAGAGTTGGACTGTGAAGAAGGCTGAGCGCCAAAGAATTGATGCTTTTGAACTGTGGTGTTGGAGAAGACTCTTGAGAGTCCCTTGGACTACAAGGAGATCCAACCAGTCCATTCTGAAGGAGATCGTCCCTGGGATTTCTTTGGAAGGAATGATGCTAAAGCTGAAGCTAGTACTTTGGCCACCTCATGCGAAGAGTTGACTCATTGGAAAAGACTCTCATGCTGGGAGGGATTGGGGACAGGAGGAGATGGGGACGACAGAGGATGAGATGGCTGGATGGCATCACTGGCTCGATGGGCATGAGTCTGCGTGAACTCCTGGAGTTGGTGATGGACAGGGAGTCCTGGTGTGCAGCGATTGATGGGGCTGCAAAGAGTCAGACACGACTGAGCGACTGAACTGAACTGAACTGAACTGAAGTAGAAAGGTGGGAGAGGAATAAATTGAGAGTTTGAGATTAATATATGTATAGTACTTTATTTAATAGATAATCAACAAAGACCTACTGTACAGCACAGGAATCCTGCTCAGTAGTCTGTAATATCCTGTATGGGAAAAGAATCTAGGAAAGAATGGATATACGTCTATGTAAAAGGGGATTAATTTCTCTTACAACTAATATTAATACAATGCTGTAAATGAACTATACTCCTATATAGATTAAAAGCTGATATTTTTCAAATGCTTACATGTAGAGACTCACAGAGTTCTTTAGACTCGCAGGATTTTAGATATGATGCTGGATATGGCAGAATGGGTGCAGAAATCTAGACATCTTCTGAGGTTACATTTTCCTGAGCTTTGGTGTTCTTTGCTTCTAGTGGCACCTCTGATTTGTCTTTGGAGGATCTAATACAAGGTCTTGGAGACACCAGCTTGGTGTTAGTTGAATGATGAAAGGGAGGCGCTAGTGGGAGAGGGAAATCCCAGCTCCCTAGCCTTGGATTGGGATGTTTGAGGCACAACTTATATCCCAAGTTCCCTGTGGAAACAGGCTGTAGCTTCCCTCTCCATGACTTGTATGAAATCAGACCAAGACTGGTTTCATCCTTTTTCATGTCCTGCTTCCCCGAAGACCTAACTGGTTTCTCTGGGAGAATTTTAAAAAAGAAAAATTTTTGGCTGCACCAGGTCTTCATTGCTGCTCAAGACTTCTGTATTTGCAGCAATCAGGGACTACTCTGTAATTTCAGTGCACTGGCTTTTCAGTCCTGTTCTTCTCATTGTAGATCACAGGCTCTAGGGCACTCAGACCCAGTAGTTGTGGCTCACCAGCTTAGTTGCCCTGGGGCATTTGTAATCTTCCCAAACCAGGTCTCAAACGCACATCTTAAGCACTGGATCAAAAGGGAAAACACTCTGGAAGGAATTTGAAATGAATCACTTTTACATGAACTTGGCACCATGGCCTATTTATGAGGAGACTGAAAGAGGATTGTCCCTGCTTCAAGCAACTTCCTGAGATCAGGACTGATTGAGGTTCCCTTCCCCAGGGTTTCTACAGGATCTTGAAGCTCTCCTGCCATGTGGCTTTGTTCTTACTTGAGTTTCTGAATCCCACATTAGAGCACAGCTTCCAGAGGGCAGGGCTGTCACTTGACTCACTTCTAAGTATATGTCAGTAGATATTGTCTCATTCAGACCCTAATGTCAAGACAAGGCTAACACAAAGGTCAGTTATTCTATTATAAGGGTTAGGTTACAGGTCCAACGACCGTAATCAAACCCTAAATAACATTATCTTAAATACAACACAGTTTCAATTCTCTGTCATATAATGTTACTGCAGGTCTCTCCACAGAGATGAGGGTCCACTTCTTTCTTGTCATATCTTCCACCTGTGCTGCTTACTTCTGGTCTAACATGGCTGCTCCAGCCCCTGTCATTACGTCTGCATTTCAGCTAGTGGAACAGAAAATAATACTTCAGTTTGGAAGTGAAATATCACCTCTACTCAAATTCCACTGACCAAAGTATCTACCATGTTCATGGCAAACTTGGGGGTGGTGGGCACACAGAAACACAGGGGAATATGATCCTACTTCAGAACATTCATGAAGAGTAACACGGGCCACCACCCTTCTTTCATATTCCTGTATTCATTCTTCTTTGGTTCTCCCCACACAGCCCTCAGTCTGTGTTGGCCTGCAGATATGGATATGGATGAAGTTATAAGAGAGGACATGGCCCAGGCTGTCCAAATAGAGAAAAAAGAAGAAAGGAAATAAGATAAGAGAGTATAAAAATTGAAAATCTAAAGGAAAGCATGCTTATAATTATAATTTTGCATTTATACAATTTAAGTATAATTTTTGATGATTCAATTTATAAATAAAAATTAGAGAAATGTAAAATATAGACATATTCACTAAACCCAACAAAATAATATGGCTATATCATTTTAAACAATAGTAGTATCAGGATTAAGTTTGGATGCACATTGAAAAAAACTAAAACAATTATAACTTTAGCAAGATAAACATGATTTTTCTCTCCCATTGAAATAAAGCTGGAGTTGGGCCAGCCAGAGATGGTGATATCCATCTCTGAGGTTACATCATTGTCCAATACAACTGCAGGAGTTCCAGCCATCACAACTAAAACCCAGACAACAGTTAGGAAGTAGGTGGGGAAGGGAAGAGTCCCATATCTCAGTTAAATCAGCTCCTTGAATGCAGTCTTCCAAGAAATCCCTCTAACAGATCTGCTTGCATTCTAAGTCACCTGTCATGACTAAGAGCGCGGGTGGACAGGAAATGCAGTCCTGTAGCTACTGGGCTCATGGCTATATAACAAACTATTTTCAGTTTAGAAAGAGAAGCAGAGACTAGATCATTTTGTACGTAGCCTGCATCACCTGCCTTAAAGAACGAACTTTTTTTTAATGGATTAGGCTGAATGGCTGGGCACAGTGTGGGAGCCAGGAGGAAGGAACAGCAATGAGAAACAGCTAGATGGACTTGAACTGTGCTCCAGAAAAAAAGCCAGACCTCTCAGTAGAGATTTTCTAAGGACTGAAGTGAGGATTATACATACCACATGACCCAATTTGGTTTGAAACCTGCTTTTCCAACTCAAGTCCCAAATCTCTCTCAATTCTTCAGCTTCTAAATACCTTGTCTTTGTTACCTCACATTCTGACCTA
This sequence comes from Oryx dammah, assembly GCF_014754425.2. Classification (NCBI taxonomy): domain Eukaryota; kingdom Metazoa; phylum Chordata; class Mammalia; order Artiodactyla; family Bovidae; genus Oryx; species Oryx dammah. Next base: position 37,738,614 of record NW_024070199.1, read on the forward strand.
CCTGTCTCACCTTCCTTATTTCTGTTCACATCACTTCTCCATCTAGTCCACCAGCATTGCAAGATCTAGTACTGAGGAGTCAGCAACACTTTCTAGAAGTGGGTAGAAACACAATGTCTATGTCTACTTTAGTATTTGTTTGTCTTTATCAAGGTCTTCTGAAGGACTGAGATGGCTAGAATTATGGAGATTTCACGATTGAGGCCTTTCAAAAATCATTTCTTATTACATTGTTCTGTTGGTGGTAATGAAGTTTTATAGTTGTACATCTGAGAAAGTATTTTGTTGTTTTTGATATGTATTTTTCTTGGGTATAGATTTCTGACTCAATTATGTTTCTCTCAGCATTTTAAGATGCAGTGCCAGTGTCCTCTGGCTAACATTGTTTCATATGCCTCATCTGCTGTCTTTCCCATTTTTTGTTCTACTGTGTCTGTTTTTCCTTCTGGTTACATTTCTTTGGTTGATTGTTTTAAACAATGAATTATCATGCACCTTTGAATAATTGTCCTATTTCTTTTCCTTGAATTAACTGAGCTTCTATGTTAATGGGTGTAAAGTTTTCATCATATCTGGAAATTTTTCAGCCAGTAATTATGAAGTTCTTTTCTCTATCCTCCATTTTTCACTTCCTGTAAGATTCATTTACATATATTTTAGTATTTTTAAAGTTGTTTCAAATCTCTGTGATGCACAATTATTTTTTTCCCACAGTCTTTTCATTCTTATTTTCCGTGTATCTATTTAACATACTCAATTTTCTTCAGCTTCATGAATATAAGGTTTATTGATGTAATAAGCATTTTAATATCCTTCCCTGCTGATTATATAATGTATATTTTAGCTGTGTCTTTACTAATTGATTTTTCCCTCATTGTGGATATTTTCTTGCTTCTTTATACATCAGAAACGTTTTTTTTTTAATTTATGTATTTATCTTAACTAGAAGATAATTACTCTATAATACTGTGATTGACATAGGGCAAATATTTTCACAATTCATATGGAAATTTTAATTTGGATATTGGATATGGTAAATTTTACCCTTTGGATGCTGGATATTTTAAAAATTTTATAGATTATTCCTGGAACTGTTTGCAAACACTATTAATATCTTGGAAACAATTGTATTTTTTAAAGGCTTCCTGTTCAATTTGTTTTAGCTGTTATGAGACCAACCTTTAGACCAGGTTTACTATTCTCCACTAGTAAGGCAATATCTTCTTCAATGCCATACTGATGTCATGGGTATTATGAGTAATTTCCACTCTGGTGGGTGGGGACACCATTAGACTTGGTTCAATTCGAGACTCAAGGATTGTTCCCTATAATCCTGACCAGTACTATCAAGTCTCTGCTGAAAACTGAAGGGGTATCACCTGTACACTCCCACAGTTCTCTGTGTGTAGCTCTCTCCTGTGAAGCCTAACTATCTAGAGTCTCAAATCTCTCTTCTTGAGGAGACCATTTGTCTCTGCCTAGATACCCTTTCCGTGTATGTGTTGGAAACAATTTCTAGAGTTGGGGCAATTGTTGAACTCACCTTACTTGCTCCCCTCCTCAGGAATCCATGCTCTGCTGCCTGACGTTTGATGTAAAAAACTGTTCTTTCATTTATCTCTTCTACTTTCAACTTGTTTGATACAAGAGGATAAATGTGTCCTTTGCTCCTCCATGTCTACCAAAATGGAGGTCCCCCTTCAATCAGAACTCACTAAATGCCTTGTGGGTGCTAGGCACTGTGCATGGGTGCAGACTTGACTAGGGACATGTATTGGGGCCTTGGGGAGCCCTGGTTTGTGAGAGAAACATGACAATTACCACTAGCATTTGCTATGGGGTATGTTCAGTTCAGTTCAGTCACTCAGTCATGTCTGACTCTTTGCAACCCCATGGACTGCAGCACACCAGGCTTCCCTGTCCTTCACCAACTACTCGAGCTTGCTCTAACTCATGTTCATCGAGTTGGTAATGCCATCTAGCCTTCTCATTCTCCATCGTCCTCTTCTCCTCCTGCCTTCAGTCTTTCCCAGTAATAGGGTCTTTTCTAATGAGTAAGTTCTTCACATCAGTTAGCCAAAGTATTGGAGCTTCAGCTTCAGCATTGGTCCTTCCAATGAATATTCAAGATTGATTTCCTTTAGTATTGACTTTTTGGATCTCCTTGTAGTCCAACAAACTCTTAAGAGTCTTGTCCAACACCACAGTTCAAAACCATCAATTCTTCATCGGTCACCATTCTTTATGGTGCAACTGTCACATCCATACATAACAACTGGAAAAATCATAGCTTTGATTATACTGAACTTTTTTCTGCAAAGTAATATCTCTGCTTTTTAAAATGCTGCTAGGTCTCTCATAGCTTTTCTTCAAACAAGCAAGCATGTTTTAATTTCATGGGTGCAGTCATCATCTGCAGTGATTTTGGAGCCCCAAAAAAAAGTCTCTCTGTTTCCATTGTTTCCCCATTTATTTGCCATAACATGATGGGACAAAATGCCATGATCTTCATTTTCTGTTGTGGAGTTTAAGCCAAATGTTTCACTCTCCTCTTTCACTTTCATCAAGAGGCTCTTTAGTTTCTCTTCACATTCTGCCACGAGGGTGGTGTCTTCTGCATATCTGAAGTTATTGATATTTCTCCCAGCAACCGTGATTCCAGCTTGTGCTTCATCCAGTTGGGCATTTTACATGATGTACTCAGCATATAATTTAAATAAGCAGGATGACATTATACAGCCTTGACACACTCCTTTCTTGATTTGGAAGCAGACTGTTGTTCCATATTCAGTTCTCGCTGTTGCTTCTTGACCTGCATACAGATTTGTCAGAAGGCAGATAAGATGGTCTGGTATTCAAATCTCTGTAAATTTTCCACAGTTGGTTGTGATCCACACAGTCCAAGGCTTTTGCATGGTCAATAAAGCAGAAGTAGGTATATTTCTGGAATTCTCTTGCTTTTTCAACGATCCAGTGGATGATGGCAATTTGATCTTTGGTTCCTCTGCCCTTTCTAAATCTAGCTTGAACATACAGAATTTCACAGTTCATGTACTGTTGAAGACTTGCTTGGAGAAACTACTTTGGTAGCATGTGAGATGAGTGCAACTGTGTGGGAGATGAACATTCTTTGAAATTGCCTTTCTTTGGGATTTCAATGAAAATGACCTTTCCAGTCCTGTGGCCACTGCTGAGTTTTCCAAATTTGCTAGCATATTGAGTGCAGTATTTAATAGCATCATCTTTTAAGATTTGAAATAGCTCAACTGCAATTCCATCACCTCCACTAGTTTTGCTCGTAGTGATGCTTCTTAACGCCCTCTTGACTTCACATTTCAAGATGTCTAGCTCTACGTGAGTGATCACACCATCGTGATAATCTGGGTCATTAATATCTTTTTTGTATAGTTCTTCTATATATTCTTTCAACCTCTTCTTAATATATTCTGCTTCTCTTAGGTCTATGACATTTCTGTCTTTTATTTGGTCCATTTTTGCATGAAATGATCCTTCCCTACCTCTAATTTCTTGAGCAGGTCTCTGGTCTTTCCCATTCTATTGTTTTCCTCTATATCTTTGCACTGATCACTTAGGAAGGCTTTTTTTTTTAATCACTTCTTGCTATCTTTGGAACTCTGCATTCCGATGGGCAGGTGTTTATTTTCTCTTTTGCCTTTTGCTTCTCTTCTTTTCTAAGTTATTTCTAAGGCATCCTCAGACAACCATTTTGCCTTTTTGCATTTCATTTTCTTGGGGATGGTCTTGGTGAGGAATGTACAAATCAAAAAACGAAGATCACTGCATCCAGTTCCATTATTTCATGACAAATGCATGGAGAAACAATAAAAACAGTGACAGACTTTATTTCCCTGGGCTCCAAAATCACTGCAGATACTAACTGTAGCTGTGAAAAAAAAAAGATGCTTGCTCCTTGGAAGAAAAGCTATGAAAAACCTTGACAGCATACCAAAAAGCAGAGACATTACTTTGAGCAAAGGTCTGTATAGTCAAACCTATGGTTTTTCCAGAAGTCGTGAGAGGATGTGAGAGTTGGACCATAAAGAAGGCTGAGCATCAAAGAATTGATGCTTTTGCACTGTGGTGTCAGACAAGACTCTTGAGAGTCCCTTGGACTGCAAGGAGATACAACCAGTCCATCCTAAAGGAAATCAGTCCTTATAGGAAGGACCAATGCTGAAGCTGAACCTCCATTACTTTGGCCAATTGATGGGTAGAAATGACTTATTATAAAAGACCCCGATGCTGGGAAAGATTGAAGGCAGGAGGCAAAGGGGAAGACAGAAGATGAAATTGTTGGGTGGCATCATCAACTTGAACATGAGTTTGAGCAAGATCTGGGAGTTAGTGATGAACAGGGAAGCCTGGCGTGCTGCACCCCATGATATAGTAAAGAGTTGGACATGACTGAGAGATTTAACTGAACTGATGTACAGAAGATAATCAGGGAGCAGGGAGAAGTCCTTAAGGAAGGAGGAAGGAACAATTCCTGGACAGCTGACAATGATGGGTCGTCAAGTGGTTTCAAGCTTGAGAAGCTGTAGGGAAGCAATTCTATGCCAAGTGGAGAGGATGGTAAGAGAAAGGCAGGGAGGCAGTGCTTGGATTTCCCAGGAGACTAGATACCTGTTCTACTAAACTTCATCAAAGCTTAATATTGTTAGGTGATTAGAAACATGAGTTTTGTTTTGGAAGTGGTAGAGCAATATTCAAAGGAAGGACTGATGCTGAAGATGAAGCTCCAACACAGGCCATCTGATATGAAGACCCAGCTCATTGGAAGAGACCCTGATGTTGGGAAAGATTGTGGGCAGGAGAGGGAATAAAAGGATGAGAATGTGAGATGGCATCAGCCACACAAAGGACAAGAGCTTGAGGAGACTCTGCAAAATAGTGAAAGACAGGGAAGCCTGCTTTGATGCTGAACATGTAATCACAAAGAGTCAGACATGACTTAGCAACTGAACAATACCAATGAGAACACAGTGTCCAATGAAGGCTCTGGTCCTGGTTGGAGTGGAGAAAGATTTAGGTGGAAGTGGAGGCGTCCTACCTTCTGGTACAAGTCCGAGTGGGCTGAATCTGCAAAAACCAGGTGAGCAGCTGCTAGAGGGCAAGGCTTGTGGTAGACATTCTTCACTAGGTGGAAAACTAATCCAGAAAAACTGTCCCTTCTGGATTGTACATGCCAATATATCACATTGTTTCAGCAGATCACTTCAATATTGTTTTGGGGCAAGAGAGAAGTGTAGGATGGGTGGTTTGCTTTTGTCAATTCCTGTGGGTAGTTAGATGACTAAAAATCTGGTTACTTCATTGCATAGTTGGAATCATTCTTGGGAAAGTAAACTAAATCATGTCCGCATATATTTGGTCATTAAACAGCAAGCATAGGTAGGTGTCTAAGGCAACTGTAGGTAATTTAAACACGAGGGCCAGATGGGGACAGTTTCATTTAACAGGCTGAGATTGGACTGTACAGTTTGCCATAGTTGTTGCTAGGACAAGAAGCCATCACAGCTACTTCTTGCTATGCTGGAGATGTGGGAAACTGAAAAGAGACCAAAAGCCTTACACCTCTCCTTACAGTGTGATTTAGGCTAGAAGTAGTTGGCAAGGAAAGGCTGACTAGTAAGACTGAGGAAGGGAGTAATCTGGGACAATAATCATTAGCTCTTGTGGGACCCCAGAAAACAGAAGCATTGGCTCAGTCAGAGTTCTGGGTCATGGTTCAGAAATAGATGTCATCTTGGCTTGAATCAATATTTAGCCTTGGGGATGGCAGCCATAACTTCTAAACAGAAGTTTTCCTTCTCCCCAGGTGGCAGAATAATTCATATTTGTTCCAGACTCAGGAACTCAGAAAGCCCTCTCAGGGCCACTTGTTCTTAGCAGGCTCAAATGCAATATAAAGGTGGAATTATCATCATGGTGCCCATTTTCCAGATGAGAAAAATGAGGTTAAGGGATTTGATCAGGGTCACACAGCTAAGCATGTGAAAAGACAAGCACAAACCCAGGGTAACAGTCCTCAAATTCTGTGTTTTCACTCCACAACGACTGAGAGTGGTGGGTGGTGATCTGACACCAATGCTTAAGCAGAAGCAAGCAGTATTCAGGCTTAAATTGAAGTAAGTAAGGAAAACCACTAGACCATTCAGTTATCAGTTCAGTTCATTCCAGTTCAGTCGCTCAGTCGTGTCCGACTCTTTGTGACCCCATGAATCGCAACACGTCAGGCCTCCCTGTCCGTCACCAACTCCCGGAGTTCACTCAGACTCATGTCCATCGAATCAGTGATGCCATCCAGCCATCTCATCCTCTGCCATCCCCTTCACCTCCTGCCTCCAATCCCTCCCAGCATCAGAGTCTTTTCCAATGAGTCAACTCTTCGCATGAGGTGGCCAAACTACTGGAGCTTCAGCTTTAGCATCATTCCTTCCAAAGAAATCCCAGGGTTGATCTCCTTCAGAAAGGACTGGTTGGATCTCCTTGCAGTCCAAGGGACTCTCAAGAGTCTTCTTCAACACCACAGTTCAAAATCATCAATTCTTCGGTGCTCAGCTTTCTTCACAGTCCAACTCTGACATCCATACATGACCACTGGAAAAACCATGGCCCTGACTAGATGCACCTTAGTCGGCAAAGTAATGTCTCTGCTTTTGAATATGCTGTCTAGGTTGGTCATAACTTTTCTTCCAAGGAGTAAGTGTCTTTTAATTTCATGGCTGCAGTCACCATCTGCAGTGATTTTGGAGCCCAAAAAAATAACGTTTGACACTGTTTACATTCAGCTATGACCTAATTCAAATCTCTTATGATTTTATAGTGGAGATGAAAAATAGATTCAAGGGTTTAAGTCTGGAAGCCTGAAGAACTATGGATAGAAGTTTGTAACATTGTGCAGGAGGTGGTCACCAAAACCATCCAAGAAAAACAAATGTGAGAAGCAAAAGGGGTTGCCTGAGGAGGGCTTAAAAACAGCTGAGAAAATAAGAGAAGTGAAAGGCAATGGAGAAAGAGAAATATATACTCAATCGAATGCAGACTTCCAGAGCATATTAAGGGGATATAAGAAAGTCTTCATAAGTGAAAAGTGAAAAAATTAAAGGAAAATAAAAGAATTGTAAAGAGTATAGATTGCTTCAGGAAAATTGGAGCTACCAGAGAAACAGTTAATGCAAGAATGGGCACAATAAATGACAGAAATGTCTAAGACCTAACAGAGGCAGATGAGATTAAGATGAGGTGGCAAGAATGCACAGAAGAACTGTACAAAAATGGTCATAAAGGCCGGGATAGGGATGATGCTTGGGTCACTCATGTAAAGCCAGATATACTGGAGTATGAAGTCAAGTGGGCCTTAGGAAGCATCACTATGAACAATGATAGGAGAGGTGATGGAATTCCAGCTGAGTTGTTTAAAAATCCTAAAGAATGACGCTGCAAAAGTGCTGCATTCACTATGTCAGCAAATTTGGAAAACTCATCAGTGGCCACAGTGCTGGAAAAAATCAGTTTTCATTCCAATCCAAAAGAAAGGCAATTCCAAAGAATGTTCAACCTTTCAAGCAATTGTGCTCATCTCACTTGCTAGCAAGGTAATGCTTAAAATCCTTCAAGATAAGTTTCAACACTACATGAACTGAGAACTTCCAGATGTACAAAGTGGTTTGAGGAACCAGAGATCAAATTGCCAACATATTTACCTGTCTCCTGAAAAGTCTGTATTTAGGTCAAAAAGAGGCAATTAGAATCAGACGTGGAACAACTGAAACATTTAAAACTGGGAAAGATGTGTGACAAGGTGTACATTCTCACTCTGGTTATTTGAGTTCTATATAGCATACATCATTCAATATGCTGGACTGCATAAATCCCAAGCTGAAATAAAGATTGCTAGGAGAAATATCAACATCCAGAGATATGAATATGACACTTCCCTAACGGCAGAAAGCAAAAAAGAACTAAAGAGCCTCTTGATGAGGAGAGGAGATGCAAAAACTGGCTTAAAACTCAACATTCAAAAAACTATTCACAAAAGTATACTCAACATTCATGGCATCCTGTTGCGCCACTTCATGGCATATAGATGAGGGAAACTTGGAAACAGTGGACAGATTTTATTTTCTTAGGCTCCAAAACCACTATGAACCTCGGCTGCAGCCACAAAATTAAAAGACACTTGCTCTTTGGAAGGAAGAAAGGCTATGAAAAACCTGGACAGTGTATTAAAAGCAGAGACTCACTTTCCTACAGAGGTCTGTAGTGTCAAAGCTATGATTTTTCCAGTAAACATGTACAGATGTGTGATCTGGACCATAATAAAGGGTGAATACAAAATAATTGAGCTTTTGAACTGTGGTCTTTGAGGAGATTCTTGAGAGTCCCTTATACAACAAGGAGATCAAACCAGTCAATCTCAAAGGAAATCAACATGTGACCCCTGCTGACTCAGCTGAGGCATCTACTGAGGGCCTCCAGGTGGAAAGAACGGATGCTTCCACTGTAAAAATGCCTCACCATGCCTCCTGCTGCTAAGTCGCGTCAGTCGTGTCCGAATCTGTGCGACCCCATAAATGACAGCCCAACAGGCTCCTCTGTCCCTGGGATTCTCCAGGCAAGAATACTGGAATGGGTTGCCATTTCCTTCTCCAATGCATGAAAGTGAAAAGTGAAAGTGAAGTTGCTCAGTTGTGTCCGACTCTTAGCGTCCCCATGGACTGTAGCCTACCAGGCTTCTCTGTCCACGGGATTCTCTATCAAGAGTACTGGAGTGGGTTGTCATTGCCTTCTCCACTAACCATGGCAGCTCCAAGCAAACAATTTGTAGTTCCACCTCTGGAAGAAGCTCAGATAGGCTGAAGGCTCTGTGTACCCTGGATCTCCCAATACATGTGTTGCATTCTCCCCAGAAGCACTAGAGGCCAAGGGTGGAGCATTCTGGGCCCTGGAGGAGGGGGATGGCTCAGGGATCCACTGGGACTGAGCCATACCAAGTCGGACTGGAAAGGACAAAACAGGCATACGTGGCAGAGAGCTGGTGACTGGGGTGTGGGAACAAGAGGGAACCAGCTCTCCATGAAATACCTCACCCAAAATACCCTGGAGGAGAAGCCCAGTGATAAGATCATCTGGGACGGGATGAAGAGAGTCTATTTCATTACCCCTTATAATTCCTCTGAATGAGGATGTGGTGGAGTTGGTGGCCCATCACAAACTCTTCCATGGCCTAGACCATCTGCCAGTCGCTATCCTTGGGGCTGCCTCTCCCCAGCTTCAGTCATGTAGTTCCAGAGGAAATTGACAATCATGTATGCTGCTGGGTCAGGGCCCAGGAGGATGTAAAGCCAGTCATAAGACCCCATGTCCCTGCCAGGATGGCTGATCTGGGCTGTACATGTGATCTGAGGTGGGACATTCAGAGAACACCATTGAACTCTGATGTCTGCAATCTTCTTTCCTTAGTAAGTGATGCCTTTGGGATTTAAAACCCTAGGGGAGGTAGCTTGAACTCCCTCACTAGGTGTAGAAGCCTTAAGGAGGAAAGTTGTGAGGCTAAGACCATCATTGAAGACCAAAGGGAAAGAGCAAGGGTGAGAGAGAATTGATGACTTCTGATTTCTTGGGTCCAGTCACTGAGATCGTTGTATTTGCTCTGAGTCTTGTGTCCTGGATTTCCAGAATCATTTCAATGAGTCTCCCTTTTCCTTGAAGCCAGCTGGAGTAGGGCTCCTCTCAATTTTGATTCAGACTTGGTTCTAGATCTTTTCTGATCTCTGTATACATCCCAGACACAGAGGCAGCCATTTTTTTCAGCACCATTATGAGTGAAACTCTTTATTCTTTACTGAATATAGGATATGCAGACCACCAAATACAGTTCACCAGCATCCTGGGCAGCAGTGCCCAAAGTGTGAGTTGGTGAGTGTTAGGAGCATCCTTACTGATTCCTGAACCTCTCCAAGCGTTTACACTGCCGGTGCCAGGCCAATCCTGTCATTTCCTCGATCAAAGACTGAGAAATACACCCTCAGGAAGACGTTTCCGAGGATCCAGTTCTCTGTAGATGGACTCACAGTGTTCTCTTGAAGGGTGGTATGGCAGCGGCCTGCATCATCCTGGGGGAGTCAGAGACACACACCAGTCAGCATGAGCCCTTACCGGTGACTCCCCCCAATATCCAGACCCAGCACAATTATTTGCTTTATTTCCCTCTTTTGGTAAGTATCAAGGGGTTTTCTCAGCAGCAGGGGGTAAGAGAGTTCATCCAAAACCAAAGAGGGCCAAGACATGAGGTTATCTTGAAGAAGGGTGTTGTGAGTGGAGGACTGGGAGGAAGGAAACAGAGGAAGGAAAAACAACAAAGTCCTACTGTAGAGCATAAGAAACTATATTCAATATTCAGTGATAAACCACATGAAAAAGAATAAGAAAATATATATTTTTTTATGTATATAACTGAGTCACATTGCTGTGCAGCAGGACGTAACACAACAATGAAGATTAGCCACACTTCAATATAATTATTTAGAAAAGAACAAGTGTGTCCATAGTTCTCCTCATTCCCTGTTTCTTTACTTCTGACTCCTGGTCCTTGTTTCCTCTGCAGAGAATGCTGGTTCTCCTCCTGTGTCCCCACAATCTGTACTTTATTTTTAAAAAAACTTTATTTTGTATTGGAGTATAGCTGATTAACAATATTCTGAGTTTCAGGTGGACAGTAAAGGGATTCAACCATATGTATCCCGGTATCCAGGTCCCAAAGACACCCCTCCTATCCAGGCTGTAATATAACTGAGCGGAGTTCCCTGTGCTACACAGCAACTCATTTTTGGTTATCCATCTTAAATATAGCAGTGCCCACAATACTTTATTGAAGACTAAACTCAAGAACTCTGAGAAGCCTCATTCAGCCCACCCTCACCTTCTTTGGCCACTCCAGGCTTGGTTGGGTAACTTACTCTGGTTCCCCATCCCTACTGGTCAGTCTGTAGCCCTCATCACCCCTAGTAAGTCCCCAGAGCCCCAGTGCAGACCACCTTGAGATGCCATTTGCATGGAATCCAGTGTAGTTTTGCCCAGAACCAAGCAACCCTCCATATGGCTCAATGAGTTTGTGGTTTTAGAATTCCTGAAATTCCCTCTCTTCCTCAAAGCCTTCTTTGAGCCCATCAGCCTACTCTGAAGTCCCTATGGTGCTGACATGAAGCCTCCACCCTGTGCCAGGGCTGAGCAGTCACAGCGCACCCTTTATTCACATTAGCATCCAACCTTCCCACAGAGGGGTTGTGTACCCCAACTCACAATAGAGGCATCTGGCAAGAGCAAGGGAAAGATTCAGCCGAGTAGTAGGCTGACCATGTAATTTATCACCCAAACAACATTGAGAAGGGAAGGGAGACTGTTAACTTATGCTAGGAGAGCACACTGGTACTGTCCCCAGCCATTCTCCTTGTAACATGGCCTATTTCAGTGACTGCTAGTGCTGAATTTCATGCTCATGCACCTACGAGTTCAGATTGAATTGAAGCTCTTTGAGGACTGAGGACCTTACTGTTCCCCTCTCCCTGACCCCCACCATGCCATATTGTGTGGCCTCTCCACATTATTTCAGGAAGATCAGTGTCCCACACAGCCCTTTAGTCTCAAGTGATTGGTTTTGTGGGAGGCACTGGCTCAGGCCCAGGGCTCAGCAGCATCTGCAATGGTGTGACATGGCCTCCAGAGGGCACTCTCCTTCCAGCAGCAGCCCAAGGGTTCCTGCAAGCTCCAGTTTGAGAACCAACCCTCAGTATTGTCACCTCACCTTGAGGATGTAGGCTGGACCTGGCATTGGGTAGTTGATGCCGTTGATTGTGAAGATAATAGAGGGCAGGGTATTGACCGCAGAACATGAAACGTAGTACTGTTAGAGAGAGAGAGATGGTTGGCCATGGTGATCCTTGTTGTGTGTGGAGACCGGGAGTGACCCTGGGGCATGACCCTTCACCTTGTTATGCCGTCGCCTGGCACCGATGAGCTTCTGTATGTTATTGACCAGTGTTCTTGGGCCTTCGATAAATGCTGCCCCAGTGTCAACAACGGCCTCGCAGCCTCCAGAACAAGCAATAACCTTTCTTTCAACGGAGATGCTGAGAGACAATGGAAGAAAGCGGGCATCAAGGTCAGTGTGAGTCTGCCCAGAGTTGTCCCCTTCCTGACTGTCTCATAGACAGCCCTATGTCTCTCACCCTCTTTTCCTTTGCTCTCAATACAGCACCTTTTTTGACATCCTCTAATGCAGTACTTGAATACACCAGGATATTTTGTACCTTGACACAAGCTGGTCTTCCTTCCTAGAAGACTCCATTCCACTTTGACTAGCAAATTTCTTCTCATCATCCAGATTTCACCTTAATTGTATTGTTTTCGGGAAGTCTTTCCCCTGGTGGTTATCAGTCTCCTGTCTTGGTAACTCTCTGTAGACCCTTTCTCATGTCTGCTGCTACTGCTCCTAACTCACTTCAGTTGTGTCCGACTCTGTGCGACCTCATAGAGGGCAGACCACCAGGCTCTGCAGTCCCTGGGATTTTCCAGGCAAGAGTACTGGAGTAGGTTGCCATTGCCTTCTCCTCCTCATGTTTAGCATGTACCAAAGTCACAATTCACTATGTGAGCGAGTCACTTCTTGTACATCTGCCTTCTTAGATGTGAGGGCGAGTTTTATTTTCCTTGCCTCCCTAAAGTGCCTGGCACACAGTGGATGCCCGGTGCTTGTCTGTTCAATGAATGAAAGAAGACTGAGAAAACAATAAGAAACATCCAGAAAGCTGTATCTGGTGGGAAACAAATAACAGGTCTCACACAGAGTGAAGATTGAGATTCACAAGGGCAGCAGATTCTAATAGTAGGGGGAGAGAGGGGCTGCTCTGGGAGAGGGTGTCTCCCAGTACTGCTCCTACAACCAGCTCAGAACTTGAGACCCTAGCCAGGAAATACATGACTAGCCCACAGAAACTCCAAAGGACAGGTCAGCTTTTGTCTGAGGGTATCACACAGAATCCTATCAATTATGCCTCTTGTCCTCAGGTCACTCCTGGATCCCATCTTCTTGATTCTCTGTTATATCCCCTGTCCCACTGTGTGCCCAAGAATGTGGGGTGTCTTTTTTATTAGTTGCTTTTGCATCTTAAGACTGCAGCATTCATCTCTCCACTGCTGGGTAGCTGCTCCCTAAGGCCAGTTTTCCCCATTTTCTCAGGACTGTCCCTGTTTTTTAACTGACATTTATCTGTACTGAGAACTTCCTATGTCCTAGGTAGCCCTGGATTGTTGGTCATCTTATCATAACTCTGTTCTGGCTGGAGAAATTTTCCCTGATCCTCTGTTCACCACACTGCAGGGTCCTCTAACCATGCTCCCCTCCTCAAAGGGCAGTGGGTACAGCCCTTTCCCAGCTGCACAGACCTCTGTGGTGCCTTTTAGGACCCTGGTCAGAGCCATGCTCAGAAGGCCTGCGGATTATGAACCCATGGCTTGTTTGTGTATCTATGTGCTTGTGTATTTGTTTGTATGTGTATTTGTTTGCATGTCTGTGTGTGCTTGTGTGTCTCTGACTAGCTATGCATGTATTTATGTGTTGCTGTGTATGTTAATATGTGTCCTCATGTGTGTTTCCATGTGTCTGTGTGTCTGTCTCTGTCGTTGAAGGTGGTGTATATGTCTGTGTGACTGTGTTTCTGAGAATGTATTTATGTGTGTCTGCCTGTGTCCATGTACAGTAGTGGGAGAATCACTTGGGCTGATCTCAGAGGGAGAGGCTTACCGGTCCAGGCGTACAATCCAGTCACCTGCTTTGATCAGTGGTATCCAGTTGAGCTCTCCCTTGTAGTAGCGGTGGTCCACCCCACCAAACATCACCACACTGCCCTCCTGCTCATCTCTGTAGAGAGAAGAGAGGGTGGGATCCTTGGAGGACAGTAACAACAGCACTACCTGAGAGCTGTGCTTGTCCACCCATCAAGGCCCTAATAAGGTCCCATGTACAGATGCAGAAATCAAATCTAGGAGAGATTGAGATCCAGACTGACGCCTGTTACTGGCATATGGGTGGCACAGAGGAGGTTAGAAGCTGAGTCACCTGGCTGGGCTCTACCCACTATGTCTTCTGAGACGCCCTGGACCTCCAGTGACCTGAGTGCTCAGACACCCTCAAAGGACAGGGTTTTGAAACGTTTGGCTTTCCCCTTGTCCACCTTGTCATTTTTCAGGAAAATCAAGGCCTGGGAGTTCTAAAGGTGTGGGTTCAGGTCACCCAGAGTTCGCTCCAATGGCCTGTGACCTCTACTGTCCAAAGAACCCCACAATCAGAAGGGACCCCACCTCTGCTCTCCCTGTCTTGAAATACCTCATATTTCTTGAACAATGGGTCCCACACTTTTGTGTCCCACACTTTCGTGTCCCAAACTTTCGTTTCCCACTGGTTTCTACAAATTGGGTAGCTGGTCCTGGGCTCCCTGTGAAATGCTAACAAGGAAGGAAATATATCCACCATCCTTCTTCTTCCTTCCTGATCAAATTGATAAGCAAATCCTAATGCCTTTCCTTCAACTTGTTTCCTGTTGCCTTCCATCAGCCTTCTTCCTCACTCACCCCCCCCCCAGACCAAGTTACTGGTCTTGAGCCCAGGAGTAGGGTTGTGTTCCAGAAATTTTTATATATAAAAGCCAAGGGTGAAGCCGGGTAGGGTCCTGGGGCCATAGTTATCCTGGATTAAATTATCCCTCAGGATACTTCTTTATCAAAATTTCTATAATTTTTGTGCACGTCAAATCATCTTACAGCTAATTCAGAGAAAGGGATTGTCCATCTCAGACTTACTTGCTCATGTAGAAGGCAAAAACAGGCTCAGAAATGGCACCTTCATTCTTCAGCTTGTCAAAGATGGGTAAGGCTCCAGAGAGGGATACGTTGGGGTAGTTCAAGCCCAAGACGCCATCAAAAGTTATATCATCAAACCCGTATTCCTTCACGCTTAGACCAAACGGCTGGTCAGTACTTACAAGATTCCCAATCTGTGGAAGAGAAAAGTATTCCCACTTACAGATACATGAAGTAGGGCTAGGACTGGGCTGGGGTGCATTGACATTAGATCCTCAGAGAAGCATTGAGGCTGGGATCTGTCTTCAGTGGCCCACAGATGGTTTGACCAAGTTGGGAGGGAAATTTGGGTTCTATTTGAGATAGGCTGTGAATTTTATAACATCTGTCCCTCTGAAAAACACCACCTGAGTGAGTCAAATTGGCCTTGTGGCTTCTGTTCAGGTGGGGCAACCAAGAGTCAGGACAGGTCCCATTGGTGCCACCTTATGGACAAAATGATCGAGAGCAAGATAGCCTCTTTGGCATCACTGTGACCTAATGACAGGAATGGACTGCATTCTCTGTAATGTACTGTGGATCCTGCATCTGTCCAGGAATACAGGAGCTGAAAACACAATATTGCTTGCAGGGTTCTATGAAATTGCTGACTGGGGAATTCACTTTTGGGGATATGTGTATATTTCTGTGATTGTGTATGAAAGAGAAGGGAACTACTCAAGTATTTTGGAGGAGGCAGGTCATTGGTTTCTTAGACTCTCAAGGGTCCTCTAGAGTGAGAACTCATTTATCAGGCCCTTTGCCTTCTCAGGCCCCCAGTTTCCCACTCTGGATACCTGAAGCCTTTGACTGACCCCAGGGTCCCCAGATCAGTCTTATCCTGTCCCCAATCACCCCACAGCAACTTCAGTCCTGAAAAACCAGCCTAACTCCACCTTTTCCCACGTGTGTGCCCTCAGCAAGGCCCTTGCTGTCTGCACCTCAGTTTCCTCATATGTCTCATGAGCTAGTCAGAGTATCTGCTGTGTGGGGTTGTTTCAGGATTAAACCAATTATCACCTGAAAGTGCTTGGAACAGTGATTTTAAAAGTGGGTGCTTTTTTCCCTTCTTCTCGCTCCCAGTAAAATGAATCATGAACTGCTCATGGGCAGAGCAGCATCAAGTCCATACCTCAAACCACTCTCTAGATTAGCTAATTTGTTTTCTCATGTGTCACCATGGCACTGCCTCCCCAGAGACATGACCCTGTGGATAAGATGGCCAATATCTATGGGAGTTAGGCTGGAAGGGTCCTTCCAGATGGTCCTGCATCTGTTTTGCAAGCAGTGGTCACTCCATAGCCAGTCCTGACAGCATTTGTTACACTGTTACCCGAACTGTGTCATAAGCAACAACTCCTTTCAGGCCCCCAGATCCATAGGTGATGTGGAAGGTCCTATTGGTAAGCTGGAAGGTGGAAGACTGACGATGTCTGAACCTAGCCTGTGTACCTGCAGACACAAGAGATGAGTGTCACCAGGTGCCAAGGGTCGAAACAGGGCAGCAGGGCAAGTGAAGGATGCTCTGGGCACAGGGTGTCTATACTCACAACAGGCTGGTCTGGTGCAAAAGTCGGAGGGCACCCACAAGTCAGATGAGCCTGTGTCAAAGATAACATGGAATTTCTGAGGGGGTGTTCCAATGGTGATTTTACCCATGTAGAGTATCTACAGGGAGAAGCAGAGAGTAGGTTAGTGCAGAACTGGCTACCATCTATTCCCACACTGATGCCTCCCTCTGGTGTCACATGTCTCTTGAGATCACTTTCTAACCACCGTGAAGCTCACAGACTTTGGTCACAGAGGTATCTGCATTTCATATATTTGTCCTGTGCTACATTGTATGCAGGATATTGATTCTATGACCAGGCTTTGAAGTGGTACCTCCTGCATGGGAAGCCCAGAGGCAAAACCACTGGACCTCCAGGACCGCTGGACACCAAGGAAGTCCTGGTGCCTTCTTTTGAGAAGCTCTGGAGTCTCTTCAAACTCAGCCTTAGCACACACTTCTCCAGGAGGTCCTTCTTGATCAACCCCAGCCACTCCCTCTAAACTCAGAGGACACCCAATAAACACCACACAAGTGACCCTTTCATTTGACATGTATTTACTCTTTGCCTATCTCTCAGGTTGGCATGGGCATTCTTGAAGACAAAATAAGCCCTTTGTCTAATCTAAAAACAGTAACCACAGTGATTCTTATGGCCCTACATGGAATACAGGTTCAGTAACTTTTTACTGCTGTCATTCTTGCATCTGTGTAAACTGAGTTCCTCTGCCTGGGGTTTCACAATTGTTTTGCAGTTGGTTCTACTTTTTGATCAGTGATGGTTTACTCTTCATCTATAATTGAGTGGCTCACTTCACTTAGAAGGAACAATCACTCTCAAACAAATGACACATCTTTGACACAGAAGTGGATATTTACCTGCCACCTGGTAATTGACGGGCCCAGTCACAAAGACCAACAGTTGAGAATGAGAGTGCCTTCTCCTCTGGTTGGGGGTCCCTGTTTTCCAGTGTCTCTGCCTCCTGCAGGAACCCCAACCCCAACATCCCACCTGCACCTCCAGATGAGCCCCAGTGCTAGGCTAGAGCACCAGGGGGCTCTGTGGAGCACCATCCTCCCAAAATACTCACATCCATGTAGTTGCTAAGTGGATGAGTTAGATTTGAGCCACGAAAAGAAATCTGGGACAGTCTGTAAGCATGCTCCTTCAGGAAATTGTTCAGCATGTTTTTTCCACTGGGGTTTTTTCTCATGGTCCTCACTCTCCTTAGAGGTATTCTTTCACCATGCATTTGACAAAGAAAACAAAGAAGATGTCACAATTAGCTGTCAGTGTTAAAGTATAATGGTCATTGTAATGGCACTGTGTATTTTCTAATCATTTTTATGAGGCACATTATTATCAGAATTTTATGTATATACCATGGCAAATACATAGATTGGAATACAGGTTCTGTTCTTCAATCTTGTGTAAACAATATGACCATGTGGTGTCTCAGGCTCCCCTTCGGTAAAATGGTGGAATGTAACATTACAAACCCTCCAAATAGAATATCTTGGGTATAAGTGAAGTGATGGATATAAGGTACCTGATAAATAAGAATTCTCAACAATGACAGCCATTAGCATTCCTGTTGCCATGACACTCATTCCTTCTCATAGAACCTCAAGGAAGGAGTTGGAAGGGGGACTCATCCTCTTTTACAAGGGAGCGATTTGAAATGCAAGAGGATTCTGAGTTGGCTGTGGTCACACTGCTTGTCAGATATAAAACAGTGTATATAAAACAGTGTATCTTTCTCCAAGTTGACAGAGAGGAGAGAGTTGAAAAAAGAATCCAAGATATAGGGTACAAGTAAGGGAAATTCAGTGGCTTGAGAAGGAAGTAAGAATCAAATGAAAAATTAACAGAAATCAACACAGAGAGAAATACACACCCAGTGACTTCCAAAGAGATGGAGAGATAAATGACAGTGATACAGAGATGCAGACATAGACATATACACACTGAAGTAGACAGGGAAAAAAGAGGACATGTTGAATAAAATGTAGAAAAGTGCTATTCCACAGGACCATATTGACATCTGCATAGACTGTGCACTTAACAGTTCCAAGGAGTTGCATTTTCAACAAGTCATGACATGACTGGACCCCAAGATTTGTGAAACCCAAATCTACACCAAGACCTTGGAATCCACAGTTCCTATAGCAAGTTACGTATCAATAAGTAAGAGTGGAGCTTTAAGACTCAGGAAAATATTCCATTCCCTTCTAAACCTGATGGGTGGAAGAATAATCAGATGAAAAGAAAAGTCCAAGAAAGGAATATGATGTGACTTACAGTCCCCATACTTACTTGACTATACACTCTGAGAAGGCCACCAGCCCAAGGAGCACAAGCCACTTCATGTTTCTTTCCTGGCTCCAAGCACTCAGGGAAGTTTGGTTTCTTAGCATGTAGTGGTGACCAGGAGCCCCTAGTTATATATGCTCTGAACTACCCAACTTTTCCCCTTTAGGCCACTAAAAGATATGAAAAAAACACAAAGCTCTTGATAAGATCTTTACTTTCATCAGTGTCCTTGGTGAGTAGCCTTTGATGCTTCTCAGAATACAGAGAATTGAACTGTAATGTCTTCCTTGAAGCTTGGCTGGAAAATCAAACTAATCTGCATGGACATCTAAGAAGACAGAGAACCTTGCCTACTTGAAGAAAAAACTGCTAAGAACATCATGAAAATGGATACTATGGGCCATGCTCGACATTCATGGTTTAATATCATCTTCCTAGGCACTTCATGAGATATGTAATGCAGTCTTCATTGGAGAGGAGATTGCTAGGAGGATAAATTGTCTAATGGCAAAGTGAAGACTCCAGGGACAGCCCAGGGACATACAACTGGCTTTAGCTAATTAATGGTCTAATGGCAGACATCAGGGACACCTATGATACCAGGCTGCGTCAAAGATTTAGGGCAGAGCAGTACTTCAATTGCATGGTTTCAGTATTGGAAGAAATGCCATATGCATCCATAAGATATTGTATAGCATCCAAAAACAACACAAGGAAAAACTGTGTGCTATGTTCTGGGTTAAAGGCTTCAAGGCCAAAGTTGATCAAGGCAAAAGTAGTCTTTATCTTTAGAGAGCTAGAAGTCTAGTTCTCACAAACTCATGGCCCCAGGAGGCAGGAGATATGATGGTAGGACTAGGTGGCCATGTTGGAATCTGGGCAGCACAGGCCTTACACCCTGGAGCAGCCTTTCCTCCACTTCACCCATGGTGGAAAGTAGGCCAGTTGGCCATGTTTTCAAGAGAATCAGAATTTTGGATATTTATGTACAGTCTACTGATTTTAATGTTAGCAACTATTTTTTTTTTCCTCCCAGAAAAAAAGTGGCAATGAAATATCCACAGTGATGTGCTGGAATCAGCCTTCAGTTTCTGCAATTTTTTGTTTCTGGCCTAGAGTTGGGAGTACATTAGGGACAGAGAGGAACTTAATTCATGTTGGCTGATTTAAAAAGAGACTGAATGCATACTAAACATGCTGATTCATTGGAAAAGACCCTGATATAGGGTCTTAGGAAAGATTGAAGGCAGGAGGAGAAGCAGAAGACAGGATGAGATGTTTGGTTGGCATCACCAAGTCAATGGACATGAGCTTCAGCAAGCTCTGGGAGTGGTGATGGATAGGGAAGACGGGCATGCTGCAGTCTATGGTGTTGCAAAGAGACGGACACAACTGAAGGACTGAACTGAACCGAACAAATTGAGAACAAAGACTAATAAATCTAATTTCATCAGGTTGTTGACTAGCTACCTATAAAAACACATTACTTAAGTGGCTTTAAAATTCAGACTTATGACTCTACATTCAGAGTGGAGTATCTTCTAAGGAAAAACAAAAATACTGCCCATCAAAAACAAAACAAAAGAAAACCAAAAGAAAAAAAGGAAAGAAATCTGACACTATATTCAAAACCTTCAGTTCAGTTCAGTTGCTCAGTCGTGTCTAACTCTGTGAGCCCGTGAACAGCAACTCGCAAGGTGTCCTTGTCCATCACCAACTCCTGGAGTCCACATGTACTCATGTCCATTGAGTTGGTGATGCCATGCAACCATCTCATCCTCTGTCATCCCCTTCTCCTCCTGCCCTCAATCTTTCCCAACATCCGGGTCTTTTGAAATGAGTCAGCTCTTTGCATCAGGTGGCCAAAGCATTGGAGTTGCAGCTTCAGAATCAGTCCTTCCAGTGAACATTCAGGAATGATTTCCTTTAGGATGGACTGGTTGGATCTCCTTCTCCAACACCACAGCTCAAAAGCATCAATTCTTTGGGGCTCAGCTTTCTTTATAGTCCAACTCTCACATCCATACATGTCGACTGGAAAAACAATAGCCTTGACTACATGGACCTTTGTTGACAGAGTAATGTCTCTTCTTTTCAATATGCTGTCTAGATTGGTCTCAACTTTCCTTCCAGATGTGTCTTTTAATTTCATGGCTGCAATCACCATCTGCAGTGATTTTGGAGCCCAGAAAAATGAAGTCAACTACTGTCTCCACTGTTTCCCCATCTATTAGCCATGAAGTGATGGGACCAGATGCCATGATCTTACTTTTCTAAATATTGAGCTTAAAGCCAACTTTTTCACTCTCCTCTTTCACCTTCATCAAGAGGTTCTTTATTCTTCTTCACTTTCTGCAATAGGGTTGTGTCATCTGCATATCTGAGGCTATGGATATTTCTCCCAGCAATCTTGATTCCAGCCTGTGCTTCTTCCAGCCCAGCGTTTTCATGCTGTACACTGCATATAAGTTAAATAAGCAGGGTGACAATATAAAGCCTTGGCATACTCCTTTCCTATTTGGAACCAGTCTGTTGTTCCATGTCCAGTTCTAACTGTTACTTCCTGACCTGCATACAGGTTTATCAAGAGGCAGGTCAGGTGGTCTGGTATTCCCATCTCTTTCAGAATTTTCCACATTTAATGTGATCCACATAATCAAAGGCTTTGGCATAGTCAGTAAAGCAGAAGTAGGTGTTTTTCTGGAATTCTTTTGCTGTTTTGAGAATCCATCCGATGTTGGTAATATGATCTCTGGTTCCTCTGCCTTTTCTAAAACCAGGTTGATCATCTGGAAGTTCATGTTCATGTATTGCTGAAGCCTGGCTTGGAGAATTTTAAGCATTACTTTACTAGCACGTGTGATGAGTGCAATTTTGCGGTAGTTTGAGCATTGTTCGGCACTGCCTTTCTTTGCAATTGGAATGAAAAGTGACCTTTTCCAGTCCTGTGGCCACTGCTGTTTTCCAAATTTGCTGACATATTGAGTGCAGCACTTTCACAGCATCATCTTTCAGGATTTGAAATAGCTCAACTAGAATTCCATCACCTCCACTAGCTTTGTTCGTAGTGATGCTTCATAAGGCCCATTTGACTTCACATTCCAGGAAGTCTGGCTCTAGGTGAGTGATCACACCATCGTGATTATCTGGGTCGTGAAGATCTTTTTCGTACAGTTCCTCTGTGTATTCTTGCCACCTCTTTTTAATATCTTTTGCTTCTGTTAGATCCATATCATTTCTGTCCTTTACTGAGCTCATCTTTGCATGAAATATTCCCTTGGTATCTCAAATTTTCTTGAAGAGATCTCTAGTCTTTCCCATTCTATTGTTTCCCTCTATTTCTTTGCATTGATCACTGAGGAAGGCTTTCTTATCTATCTTTGGAAGTCTGCATTCAAATGGGTATATCATTGCTTTTCTCCTTTGCTTTTTGCTTCCCTTCTTTTCACAGCTCTCTGTAAGGCCTCCTCAGACAGCCATTTTGCTTTTTTGCATTTCTTTTTCTTGGGGATGGTCTTGATTCCCATCTCCTGTACAATGTCATGAACTTCTGTCCATCATTCACCAGGCACTCTGTCTATTAGATTTAGTCCCGTAAATCTATTTCTCACTTCCACTGTATAGTCATAAGGGATTTAATTTAGGTCATACCTGAATGGTCTAGTGCTTTTCTCCACTTTCTTCAATTTCACTCTGAATTTGGCCAAAAGGAGTTCATGATATGAGCCACTGTAAGCTCCCCATCTTGTTTTTGCTGACTGTATAGAGCTTCTCTATCTTTGGCTGCAAAGAATATAATCAGTCTTATTTTGGTTCCAACTATCTGGTGATATCCATGTGTAGAGTCTTCTCTTGTGTTGTCGGAAGAGGGTGTTTGCTATGACCAGTGCATTCTCTTGGCAGAACTCTATTAGCTGTTGCCCTGCTTCATTCTGTACTCCAAGGCCAAATTTGTGTGTTACTCCTGGTGTTTCTTGACTCCTTCTTTGGGATTCCAGTCCCCTATAATGAAAATGACATCTTTTGGGGGTGTTTTCTAGAAGGTCTTTTAGGTCTTCATAGAACTGTTCAGCTTCTTCAGTGTTACTGATGGAGGCATAGACTTGGATTACCATGATATTGAATGGTTTCCCTTGGAAACAAACAGAGGTCATACTGTCATTTTTGAGATTGCATCCAAGTACTGCATTTCAGACTCTTTCGTTGACTATGATGTCTACTCCATTTCTTCTAAGGGAGTCTTGCCCAAAGTTGTAGATATAATGGTCATGTGAGTTAAATTCACCCATTCTAGTCCATCTTAGTTCACTGATTCCTAGAATGTCTATGTTCACTCTTGTCCTCTCCTGTTTGACCACTTCCAATTTACCTTGATTCATGGACCTAACAATCCAGGTTCCTATGCAATATTGCTCTCTACAGCATGAAATCTTGCTTCTATCACCAGTCCCATCCACAGCTGGGTGTTGTCTTTGCTTTGGCCCCATCACTTCATTATTTCTGGAGTTATTTCTCCACTGATCTCCAGTAGCATATTGGGCACCTACTGACCTGGGAAGTTCATCTTTCAGTGTCCTATCTTTTTGCCTTATCATACTGTTCATGGGGTTCTCAAGGCAAGAATACTGAAGTGGTTTGCCATTCCCTTCTCCACTGGACCACATTCGGTCAGATCTCTCCACCATGACCCATCCATCTTGGGGGGCCCCACATGGCATGGCTTAGTTTCACTGAGTTAGACAAGGCTGTATTCCATGTGACAGACTGGCTAGTTGCCTGTGACTGTGGTTTCTGTCTGTCTGCCCTCTGATGACCTCTCTCAGTGCCTACCATCTTACTTGGGTTTCTCTTACCTTGGACGTGGGGTATCTCTTCATGGCTCTTCCAGCAACGCACAGCCGCTGCTCCTTACCTTGGAAGTAGGGTAGCTCCTCTCGGGTGCCTCCCCTGATTTGGACGTGGGGTAGTTCCTCTCCACCATGCTTCTGGGCTGCCGTTGCAGCCGCCATGCATCTGCACCGCCATTGCAGCTGATGCGAGCAATAATTCAAAAACTTATTGTTCCTCCTATTGTTTCTGTTATTGTGAAAGAATTGTATGTATGTTAAGAGGTAAAAGCAAGACAATAATTAAAACTAACGTTCTGAAGTATGCCTTTCAGTGGTTAGAAAAAGTGGTTCACACATAACATATAGAAGTTTAATTCAGACCCTGCTGTTTTAAATCTTGAACTGCAAGCATAAGTTTGTACCAACTAATTATATTTCTTTTTATTTTAATTTATAAGGACAATGTGTACTTCCTCCTCCAACCACTGTAAAGCCTAGAAGTAGTGACAACTTGATAACAGTGACTTATCTGAGGTCTAACATCTAGCTTCTAAAAACATTTCTCATCAAACGATCTTAAAGAGATGGCTATTTCAGGGCTGGGTAAAGAAGTGCACAAAATAATCTTGGGAATCGTGAAGGACCAGAAAGCTGAGGGAATTCAAAGACCAATGGGGACTGGACAGAAAGTTTAGGAATCCAAATGAAAAGGCCAACATCTATCAGTTTTTTGGGCAGAATGATGTTTCTGCTTCTCAACACACTGTTTATGTTTCTCCTAGCTTTCCTGACAAGAAGCAAATGCCTTCTGATTTCATGGCTGCAGGAACATCTCCTTCTATTTGCCATGAAGGATGAGGCTGGATCCCATGATCTTAGTTTTTTAATATTTAAATTTAAGCTGGCCGAATGTCTCCAAATGTTAATAGGCAACATCTAATTTGTCACTGTGTTAGACTGCTAGGGCACCAACTCACCATTCTGAGTACTGAGAAAGGAAAATAATCATCAATATTTATGCTATTTTTGTTTCTATTAAGCATAAGTTATGTAACTACAAACAGTTCCAGAAAAACAAGCTAGACTGTCCCTTCTGGGGGTGATGAGAGAGTGATGGGGAGCAGCAATAATACAAATGAAGCCTCACTCACTGGCCTGCAGCTCACCTACTGCTGTGGAGGTTTGGTTCCTAATAGACCAAGGACTGATTCTGGGCTTGACCTACTGTGCTGGTATTGTGGACTCGTCTAAAACCAATACTGGGGCATTCTGTAGGAAAAACCACCCTGCTTCCTCCCTGTTTCTGAACAAATAAATATCATTAAAATTGGGAGAGAAACAGTTATTTAGTCCTAAAGGAGAACAAGCAAGTGCAACATATGACTACATTCTTTCAATAAACTGTGAAAAGACATTTCCTTTTTGAGAATCAGGGAAATTTGTACATGGACTGGATAGTAAATGTTCATTTTATTGGGAACAAAAGGGCATTTTTTTTCATATCCTATCATTCTACCATGAATACTTGTTATGTACATTTTGTGAAATGTTCGTCTTGTTCCTAAAATACCTCAGGAAAAATGAATAAGGAATAAAAGAGAGAATAAAGTGATGGTCTGTTTTGATTTAAAAACAGATAGTTGCTATGCTATACATAGCTGCTATGGATTCAATTGTGTCCACCTTTGACTCCCAATGTGATGGTATTAGGAAGTAGGCCCTTTGGGAGGTACCCAGGTTGACACAGGGTTTTGATGGTCATTCCTCATGATGGGATTAGCCTCTTGCTCTTTTCCTCTTTTATTCTCCCTCTTCTCCTTCCTTTTGACCACCACGTGAGAACATAGCAAGAAGAGAAAGCCTGAGGCAAATCAAGAATGTCTTTGCTGGGAACTCAATTGGCCACCACTTTGATGTTGCATAGTCTCCAGCCTATGACAACCTGTGGCACTAAGACGTTAGTTTTGTAGTTATTGATGCCAAATAATGAAATATAGGGTTCATGACACTCGTCTTTCTTATATTTGTTATGTTTGAAATTGTTTTGCAGGAAGAAGTTTATAGAAAGTCAGTTTTGAAGCTTGTATTAGTAATACCCTGAGAAGCCCAAGATAACAGATTCAGGCAGGTCACCTATGAATGAGTGTTTGGAGGACCACATGCTCCTTCATCCACCTCATCACTTGTCATCTAAAAACTGTCGCCCACATATGACACCCTTATCGCCCCCCTCCCCCATGTGCATCTCCATTCTTCTGCTAAGCTGAGTCATCTAGCTGGAGCTATTGATGATTCAGGACAGGGTCTGGAAGTAGAAAATGCAGACATTTTTTAGAAAGAATGAACTTGGAAGACCCGTCTTGGTTTTCCCTTCTTTAGTGCAATCTGCAGGTGAGGGATTGGGCCTTGGTAGGGAGGAAGCCACAAATGGAACTGCACGGATATTTGCAGAAGGGAGGAGGAATTCAGAACCCAATAACCAGGAGGTGGGCAGCTTGCACAGGACCCAGGAAGGAAGGAAGAAGCACTGGGAAAGGAATAGTGCCTACCTGAGTCCCAGACCTTCTTAAGTTTTCCAGTTAAACTTGAAGGTCACGTCCTTCATGCTGGAATTCCTGCTCCAGAGGTGGAGGGGAGAGAGCTGTCCTCACTGCTAATGAGTCACAGGGAGAGTGACAGCCTCCCCTAGAGGCCCTTTGATTCCACTCTAAGTGTGGGTATCATCCCAAGCCAGAGAAAAAATGACAGATCATCCAAAAGATGACCTACTTTAAATGATATTTAAAATATGCCAAAATTTGTCCAAGAGTCCTGGCATATCTAGTTCACAGAGTTTTTCTTGAGAGATGGTTCATCAGCCTAATTTGGGTTTCTGATGAGGAATCTACAAGCTTCCCCATTGGTAACTTCTGACTTATAACTACCTGATCTCATCCCACAGAACTCAAATGATGGTAAGTTCCAGTGCTCAAGACCTGTAAGGTCCTCAGTGTCACAGCAGCTGTGTGCAGTGGTCTACCACGCCCAGTCCTGAGCCCAGGACCCATGAACATCACCAGACAGTTACATCCCCCCGCCCACCAGAGGCAACCTCAGCATCCTCAGCAATACGCACGTCTGAGTTGCTTGTCTACTGATTGGCATTGAGCCTCAGTCTGGAACAAGTGTACTGGAGCAAGTATAGTCTCCCTCATCCAAGAGATTGGAAACTAAACCCTGGCGTGTATGACTCACCTTAGATGCAGGTACGTTAGTCAACACTTGGGACCCAGGAACTCTGGTTACCAGGCTAGGAGACTTCCAGGAAGGGAAAGATGAAGAAAGCTCAATTGCATCCACTGCTCAGTAACTGTCAGATGTCGCAAGCACCAGAGTGGAAGTTTCTTTCCCTTTGCCCGTCAAGTCTGTTTCCAATTTTATCAGCAGACCTGCCTCCATGTAGCAGCAAGAAAGCAATATTCAGTGCTGTTTCTTCTGGGTTCCAGGCACAGTGGGGGAGCCCCAGTTGTAGTGACCCTTGGAGGCAGTCGTGCAGGCAGTGATTGACTCACTGCAAACTCAGATCCCCAGAGCTTCTGCTCCTCATTCACACAAGACAGACCCTTGGCTGACTGGGTAACATGAACCTGTATTCACAGCGAGAAGCATTCTCTTCTCAGCCTTCTGGCAACTTAGATATGTGCTTATGTTTCCTCAGGGAACCACTGGCTGAGCGAGTTTGGGGTCTGAGACTAGCCTGGATTCATGGGATGTGTTCCCTCTTTGATGCTCCAATTAGACCTTGGAGATTCAAAGGCCTTGAGAGAATTACAATCACCCTTATTTATTTTAGGGACTTTGCTTTATGAATCTGGTTGGAGAAAAAGGACAGAAACACAGGACAGGGTTGGACATCTCTGAGTCCCAGCTGATGGTGAGTTGAATTCCAGCCACCAGGCTTCACAGTCAGGTGCTGATGTAATTCACAAGCCACCTTTGAAGAAGGAATAGAGGAAAGAGTTTTTGGTCAGAGAGCAGTGTGGTCAAAGGGCCGTGGGAATCACATGGGGCAAGATGAAACAAGAGTCATTACTTGTTTCTTTGCTCTATCACTTTCTTGGCATTTCTACTTCTGAGAACAAGTACATGGAGATAGTCAGAGGCATTGGTGGTGCCCCTGGCACCTGATACTCCTGGTGATACTCTGAACCAGTTTGTCCAGAATATATTCAGTCTTGTGATAGCCCCAGGTCCTCCCTTCTTGGGAAGGCTGACATGGCTCATTGCTGCTAACTCACAACTGAAGCATGGGGTGAGGTCATGGTGATTGATCTGTAGGCCAAGTTCCAAGAAAGGAAGGAATATTGGCAGTTGAAGGGTAGCCATTTATTAAACTTTGTTACCTTGGTCCTTAGCAGGGTCTACTTCCCACATCTACAATATTTTTCTCCCAACATCTTGCATGGCAAGGTCCTTCTCAACATTTACCATCATCGCAAATGAGTCTCTCTCAGGCTTGCTTTCCCTGGCCTCTGCACTCTCACAAGCACAGACTCTCATCCAAAAAATGCCTAGACCCTTACCTCTGGGAAAACAATAATTATAGTTAGCAAAGTGGAAAGGTGGGAGAGGGATAAATTGAGAGTTTCAGATTAATATATGTACACTACTTTATTTAATAGATAAGCAACAAAAACCTACTGTACAGCACTGGAATTCTGCTCAATAGTCTGTAATATCCTGTATGGGAAAAGAATCTAAGAAACAATGGATATATGATGTATAAGGGAATTAATTTCCCATACAACTAATATTAATACAATGCTGTAAATCAACTATGCTCCTATACAAATTAACACCTGATTTTTTTTTTTTAATGCTTACATTTGGAGACCCATGGAGTTCTTTAGACTTGCAGGATTTCAGATATGGTGTTGGAGATGGCAGAACGGGTGCAGAAATCTAGACATTATTTGAGGTTGCATTTTCCTGAGCTTTGATGTCTTTTGCTTCTAGTGTCACCTTTGATTTGTCTTTGAATGATCTAATACAAGGTCTTGGAGATACCAGCTTGGTGTTAGTTGGAAGATGGGAGGGAGGCGCTAGTGGGAGAGTGAAATCCCAGCTCCCTAGCCTTGGGATTGGTCATGTTTGAGGCACAACTTACATCCCAAGTTTCCTGTGAAAACAGGCTGTAGCTTCCCTCTCCATGACTTGCATGATATCAGACACAGACTGGTTTCATCCTTTACATTTCCTGCTTCCTCTGAGACCTCACTGGCTTCTCTGGGAAATTTTTTTTTTTTTTTAATTTTAACAACACTAGGTCTTCATTGTGAAGACGGCAATGGCACCCCACTCCAGTACTCTTGCCTGGAAAATCCCATAAATGGAGGAGCCTGGAAGGCTGCAGTCCATGGGGTTGATGACGGTAGAACACGACTGAGCAGCCTCACTTTCACTTTTCACTTTCATTAGTTGGAGAAGAAAATGGCAACAGACTCCACTGTTCTTGCCTGAAGAATCCCAGGGACGTGGGGGCCTGGTGAGCTGGCGTCTATTTGGTCGCACAGTCGGGCACAACTGAAGTGACTTAGCAGCAGCAGCAGCTCTTCAGTGCTGCTCAGGACTTCTCTATTTGCAGGGAGCAGGGACTACTCTGTAATTGCAATGTACTGGCTTTTCAATCCTGTGCATCTGTTGATGTATATCACAGGCACTAGGGCACTCAGGCTCAGTTGTGGCCCACCGGCTTACTTGCCCTGGGGCATTTGCAATCTTCCCAAACCAGGTCTTAAGCACTGGATCAAAAGGGAAAACACTCTGGAAGGAATTTGAAATAAATCACTTTTACATGAAACTTGGCACCATGGCCTATTTATGAGGAGACTGAAAGAGGATTGTCCCTGCTTCAAGCAACCTCCTGAGATCAGGACTGATTGAGGTTCCCCTCTCAAGTGTTCCTAGAGAATCTTGAAGCTATCCTGCCATGTGGCTTTGTTCTTACTTGAGTTTCTGAATCCCACAATAGAGCACAGCTTCCAGAGAGCACGGCTGTCACTTGACTCACTTCTAAGTACACGTCAGTAGATACCATCTCATTCAGACCCTAATGTCAAGACAAGGCTAACACAAAGATCAGTTATTTTATTATGAGTGTTAGGTTACAGGTTCAATGACTGTAATCAAACCCTAAATAACATTATCAAAAATACAATACAATTTCAATTATCTGTCGTATAATGCTAGTGCAGGTCTCTCCACAGAGATGAGGGCCCACTTCTTTCTTGTCACATCTTCAGCCTGTGCTACTTACCTCTAGTTTAACATGGCTGCTCCAGCTCCTGTCATTATATCTGCATTACAGCTAGTGGGACAAAAAATAATATTTCCATTTTGAAGTGACGTATCACCTCTACTCAAATTCCACTTACCAAAGTATCTTCCATGGTCATGGCAAACCTGGAGTTTGGTGAGAACACAGAAGGGCAGGGGAATGTGGTCCACTTCAGAACATTCATGATGAGTAACAAGGGCCACTATCCTTCATTCATGTCTCTGTAATTCATTCTTCTTTGGTTCTCCCCACACATCTCTCAGTCTGTTATGGCCTGTAGATCTGGATATGGATGAGGTTATAAGAGAGGACATGGCCCAGGCTGTACAAATATGGAGAAAACAAGAATGGAAAGAAGATAAGAAAATATAACAATGCAAAATCTAAATGAAAGAATGTTTATGGTCATAATTTTGCATTTATACAATTTAGATATAATGGTTGATAAATCAATTTATAAAATAAAAAATAGAGCAATGTAAAATATAAATATATTCACTAAACCCAACTAAACAATAAGGCTATATCATATTAAACACATAGTAGTATCAGGATTAAGTTTGGATGCACATTGAAAAAACCTAAAACAACCATAACTTTAACAAGATAAAGTTGATTTTGCTCTCCCACTGAAACAAAGCTGGAGTTGGGCCAGCCAGAGCTTGGGCTGTATCCATCTCCAAGGTTACATGATTCTCAAATACAACTACAGGAGTTCCAGCTATCACAACTGAAATCCAGACAACAGTTAGGAAGAAAGTAGGGAAAGGAAGAGTCCCATCTCTCAGCTAAATCAGCTCCTTGAAAGCAGTCTTCCAAGAAATCCCTCTTACAGATTTGCTTGCATCTCTGAATCACCAGTCATGACTAAGAGCATGGGTGGGCAGGAAACGCAGTCCTGTAGCTACTGTGCTCATGGCTATATAACAAACTATTTTCAGTTTTCAAAGAGAAGCAGGGAATAGATCATTTTGTGGGCAGCCTGCATCGCCTGGCTTAAAGAACAGCAACAACAACAGAAAAGAATGGAATAGGCTGAATGTCTGGGCACAGTGTGGGAGCCAAGTCAGGAACAAGACAAGGGTTCCCACTTTCACTGCTACTATTCAACATTGTTCTGGAAGTATTGGCCACTCAGAGTAATCAGAGCAGAAAAAGAAATAAAATGAATCCAAATTGGAAAAGAAGTAGTAAAATTCTCACTGTTTGCAGATGACATGATCCTCTACCTAGAAAACCCTAAAGTATCCACCAGAAAATTACTAGAGCTAATCAATGAATATAGCAAAGTTGCAGGATATAAAATCAACACACAGAAATCCCTTGCGTTCCTATACACTAATAATGAGAAATTAAGGAAACAATTCCATTCACCATTGCAACGAAAAGAATAAAATACTTAGGAATATATCTACCTAAAGAAACTAAAGACCTATATATAGAAAATTATTAAACACTGGTGAAAGAAATCAAAGAGGACACTAATAGATGGAGAAATATACCATGTTCATGAATCGGAAGAATCAATATAGTGAAAATGAGTATACTACCCAAAGTAATCTACAGATTCAATGCAATCCTTGTCAAGCTACCAGCAGTATTTTTGATAGAGCTAGAACAAATAATTTCACAATTTGTATGGAAATACAAAAAACCTCAAATAGCCAAAGCAATCTTGAGAAAGAAGAATAGAACTGGAGGAATCAACCTGCCTGACTTCAGGCTCTACTACAAAGCCACAGTCATCAAGACAGTATGGTACTGGCACAAAGACAGAAATATAGATAAATGGAACAAAATAGAAAGCCCAGAGATAAATCCACACACCTATGGACACCTTATCTTCGACAAAGAAGGCAATAATATACAGTGGATTAAAGACACTCTTCAACGAGTGGTGCTGGGAAAACTGATCAACCACTTGTAAGAGAATGAAACTAGAACACTTTCTAATACCATACACAAAAATAAACTCACAATGGATTAAAGATCTAAAAGTAAGACCAGAAACTATAAGACTCCTAGAGGAGAACATAGGCAAAACACTCTCCGTCATAAATCACAGCAGCATCCTCTATGATTCACCTCCCAGAATACTGGAAATAAAACCAACAATAAACAAATTGGATCTAACTAAACTTAAAAGTTTCTGCACAACAAAGGAAACTATAAGCAAGGTGAAAAGACAACCTTCAGAATGGGAGAAAATAATAGCAAATGAAGCAACTGACAAACAACTAATCTCAAATGTATACAAGCAACTTATGCAGCTCAATTCCAGAAAAATAAACTACCCAATCAAAAAATGGGCCAAAAAACTAAACAGACATTTCTCGAAAGAAGACATACAGATGCCTAATAAACACATGGAAAGATGCTCAACATCACTCATTATCAGAGAAATGCAAATCAAAACCACAATGAGGTACCATTTCACACCAGTCAGAATGGCTGTGATCCAAAAGTCTTCAAGCAATAAATGCTGGAGAGGGTGTGGAGAAAAGGGAACCCTCTTACACTGTTGGTGGGAATGCAAACTAGTACAGCCATTATGGAGAAGAGTGTGGAGATTCCTTAAAAAACTGGAAATAGAACTGCCTTATGACCCAGCAATCCCACTGCTGGGCATACACACCGAGGAAACCAGAATTGAAAGAGACACGTGTACCCCAATGTTCATTGCAGCACTGTTTATAATAGCCAGTACATGGAAGCAGCCTAGATGTCCATCAGCAGATGAATGGATAAGGAAACTGTGGTACATATACACAATGGAGTATTACTCAGCCATTAAAAAGAAAACATTTGAATCAGTTCTAATGAGGTGGATGAAACTGGAGCCTATTATACAGAGTGAAGTAAGCCAGAAAGAAAAACACCAATAGAGTATACTAACACATATATATGGGATTTAGAAAGATGGTAATGATAACCCTGTATACATGAAAGCAAAAGAGACACAGATGTATAGAACAGACTTCTGGACTCTGTGGGAGAGGGAGAGGGTGGGATGATTTGGGAGAATGGCAATGAAACATGAATTGTATCATGTAAGAAACGAATCGCCAGTCTAGGTTTGATAAAGGATGCTAGGGGCTGATGCACTGGGATGACCCAGAGAGATGATATGCGGAGGGAGGTGGGAGGAGCTTCAGGATTGGGAACTCATGTACAACCGTGGTGGATTCATGTCAATGTATAGCAAAACCAATACAGCATTGTAAAGTAAAATAAAGCAAAAAAAGAAAAAGAAAGAAAGAAAGAAAGGAGCAACAATGAGAAACAGCTAGGTGGGTCTGAACTGTGCATCAGAAAATAGAGGCAGACTGGTCAGTAGAGATATTCTAAAGAATGACGTGAGGATTGCACATACCACATGACCCAGTTTGTTTTGAAAACAGCTTTTCCAAACCAGGTCCCAAATCTCTTTCAATTCTTCAGCTTCTAAATACCTTGTCTTTATTACCTCGCATTCTTACCTACCTGTCTCATCTTCTTTATTTCTGTTCACATCACTTCTCCATCTAGTCCACCAGCATTATAAGATCCAGTATTGAGAACTTAGCAACAATTTCTAGAAGTGGGTAGAAACACAATGACTATTTCTACTTTAGTATTTGTTTGTCTTGATCAAGGTCTTTTGAAAAGACTGAAATCGCTAGTTATGGAGATCTCACATTTCCTCTAAAATCCCAATCAAGAATGTGACTTCCTTGGACCCGGAGGGGATGCTCACTTTTGGATCCACAGGTCTTAGCAGAACAGTAAGTCCCGTGTATATGAACAAGTTACATTTGAAAAGGGTGTTCAAAAATCCCAATTTCTTCATAAATCCAGCAAAGTTACTCAGGTAGCCAACGAAGACAATTGCTATATATTACTGTAGTTTCATAGCTTTATGATATTTTTCACACAAATAATACATTAAAAACAAACACAAACAATAAAAGAAACATTTTTAATCTTGTAATACCTGGATAGGGCTTGGCAACCCACTCCAGTATTCTTGTCTGGAGAATCTCCATGGCAAGAGGACCCTGCCGGACTGCAGTCCATATGTTGAAAATTCAGACACAGCTGAGCATCTAAGCACACCTTTAAAAATAGAATAGTAGTACCATCTACATTACCACTGCATTTATGCTTCCTTTCAGACATAAAAGTCTTGCATTATTGTACTCCATACAGCTCTGTACAGTAAAGTACACAAATGTACACCAACTTGTCTTGCATGTGCCCATGACAGTGTGTGTCAGATCTGTGAACTAAGTGATGTGATTGCACATGCAAATGTACTTTTACATGTTTGAAAGTTTTCAACTTGAATGTTTGTATGTAACAAACTTGCTACACAGGTTTTCAGTGAATGTATGTAGTGAAGGAACAAGAGATGAAAGTAAGGAGCTCCCTGTTCTTTCCATTTTTGCATGTATTATGGCCACTATGAATAGGAATTTCATTGGGTGTAATTGAGGCCCCGTGTATGGGAACATGGCTGCAAGTGACAGAGGACCAGGAACCCAGGAGGTAGGATAAGAGCTGTGGTTGGTTGAAAAGAGCCAAGAGTATGAAACAGGAGGAAAGTTTTCACTAGTTTATGTGAAAGACTCGGCAAATATCATCCAGATTTGTATGTACTGATTGAGCTGTGGTTTAGAGGAGCAGTCCCTGTTGCCCAGGATGAGCAAGAGAGGAGAAGAGAGAGGAGACTAAACTGTGAAAATCAAACATGTATGTCTAGTATTATCTATGTATGTCAAGTATGTCTAGTATTGAAGAGATGTAAGGCCTGTCAATTTATTTGGTCCCTCCGGAGAAGAATTAGAGTTGTAAAAGAGGGAAGGTCCTCACTATGCTAGCACCTTCTTCTTTTTCTGTCCAGTGAACATTGATTCTAATGCCATTTCTTTATAAACAGAGGATGTACTCTGCATGATTAAAGTCTTCTAATTTACTGTTCCATATAAACTTTTGGTGCTGTTCTGTGCTCAGGCACGTGGGGCCCTGGGGCCTGGCAGGCTCTCTTTTGGCTGCAATATGCAGTGTATGTGGATCTGCTGTCGTCTGGGCCCTGGGTTATATCTTCAGTCTGGGTTCACATCTGAGGGGTTAACTCTAGTTGGGTTTAATTCGATCATCTTGCTCTTTATCTTCAGTTTGTCCCATTTTCTTTCTTTCCATGTCTCTTTTTATCCCTGACTTCTTTGTGACTGAGTAGTTTTTATAATTCCCTTTTATAGACTTTGCCATTTTATTAACTGTAACTGTTTTTAAGTAGTTTTAAGACCCATGGTATGCATCTTTAACTTGCCAGTCTATCATTATTAATTATGATATTATTAAATTGTTTATTTATTTATCATTTCTTTATTTGTACTGGATCTTAGTGTGGCATGCAAAATCTTCCTTGTAGTAGGGACTCTCTATTTGAGGAGGGCAAGCTAAGTACTTGCAGCATGTAAACTCTATTTGAGACATGCAGGCTTAGTTGCTCAGTGGCATGTGGGAGCTTAGTTCTCTGGCAAAGCAACAAACCTTTGCCTTTTGCAAGTGCTTTGCATTGCAAACCAGATCCTTAACCACGGGACCACCAAGGAAGTCCCTATATTTACAATTTAATACATATTACATGTTTATCATTTGGATTATGTTCATTCCCTCTGTAGATCCAGATTTTCACTTTGTTTTAAATTCCTTCTGACTTGAGACCTTTTATAAAAGGCCTGTTGGTGGTGATGCAGTCTTGTAGTTGTTGTATGTCTGAGAAAGCATTTTATCTTATTTTTGATTTGTATTTTTCTTGGGTATAGAATTCTGAGTCAATTATGTTTCTCTCAGCATTTAAGATGTGGTGCCAGTGTCCCCTGGCTAACATTGTTTCATTTGCCTAATCTGCTGTCATCCCCATTTTTTGTTCTACTGTGTCTGTTTTTCCTTCAGGTTACATTTCTTTGGTTGATTGCCTAAAACCATGAATTATGATGTGCCTTTCTATAGTTGTCATATTTCTTGTCCTTGAATTAATTGAACATCTGTGTTAATGAGTTTAAAGCTTTCATTATACCTGGACATTTTTCAGCCAGTAATTATGAAGTTCTTTGCTCTATTATCCGGTCTTTCATTTCCTGTGGGATTCTATTCACATATATTTTAGCACTCTTAAACTTACTTCAAATCTCTGTGATGCACAATTTATTTTTCCCCCACAGTCTTTGCATTTCTATTTTACATGTCTCTATTTAACATACTCAATATTCTTCAGCTTCCTGAATAGAAGTATTATTGATATAGTGAGCATTTTAATGCCCTTCACTGCTAATTATATAATATATATTTTACTTGTGTTTTTACTAATTGATTTTTCCCTCATTATGGATATTTTCTTGCTTCTTTACACATCTGGAGTTTTTTTCTTTTTAAATTCATTTATTTATCTTAGTCAGAGGATGATTACCTTACAATATTGAGATGAAACTAAAACAAATATTTTCACAATTTATATGGAAATTTTAAATTGGTTTGTGGATGTGGTCACTTTACCTTTGGATGCTGGATATTTTTTTAATTTTTATAAATTATTCCTTTCACTGTTCGCAAACACTGTTAATTTCTTGGAAACAATTGCATGTTTTGAAGGCTTGCTGTAAAGTTTTTTCAGCTGGAGATGAAACCAGCCTTTAGACCAGGTTTATTATTCCCCACTAGCAAGGCAATATTGTCTTCAGGGCCCTATTTATCTCATGGGAATTAAGAGTAATTTCGGGGGCAGTCAGAAGATAACGGAGGAATAGGACAGGGAGACCACTTTCTCCCCAACAAATTCATTAAAAGAACATTTGAACTGAAAAAGAACATTTGAGCCATTTTGTGGCTGAGTAAATACCACAAAACAACTTCTGAAAACAGGCAGAGGACATCAGGCACCCAGAAAAGCAGCCCACTGTTTTTGAAAGGATGTAGGAAAAAATGTAAAAGATAAAAAAGAGAGACAAAAGAGGTGGGGACGAAGATCCGCCTCAGGAAGGGAGTCTTAAAAAAAAGAGAGGTTTCCAAACACCAGGAAACACTCTCACTGGTGAGTCTGTGGCGAGCCTTGGAACCTCAGAGGGCAACATAACTGGGAGGAAAAATAAATAAATAATTTAAACCCACAGATTACATGCCCAACGATAACTGCCAGCAGAGAAGCAGTGCAGACACCTGCATCTGCCACTAGCAAGCGGGGGCTGGGCATGGAGATGTGGGCTGCATTGCTTAATGTAAGGACTGGGCCTGAATTCCCCGAAGGCAATCTGAGGGAACTAAGTTGAGATAGCAAACCAGACCCTGGGATAGCTACTCTGGCGAAAAGCCCTAAACTAAGACACC
Organism: Oryx dammah; assembly: GCF_014754425.2. Classification (NCBI taxonomy): domain Eukaryota; kingdom Metazoa; phylum Chordata; class Mammalia; order Artiodactyla; family Bovidae; genus Oryx; species Oryx dammah. The sequence continues at coordinate 37,775,909 of NW_024070199.1, forward strand.
ACCAGGCCTGCTCACAGAACAAAGGACTGAGCCAGAGCTAGCCTGCTGTGGACTGGCCCATCCCCTGCTAGAGACAGGCAGGTGAGGGCAGCCAGAGCCAGAAGGGGGCAATCGCGGCTCCAGAGAGGCATCATCTACCAAACTGCAAGGAGGCTTTGTTGCTAACAAAGACTTCTTGGGATTATGGATGGTCAACATCCGCTTGAGAAGGTGCGCCCATTGTACACCCAGAAAACCGAGCAGCAGGGATGGGAGAAGAGATAAGTGGCAGCGACCACGCTCGACAAACACCTGGTCCCCTGAGCAGTTCAGACCTGGGAAGGGCACACAAGGCAGGCTCAACTGAGTCTGCACTTTCGAGGAGTACCCGAGTACCTGAATCTGAGTGGCTTAGACCTGGGAAGTGCATGCAATCCAGGGCTGGACTCAGACAGTGCCTGGCAGAACAACCTAGAGCCTGAGCAGTGTAGTCTGTGAAAGCACACATGCTGTGAGTGGGGGCAAACCCAGTGTGCCTGAGACACTGGGAGCACTCCCCACACACACCAGTGATATTTGTTTGATGTGTTCCTCCCTCCCCACAGCACGACTGAACAAGTGAGCCTAAAAATTTTCCACCACCACCCCCTTGGGTCAGGGCAGAAATTCGACACTGAAGAGACCAGTAAACAGAAGCTAAAACAGAGGGAACCACCCTGGAAGAGACAGGTGCAATAGATTAAAACCCTGCAGTTAGCACCGACTACACAGATCTTGAGAAGTATAAGCTGGATGAAGGAACTATTTGAAAGTGAACTGACCCCACACTGTTCACAATGACAAGTCCTAGATATATTTTTACTACTTTCATTCTTTAAATTTATTTTTTTAATTTTTAAGTCCTCTACTACTCCTTTAATTTTCATTTATATAACCTACTATTACTTTGAAAAACAGACTATATATATATATATATATATATATGCATATATATAATAGTAATTTTTGTAACTTTTTTCCTTTTTTTTTTCATTGAAACATGTATAATATCATATATGAAATGAGTCACCAGTCCAGGCTTGATGCATGATACTGGATGCTTGGGGCTGGTACACTGAGATGATCCAGAGGGATGGTATGGGGAGGGAGGACGGAGGGGTGTTCAGGATGGGAAACACGTGTTCTTTTTCCTTTAATATTGTATTTTTGAGAATCCAATCTCTACTCTAGATTTTTAATTTTTGCTTTTTGGTATTTGTTAGCAATTTTCTACCTTTAAGAACCCAGTCTTCAGTAACCATTTTTACTTGGGAGCGAGATCACTGGCCTGATTTCTCTCTCCCACTTTGGATCTCCTTTTTCTCCACCAGGTTGCCTCTATTTCCTCCCTCCCCCTTCTCTTCTCTACCCAACTCTGTGAGTCTCTTTGTGTGTTCCAGACTGTGGAGAGCACTTAGGGAACTGATTACTGGCTGGATCTGTCTCTCTCCTTTTGATGCCCCCCTTTATCCGCCTGACCACCTCTGTCTCCTTCCTCCCTCTTCTCTCCTCTCTGTAACTCTGTGAACATCTCTGAGGGATCAAGACTGTGGAAAGCACATCAGTTCAGTTCAGTTCAGTCGCTCAGTTATCTCCGACTCTGTGACCCCATGAACTGCAGCAAGCCAAGCCTTCCTGTGAATCACCAACTCCCAGGGTTTACTCAAACTCATGTCCATCGAGTAGGTGATGCCATCCAGCCATCTCATCCTCTGTTATCCCCTTCTCCTCCAGACCCCAAATCCTCCTCCCAGCTTCAGAGTGTTTTCCAGTGAGTCAACTCTTCACATGAGGTGGCAAAAGTACTGGAGTTTCAGCTTTAGCATCATTCCTTCCAAAGAACACCCAGGGATGATCTCCTTCAGGAAGGACTGGTTGGATCTCCTTGCAGTCCAAGGGACTTTCAAGAATATTCTCCAATTCCACAGTTCAAAAGCATCAATTCTTCTGCAGTCAGCTTTCTTCACAGTCCAAATCTCACATCCATACATGACTACAGGAAAAACCATAGCCTTGACTAGACGGACCTTTGTTGGCAAAGTAGTGTCTCTGCTTTTCAATATGTTATATATGTTGGTCATAACTTTCCTCCCAAGGAGTAAGCATCTTTTAATTTCATGGCTGCAATCACCATCTGCAGTGATTTTGGAGCCCCTATAAACAAGTCTGACACTGTTTCCACTGTTTCCCCATCTATTTCCCATGAAGTGATGGGGCCAGATGCCATGATCTTCGTTTTCTGAATGTTGAGCTTCAATCCAACATTTTCACTCTCCTCTTTCATGTTCATCAAGAGGCTTTTTCGTTCCTCTTCACTTTCTGCCATAAGGGTAGTGTCATCTGCATATCTGAGGTTATTGATATTTCTCCTGGCAATCTTGATTCCAGCTTGTGCTTCTTCCAGCCCAGCGTTTCTCATGATGTACTCTGCATATAAGTGAAATAATCCGGGTGACAATATGCAGCCTTGACATACTCCTTTTTTAGGGAAGTGACTACTGGTTAGCTTGCTCTCTCTCCTTTTGATTCCCTCCTTTATCCCCCTGGACACCTCTGTCTCCTTCCTCCCTCTTCTCTTCTCTGTGTAACCCCTGTGAAAATCTCTGAGAGATCCAGACTGTGGAGAGCACATAGGGAAGTGATTACTGACTAGCTTGCTGTCTCCTCTTTTGATTCCCCCTCTTCTACTCCTGGTCACCTCTATCTCTTACCTCCCTCTTCTCTTCTCCATGTAACTGTGAACCTCTCTGGGTGCCCCTCACTGTAGAGAAACTTTTCATTTTTAACCTAGATGCTTTATCATATGTGCTGTATAGATGAAGAAGTCTTGAGGCTACTGTAATTATAAGACTGAACACCAGAGGCAGGAGGCTTAAGTCCAAATCCTGAGAACACCAGAGAACTCCTGACTCCAGGGAACATTAATTGATAGGAGCTCATCAAATGCTTCCATACCTACACTGAATTCAAATACCACCCAAGGGCCAACAATTCCAGAGCAGAGCATACCACACAAAATTTCCAGCAACATAGGATCATAGACCTGGGTTTCAATATAAAGGCTGCCCAAAGTCACTCCAAACCCATTGACATCTCATAACTAATTACTGGACATTTCATTGAACTTCAGAGAGAAGAAATCCAGTTCCACCCACCAGAACAACGACACAAGCTTTCCTAACCAGGAAACTTTGACAAGCCACCCATCCAACCCCACCCACAGTGAGGAAATGCCACAATAAATAGAACTCCACAAACTGACAGAATATGGAAAGGTGACCCCCCAAATAGCCATATAAACAAGATGAAGAGGCAGAGAAATACCCAGCAGGTAAAGGAACAGGATAAATGTCCAGCAAACCAAACAAAAGAGGAAGAGATAAGGAATCTACCTGAAAAAGAATACCCAATAATGATAGTGAAAATGATCCAAAATCTTGAAAACAAAAAGGAATTACAGATAAATAGCCTGGAGACAAGGATTGAGAAGATGCAAGAAAGGTTTTACAAGGACCTAGAAGAAATAAAAAAGAGTCAATATATAATCAATAATGCAATAAATGTGATCAAAAACACGCTGAAGGAAACTAAGAGTAGAATAACAGAAGCAGAAGATAGGATAAGTGAGGTAGAAGATAGAATGTTAGAAATCAATGAAACAGAGAGGAAAAACAAAAAACGGATTAAAAGAAATGAAGACAATTTCAGAGACCTCTGGGACAATGTTAAATGCCCCAACATTCGAATCATAGGAGTCTCAGAAAAAGAAGACCAAAAGAAAGACATGAGAAAATACTTGAGATAATAGTTTAAAACTTCCCTAAATTGGGGACGGAAATAATCACTCAAGTCCAAGAAACCCAGAGAGTCCCAAAAAGGATAAACACAAGGCTAAACACACCAAGACACATATTAATCAAATTAACAAAGATTAAACACAAAGAACAAATATTAAAAGCAACAAGTGAAAAACAACAAATAGCACACAATAGGATTCCCATAAGGATAACAGTTGATCTTTGAAAAGAAACTCTCCAGGCCAGGAGGGAATGGCAAGACATACTTAAAGTGGTGAAAGGAAAAAAACCTACAGCCCAGATTACTGTACCTAGCAAGGATTTCATTCAAATATGAAGGAAAAATCAAAAGCTTTACAGACAAGCAAAAGCTGAGAGAATTCAGCACCACCAAACCAGCTCTCCAACAAATACTAAAGGATCTTCTCTAGACTGGGAACACAGAAAGGTTGTATAATCTCAAACCTCAAATAATAAAGTAAATGGCAATGGGATCATACTTATAAATAATTACATTAAATGTAGATGGGTTGAATGCCCCAAACAAAAGACAAAGACTGGCTGAATGGATACAAAAACCAGACCACTATATAAGTTGTCTACAAGAGACCCACCTCAAAACAAGGGACACATACAGACTGAAAGTGAAGGGCTGGAAATAGATATCTGACACAAATAGAGATCAAAAGAAAGCAGGATGAGCAATACTCATATGAGATAAAATAGACTTTAAAATAAAGGCTGTGAAGAGAGACAAAGAAGGAGACTACATAATGATCAAAGGATCAATCCAAGAAGAAGATATAACAATTATAAATATAAATGTACCCAACATAAGAGCACTGCAATATGTAAGACAAATGCTAACAAGTATGAAAGAGGAAATAAACAATAATACATAATAGTGGGAGACTTTAATTCCCCACTCACACCTATGGACAGATCAACTAAACAGAAAATTAACAAGGAAACACAAACTTTAAATGATACAATAGACCTGTTAGACCTAATTGATATTTATAGGACATTTCACCCCAAAAGAATGAATTTGATCTTTTTCTCAAGTGCTCACGAAACCTTCTCCAAGATAGATCACATCCTGGGCCATAATCTAGCCTTGGTAAATTCAAAAAAAATTTAAATCCTTCTAAGCATCTTTTCTGACCACAAGCAGTAAGATTAGATCTCAATTACAGGAGGAAAACTATTAAAAATTCCAATATATGGAGGCTGAACAACACAATGATGAATAACCAACAAATCACAGAAGAAATCAAAAAAGAAATCAAAATATGCATAGAAATGAATGAAAATTAAAACACAACAGCCCAAACCCTGTGGGGCACTGTAAAAGCAGTGCTAAGGGGAAGGTTCATAGCAATACAGGCTTACCTCAAGAAACAAGAAATAAGTCAAATAAATAACCTAACTCTACACCTAAAGCAACTAGAAAAGGAAGAAATGAAGAACCCCAGGGTTAGTAGAAGAAAATAAATCTTTAAAAATCGGGCAGAAATAAATGTAAACAAAACAAACAGAACATAACAAAAATCAACAAAGCCAAAAACTGGTCCTTTGGGAAGATAAATAAAATTGGCAAACCATTAACCAGACTCATCAAGAAACAAAGGGAGAAAAATCAAATTAACCAAATTAGAAATGAAATGGAGAGATCACAACAGACAAAACAGAAATACAAAGGATCATAAGAGACTACTATCAGCAACTATCTGCCAATAAAATGGACAACTTAGAAGAAATGGACAAATTTTTAGAAAAGTACAACTTGCTAAAACTGAAAGGAAGAAATAGAAAATCTTAACAGACATATCACAAGTACAGAAACTGAAACTGTAATCAGAAATCTTTCAGCAAACAAAAGCCCAGGACCAGACAGCTTCACAGCTGAATTCTACCAAAAATTTAGAGAAGAGCTAACACCTATCCTACTCAAACTCTTCCAGAAAATTGCAGAGGAAGGTAAACTTCCAAACTCATTCTATGAGGCCACCATCACCCTAATAACAACACCTGAAAAATATGCCACATAAAAAATAAAACTACAGGCCAATATCACTGATGAACATAGATGCAAAAATCTTGAACAAAATTCTAGCAATCAGAATCCAGCACACATTAAAAAGATTATACATCATGACCAAGTGGGCTTTATCCCAGAGATGCAAGGATTCTTCTGCATGGGCAAATCAATCAATGTAATACACCACAATAACAAATTGAAAAATAAAAGACATATGATTATCTCAATAGAAGCAGAGAAAGCCTTTGTCAAAATTCAACATCCATTTATGATAAAACCCTCCAGAATGCAGGAATAGAAGAAACATACCTCAACATAATCAAAGCTATATATGACAAACCCACAGCATACATTATCCTCAATGGGGAAAAATTGAAAGCATTTCCCCTAAAGTCAGGAACAAGACAAGGTTGCCCACTTCACCACTACTATTAAACATAGTTTGGGAAGTATTGGCCACAGCAATTAGAACAGAAAAAGAAATAAAAGGAATCCAAACTGGGAAAGATGATGTAAAACTCTCACTGTTTGCAGATGACATGATCCTCTACATAGAAAACCCTAGAGAATCCACTGGAAAATTACTAGATATAATCAATTAATATAGTAAAGTTGCAAGATATAAAATCAAGACACAGAAATCCCTTGCATTCTTATACACTAATAACGAGCAAATAAAAAGAGAAATTAAGGAAACAATTACATTCACCATTGCAACGAAAAGGATAAAATACTTAGGAGTATATCTACCTAAAAAAACTACAAACCTATATATAGAAAACTATAAAACACTGGTGAAAGATATCAAAGAAGACACTAATAGATGGAGAAACATACCGTGTCCATGGATTGGAAAAATCAATGGAGTGGAAATGAATATACTAACCAAAACAATCTATAGATTCAATGCAAACCTTATAAAGATATCAATGGTGTTTTCCACAGAGCTAGAACAAATAATTTCACAATTTGTATGGAAATAGTAAAAACCTTGAATAGCAGAAGCAATCTTGAGAAATAAGAATGGAACTGGAGGAATCTACCTGACCGATTTCAGGCTCTACTACAAAGCCACAGTCATCAAGACAGTATGGTACTGGCACAAAGACAGGAATATAGATAAAAGGAACAAAATAGAAAACCCAGAGGTAAATCCACACACCTATGGACAACTTATATTTGACAAAGGAGGAAAGAATATACAATGGAGAAAAGACAATCTCTTTAACAAGAATTGCTGGAAAAACTGGTCAACCACTTGTAAAAGAATGAAACTAGAACACTTTCTAACACCATACAAAAAAATAAACTCAAAATGAATTAAAGATCTAAACGTAGAACCAGAAACTATAAAACTCTTAAGTGGAGAACATAGGCAAAACACTCTACAACATAAATCACAGCAGGATCCTGTATGATCCACCTCACAGAATATTGGAAATAAAAGCAAAAAGAAAACAAGTGGGACCTAATTAAAATTAAAAGTTTCTGCACAACAAAGGAAACCATAAGCAACGTGAAAAGACAGCCTTCAGAATGGGAGAAAATAATAGCAAATGAAGTAACTGACAAATAATTAATCTCAAAAATATACAAGCAACTCCTGCAGCTCAATTCCAGAAAAATAAACGACCCAATCAAAAAAAAAAAGGTGGGGGGGCAAAGAACTAAACAAACATTTCTCCAAATAAGACATACAGATGGCCAACAAACACATGAAAAGTTGCTCAACATCACTCATTATCAGAGAAATGCAAATCAAAACCACAATGAAGTACCATTTCACGCCAGATTGGTTGCTATCCAAAAGCATACTAGCAGTAAATGCTGGAGAGGGTGTGGAGAAAAGGTAACCCTCTTACACTGTTGGTGGGAATGCAGACTAGTACAGTCACTATGGAGAACAGTGTGGAGATTTCTTAAAAACCTGGAAATTGAACTGCCATACAACCCAGCAATCCCACTGCTGGGCATACACACCAGGGAAACCAGAACTGAAACAGACACGTGTACCCCAATGTTCATCACAGCACTGTTTATAATAGCCAGGACATGGAAGCAACCTAGATGCCCATCAGCAGACGAATGGATAACAAAGCTTTGGTACATATACACAATGGAGTATTACTTAGCCATTTAAAAGAATACATTTGAATCAGTTCTAATGAGGTGGATGAAACTGGAGCCTATTATACAGAGTGAAGTAAGCCAGAAAGAAAAACACCAATACAGTATACTAACACATATATATGGAATTTAGAAAGATGGTAACAATAACCCTGTATGCGAGACAGCAAAAGAGAGACAGATGTGTAGAACAGTCTTCTGGACTCTGTGGTAGAGGGCGAGGGTGGGATGATTTGGGAGAATTGCATTGAAACATGTATATTATCATATGTGAAATGAATTGCCAGTCCAAGTTCGATGCATGATACAGGATGCTCAGGCCTGGTGCACTGAGGGATGACCCAGAGGGATGGTACAGGGAGGGAGGTGGGAGGGGGTTCAGGATGGGGAAGACATGTACACCCATGGTGGATTCATGTCAATATATGACAAAATCAACACAATATTGTAATTAGCCTCCAATTAAAATAAATAAATTTATATTGAAAATGGGTAATTTTAACGCTGGTGGGTGGGGACATAATTAGACTTGGTGCAACTTGAGACTCGAGGATTGTTCCCTATAATTCAGACAAGTATTATCAACTCTTTGCTAAAAACTGGAAGGGTATCACCTGAACCTTGCCACTGTTCTCTGTATGTAGCTTTCTCCTATGAACTCTAAATATGTAGAGTCATAAATTTCTCTTCCTGGGGAAACTGTCTCTGCCTAGGTACACTTTCCATGTATGTGTTGGAAACTACTTCTAGAGTTGGGGCAATTGTAGAATTCTCCTTGCTTGCTCCTCGCCTCAGGAATCCATTCTCTGCTGCCAGATGTTTGATGTAAAGCAATGCTCTTTCATTTATCTTTTCTATTTAGGAGTTACTTGAGACAGGAGGATAAATGTGTCCTTTACTCCTTTATGCCGACGAAAATAGAGGTCCCCCCTGCAATCAGAACTCACTGAAAGTCTTGTGAATGCTAGGCTCTGACTTCTGTGCATGGGTGCAAACTTGATTGGGGATACTTGTTGGGGCCTTAGGGAGCCCCAGTCTTGCTAAGAAACATGCCCATTTCAAATAGTATTTTCTATGTGGTATGTTCAGTTCAGTTCAGTCGCTCAGTCATGTCCGACTTTTTGCAACTCCATGGACTGCAGCACGCCAGGGCTTGCTGTTCACCAACTCCTGGAGCTTGGGCAAACTCAGGTCCATTGAGTGGGTGATTCCATCCAACCATCTCATCCTCTGTCATCCTCTTCTTCTACCTTCAATCTTTTTCAGTAACAGGGTCTTTTGTAATGAGTCAGTTCTTCACATTCAGTTCAGTTCTGTTCAGTTCAGTTCAGTCGCTCAGTCGTATCTGACTCTTTGCGACCCCATGAATCACAAGCCGCCAGGCCTCCCTGTTCATCACCATCTCCCGGAGTTCACTCAGACTCACGCCCATCGAGCCCGTGATGCCATCCAGCCATCTCATCCTCAGTCGTCCCTTTCTCCTCCTGCCCCCAATCCCTCCCAGCATCAGAGTCTTTTCCAATGAGTCAACTCTTCGCATGAGGTGGCCAAACTACTGGAGTTTCAGCTTTAGCATCATTCCTTCCAAAGAAATCCCAGGCTGATCTCCTTCAGAATGGACTGGTTGGATCTCCTTCTGGTCTAAGGGACTCTCAAGAGTCTTCTCCAATACCACAGTTCAAAAGCATCAATTCTTAAGTGCTCAGCCTTCTTCACAGTCCAACTCTCACATCCATACATGGCCACAGGAAAAACCATAGCCTTGACTAGACAGACCTTAGTCGGCAAAGTAATGTCTCTGCTTTTGAATATACTATCTAGGTTGGTCACAACTTTTCTTCCAAGGAGTAAGCGTCTTTTAATTTCGTGGCTGCAGTCACCATCTGCACTGATTTTGAAGCCCCAAAAAATAAAGTCTGACACTGTTTCCAGTTTCCCCATCTATTTCCCATGAAGTGATGGGACTGGATGCCATGATCTTCGTTTTCTGAACGTTGAACTTTAAGCCAACTTTTTCACTCTCCTCTTTCACTTTCATCAAGAGGATTTTGAGTTCCTCTTCACTTTCTGCCGTAAGGGTAGTGTCATCTGCATATCTGAGGTGATTGATATTTTTACTGGCAATCTTGATTCCAGCTTGTGTTTCTTCCAGTCCAGCGTTTCTCATGATGTACTCTGCATATAAGTTAAATAAGCATGGTGACAATATACAGCCTTGATGTACTCCTTTTCCTATTTGGAACCAGTCTGTTGTTCCATGTCCAGTTCTAACTGTTGCTTCCTGACCTGCATACAGATTTCTCAAGAGGCAGGTTAGTGGTCTGGTATTCCCATCTCTCTCAGAATTTTCCACAGTTTATTGTGATTCACACAGTCAAAGGCTTTGGCATAGTCAATAAAGCAGAAATAGATGTTATTCTGGAACTCTCTTTCTTTTTCCATGATCCAGAGGATGTTGGCAATTTGATCTCTGGTTCCTCTGCCTTTTCTAAAACCAGCTTGAACATCAGGGAGTTCACGGTTCACGTATTGCTGAAGCCTGGCTTGGAGAATTTTGAGCATTACTTTATTAGCATGTGAAATGAATGCAATTGTGTGGTAGTTTGAGCATTCTTTGGCATTGCCTTTCTTTGTGATTGGAATGAAAACTGACCTTTTCCAGTCCTATGGCCACTGCTGAGTTTTCCAAATTTGCTGGCATATTGAGTGCAGCACTTTCACAGCATCATCTTTCAGGATTTGAAACAGCTCAACTGGAATTCCATCACCTCCACTAGCTTTGTTCATAGTGATGCTTTCTAAGGCCCACTTGACTTCACTTTCCAAGATGTCTGGCTCTAGATGAGTGATCACATCATCATGATTATCTGGGTCATGAAGATCTTGTTTGTACAGTTCTTCCGTGTATTCTTGCCACCTCTTCTTAATATCTTCTGCTTCTGTTAGGTCCAGACAATTTCTGTCCTTGATCGAGCCCATCTTTGCATGAAATGTTCCCTTGGTATCTCTAATTTTCTTGAAGAGATCTCTAGTCTTTCCCATTCTGTTGTTTTCCTCTATTTCTTTGCATTGATTGCTGAAGAAGGCTTTATCTCTTCTTGCTATTCTTTGGAACTCTGCATTCAGATGCTTATAGCTTTCCTTTTCTCCTTTGCTTTTTGCCTCTCTTCTTTTCACAGCTATTTGTAAGGCCTCCCCAGACAGCCATTTTGCTTTTTTGCATTTCTTTTCTATGGGGATGGTCTTGATCCCTGTCTCCTGTACAATGTCACGAACCTTATTCCATAGTTCATCAGGCACTCTATCTATCAGATCTAGGCCCTTAAATCTATTTCTCACTTCCACTGTATAATCGTAAGGGATTTGATTTAGGTCATATCTGAATGGTCTAGCGGTTTTCCCTATTTTCTTAAATTTAAGTCTGAATTTGGTAATAAGGAGTTCATGATCTGAGCCACAGTCAGCTCCCGGTCTTGTTTTGGTTGACTGTATAGAGCTTCTCCATCATTGGCTGCATAGAATATAATCAATCTGATTTCGGTGTTGACCATCTGGTGATGTCCATGTGTAGAGTCTTCTCTTGTGTTGTTGGAAGAGGGTGTTTGCTATGACCAGTGCATTTTCTTGGCAAAACTCTATTAGCCTTTGCCCTGCCTCATTCTGTATTCCAAGGCCAAATTTGCCTGTTACTCCAGGTGTTTCTTGACTTCCTAATTTTGCACTCCAGTCCCCTATATTGAAAAGGACATCTTTTGGGGGTGTTAGTTCTAAAAGGTCTTTTAGGTCTTCATAAAACCGTTCAAGTTCAGCTTCTTCAGCATTACTGGTTGGGTCATAGACTTGGATAACTGTGATATTGAATGGTTTGCCTTGGAGATGAACAGAGATCATTCTGTTGTTTTTGAGATTGCATCCAAGTACTGCATTTTGGACTCCTTTGTTGACCATGATGGCTACTCCATTTCTTCTGAAGGATTCCTGCCCAAAGTAGTAGATATAATGGTTATCTGAGTTAAATTCACCCATTCCAGTCCATTTTAGTTCGCTGATTCCTAGAATGTCGACGTTCACTCTTGCCATCCCTTGTTTGACCACTTCCAATTTGCCTTGATTCATGGACCTGACATTCCAGGTTCCTATGCAATATTGCTCTTTACAGCATTGGATCTTGCTTCTATCACCAGTCACATCCACAACTGGATATTGTTTTTGCTTTGGCTCCATCCCTTCATTCTCTCTGGAGTTACTTCTCCACTGATCTCCAGTAGCATATTGGGCACCTAATGACCTGGGGAATTCCTCTTTTGGTATCCTATCATTTTGCCTTTTCATACTGTTCATGGGGTTCTCAAGGCAAGAATACTGAAGTGGCTTGCCATTCCCTTCTCCAGTGGACCGCGTTCTGTCAGACCTCTCCACCATGACCTGCCTGTCTTGGGTTGCCCTGCAGGCATGGCTTGGTTTCATTGAGTTCGACAAGGCTGTGGTCCTAGTGTGATTAGATTGACTAGTTTTCTGTGAGTATGGTTTCAGTGTGTCTGCCCTCTGATGCCCTCTTGCAACACCTACCATCTTACTTGGGTTTCTCTTACCTTGGGTTTCTCTTCACATTAGTTGGCCAAAATATTGGAGGTTCAATTTCAGCATCCGTCCTTCCAATGAATATTCAGGTTTGATATCCTTTAGGATGACTGGGTGGATCTCCTTGCAGTCCAAGGGACTCTCAAGAGTCTTGCCCAACACCACAGTTGAAAACTATCAATTCCTCATCACTCACCATTCTTTATGGTGCAACTGTCATATCCATACATGACAACTGGAAAAATAATAGCTTTGATTATACTGAAATTTTCAGCAAAGTAATGTCTCTACTTTTTTAAAATGTGTATAGATTTGTCATAATTTTTCTTCAAAGCAGCAAGCATCTTTTAAATTCATGGCTGCACTCATCAGCAGCAGTGATTTTGGAACCCCTAAAAATAAAGTCTCTCACTGTTTCCATTGATTCCCCATCTATTTGCCATGAAGTGATGGGACCAAATGCCATGATCTTCATTTTCTGAATGTGAAGTGTAAACCAGATGTTTCACTCTCCTCTTTCATTTTATCAAGAGGCTCTTTAATTCCTCTTCAATTACTTCCATGAGGGTGGTGTCTTCTGCATATCTGAGGCTATTGATATTTCTCCCAGCAACCTTGATTCCAGCTTGTGCTTCATCTAGTTGGGCATTTCACATTATGTACTCTGCATATAAGTTAAATAAGCAAGGTGACAATATACAGCCTTTATGTACTCCTTTCCCTATTTGGAACCAGTCTGTTGTTCCATGTTCAGTTCTAACTGTTGCTTCTTGACCTGCATACAGATTTCTCAGAAGGCAGGTAAGATGGTCTGGTATTCCCATCTCTGTAAGTTTTCCACAGTTTATTGTGATCCACATAGTCAAAGGCTTTTTCATGGTCAATAAAGTGGAAGTAGGTGTTTTTGTAGAATTCTCGCTTTTTCTATGATCCAATGAATGTTGACAGTTTGATCTCTTCTTCCTCTGCCTTTTCTAAATCCAGCTTGAATATATGGAATTTCACAGTTTATGTACTTTTGAAGACTTACTTGGAGAAATAACTTTGGTAGCATGAGAGATGAGTGAAACTGTGTGGTAGTTGAACATTCTTTGAAATCACCTTTCTTGGGATTGCAAGGAAAACGACCTATCCAACCCTGTGGCCACTGCTGAGTTTTCCACATTTGCTGGCATTTTGAATGCAGCACTTTAACAGCATCAACTTTTAGGATCTGATATAGCTCTACTGCAATGCCATCCCCTCCACTAGCTTTGCTCTTAGTGATACTTCTGAAGACCCATTTAACTTCACATTTCAGGATTGTTTAGCTCTAGGTGAGTGATCACACCATCGTGGTTGTCTGTGTCATTAATATAGTTTTTGTGCAGTTCTTCTATGTAGACATTACTATGTAGACATACTTCTAAGAGACATTACTTTACCAGAAAAGATTAGGAGATCCAACTACTCCATGCTAAAGGATATAAGTCCTGAATATTCATTGGAAGGACCGATGCTGAAGCTGAACCCCCAATACTTTGGCCACCTGATGGGAAGTACTGACTCATTAGAAAAGACCCTGATGCAGGGAAATATTAAAGGCAGAAGGCAAAGGGAAAGACCAGAAGATGAAATTGTTGGGTGGCATCACCAGCCTGATGAACATGTGTTTGAGCAAGCTCCGGGAGTTTATGGTGGACAGGGAAACCTGGCACGTGGCACCCCATGATATAGCAAAGAGTTGGACATGAGTGAGAGACTGAACTGAACTTATGTAGAGAGGACATCAGGGAGTAGGCAGAAGTCTCTGGGGTCCAGTCAAGCCTGTGGCCCTGGTGTGAGTGGTGAAAGACTTAGGTGGAAGGGGAGGCTTCCCATCCTCTGGTGCAGGTTCTTGAATCCAAGGCAAGGAGCACAAGATTTTGAATGTGTTACCAAATATTGTTTTCTAAAAAAAAAAAAAAAAAACTGTTTTCTGCAGGAGTGAGAACTTTGACTGAGTCTGTTCTCTAGATTTTACTGAGGGATGTGGAAGGGATCTGGAGTGTGCTGAGTCTGAATAAATTAAGTGACCAGCTGCTGGAGGCAAGGCTTATGATTGACATTCTGCACTAGATGGAAAACAAATCCAGAGAAAAATTGTCCCTTCTGTAGAGTACATGCCAATGTATCACATTGTTTCAGCAGATCACTTCAATGGTGTTTTGGGACAAGCAAGAAATGCATAATGGGTGGTTTTGTTTTGTCAATTCCTTTGGGTAGTTAGATGACTAAATGTTTGGTTACTTAAATGCATGGTTGGAATTATGTTTGGGAAAGAAAACTAGATGAGGTCCACACATATTTCAATATTAAACAGCAAGCATATGAAGGTTACTAAGGCAACTATAGGTAATTTAAACATGAGGGGCCAAATGGGGAAAGATTCAATTATCAGGCTGAGAGTGGACTGTACAGGTTGCCATAGCTGTTGGTATGACAAGTATCCATAATAGCTACTTGTTTCTATGCTGGAAATGTGGGAAACTGACAAGACATCAAGAGCCTTTATGACTCTCCCTGCAGTGTGATTTCAGGGGAGAAGTAGTTGACAAGGAAAGGCTGACTGGTAAGGCTAAGGAAGAGAGTAATCTGAACCAGTAATCATTAGCTCTTGTGGGAGCCCATAAAACAGAAGCATCGGCTCAGTCAGAGTTCTGGGTCAGGGTTCTGAAATAGATGTCATTTGGCTTGAATCAATATTTAGCCTTGGGTATGGCAGCCATAACCTCTATACAGAAGATTTCCTTCTCCCCATGTGGCAGGATAATTCATATTTGTTCCAGACTCAGGAACACAGAAAGCCCTCTCAGTGCCACTTGCCCCTTGCAGGCACACATGCAATCTAGAATGTGGAATTATCATCATGGTGCCCATTACCCAGATAAGAAAACAGAGGTTAAGAGACTTGATCAAGCTTACACAACTAAGCATGTTAAAAGCCAAGCACAAACCCAGGGTAACAGTCCTTAAATTGTGTGTTTTTGCTCCAAACCCATTGGGAGTGGTGGGTGGTGATCTGGAAGCAATGCTTAGGCAGAAGCAAACAATATTTATGTTTAAATAGAAGAAAGTAAAGAAAACCACTAGGACATTCAGCTATGACCTAAATCAAATCCCTTATCATAATATATTGGAGGTGAAAAATAGATTCAATGGATTAGGTCCGGTAGCCTGAAAAACTTTGGATGGAAGTTTGTAACATTGTACGGGAGGTGGTCATCAAAACCATCCTCAAGAAAAACAAATGTCAGAAGGCAAAGTGGTTACCTGAGGAGCCTTAAAAATAGCTGAGAAAATAGGAAAAGTAAAAGGCAAAGGAGAAAGGGAAAGTTATACCCAATGGAATGCAGACTTCCAGATAATAACAAGGAGAGATAAGAAAGTCTTCATAAGTAAATAGTGCAAGAATCAGAGGAAAATAATAGAATTGTAAATAGTATATATTGCTTCAAGAATAGTGGAGATACCAGTGGAACACTTCATCCAAAGATGGGCACAATAAAGGACAGAAAAGTCAAAGACCTAACAGAAGCAGATGAGATTAAGAAGAGGTGGCAAGCAAGCACAGAAGAACTATACAAACATGGTCATAGTGACCTGGATAGGGATGATGTGGGAGTCACTCACATAAAGCCAGATATACTGGAGTATGAAGTCAAGTGCGCTTCAGGAAGCATCAAAACAAGAAAATGTAGGGAAGGTGATGAAATTTCAGCTGAAGAATGAAGCTGTATGGTGAAGACCAGAAACTATAAAACTCCTAGAGGAGAACATAGGCAAAACACTCTCCGACATAAATCACAGCAGGATCCTCTATGATCCGCCTCCCAGAATACTGGAAATAGAAGCAAAAATAAACAAATGGGATCTAATTAAAGTTAAAAGCTTCTGCACAACAAAGGAAACTATAAGCAAGGTGAAAAGACAACCTTTGGAATGGGAGAAAATAATAGCAAATGAAGCAACTGACAAACAACTAATCTCAAAAATATACAAGCAACTTATGCAGCTCAATTCCAGAAATATAAACGACCCAATCAAAAAATGGGCCAAAAAACTAAATAGACATTTCTCGAAAGAAGACATATGGATGGCTAACAAACAAATGAAAACATGCTCAACATCACTCATTATCAGATAAATGCAAATCAAAACCACAATGAGGTACCATTTTGCACCAGTCAGAATGGCAGCGATCCAAAAGTCGACAAGAAATAAATTCTGGAGAGGATGTGGAGAAAAGGGAACCCTCTTACACTGTTGGTGGAAATGCAAACTAGTACAGCCACTGTGGCGAACAGTGTAGAGATTCCTTAAAAAGCTGGAAATAGAACTTTCTTATGACCCAGCAATCCCACTGCTGGGCATACACACCCAGGAAACCAGAATTGAAAGAGACACGTGTACCCCAATGTTCATCGCAGCACTGTTTATAATAGCCAGGACATGGAAACAACCTAGATGTCCATCAGCAGATGAGTGGATAAGAAAGCTGTGGTACATATACACAATGGAATATTACTCAGCCATTATAAATAATACATTTGAATCAGTTCTAATGAGGTGGATGAAACTGGAGCCTATTATACAGAGTGAAGTAGGCCAGAAAGAAAAACACCAATACAGTATACTAACACATATATATGGAATTTAGAAGAATGGTAATGATAACCCTCTATGAGAAACAGCAAAAGAGAAACAGATGTATAGAATGGACTTTTACACTCAGTGGGAGAGGGAGAGGGTGGGATGATTTGAGAAAATGGCATTGAACCATGTATACTATCAGGTAAGAAACAAATCACCAGTCTATGTTTGATACAGGATACAGGACGCTTGGGGCTGTTGCATGGGGATGATCCAGAGAGATGATATGGGGTGGGAGGTGGGAAGGGGGTTCAGGATTGGGAACTCATGTACACCTGTAGCTGATTCATGTCATTGTATGGCAAAACCAATACAGTATTGTAAAGCAAAATAAAGTAAAAATTAAAATTAAAAAAAAGCAAATGTGAAAAAAAATGAAGCTATAAATGTGCTGCATTCAATATGTCAGCAAATTTAGAAAACCCAATAGTGGCCACAGTCCTGGGAAAGGGCAGTTTTCATTGAAATCCAAACGAAAAGCAATTCCAAAGAATGTTCATCCTATTATGCCATTGTGCTCATCACTTGCTAGCAAGATAATGCTCAAAATCGTTCAGGCTAAGTTTCAGCAGTACATGAAGTGGGAACCTCCAGATATACAAACTGGTTTGAGGAACAGAGATCAAATTGCCAACATCCATTGGATCATAGAGAAAGCAAGGGAATCCCAGAAAAACATTTCCAGCTGCTTCACTGACTATTCTGAAGCATTTCACTGTGTGGACAACAACAAACTGTGGGAAATTCTTAAGGAAATGGGAATACCAGATCACCTTACCTTTCTCCTAAGAAGTCTGTATGTAGGTGAAAAAGAAGCACTTACAATCAAACATGGAACAACTGAAATATTTAAAATTGGGAAAGGAGAATGACAAGGTATACATTGTCACTCTGGTTATTTCACTTATATGTAGGATACATCTCTCAATATGCTTGTCTGGATAAATCCCAAGCTGGAATCAAGATTGCTGGGAGAAGTATCAACATCCATAGATATGAAGATGACACTGCCTTAACAGCATGAAGCAAAAAAGAGCTAAAGAGCCTATCGATGAGGAGAGGAGATGAAAAAACTAGCTTAAACTCAACATTCAAAAAACTATTCACAAAAAGATACTCAACATTCATGACATCCAGTCCCACCACTTCATGACATATAGATGAGGGAAAAGTGGAAACAATGGCATATTTTATTTTCTTGGGCTCCAAAATCACTATGAACCTTGAATGCAGCCACAAAATTAGAGCACACTTGCTCCTTGGAAGGAAGAAAGGCTATGAAAAACCTGCACAGTGTATTAAAAAGCAGAGACTCACTTTGTTACAGAGGTCTGTAGTGTCAAAGCTATGGTTTTTCCAGCAATCAGGTAGAGATATGATATTGAACCATAAGAAATAGTGAATGCCAAAGAAATGATCTTTTGAACTGTGGTGCTTGAGATGATTCTTGAGAGTCCCTTATACAACAAGGAGATCCTCCCGCTGGAACGAATGGATGCTTCCACTGCAAAAGTGCCTAACCATGGCAGCTCCAAGCAAATCATTTGTAGCCTCACCCATGGAGGAGCTCAGAAAGGCTGAATGCTCTGTGTACCTTGGGTCTCCCAATACATGTATTACATTCTCCCCAGCAGCACTGGATACCAAGGAAGGGGCATTCTGTGCCCTGTAGGAGGGTGATGGATCAGGGATCCACTGGGGTCATCACTTACCAAGTAGGACTGTAAAGGACAGAGCAGGTATATATGACAGAGACCTAGTGACTAGGTGTGGGACAAAGGGGAACCAGCTCGTCATGAAGGACCTCACCCAAACTCCCCTGGAGGAGAAGCCCACTGATAAGTTCATCTGAGATGGGATGAAGTGCCAGGGGCCAGCATGAGGACCTCCGCCCATGGCAAAGGTCATGAGGAAGGAGGCTTGGCATACGCAAAGGCATGATCAAGCCTCAGGAAACCCCCTGTTCCAGAGCATCTACCCCCAAACCAGCTTTTTTGCTCTCACCTATACCTCTGACTTTACAGGGGGCTCTCCCGCATAACCGTTTCTCTCAGAGAAGGAGTAAAAGTGCAGCTCCAAAGCAATAAAAATTCCTGGGCGTGGCAAGAGTGTTTCAGCTTACGGACTCCTAGCCCACCTGTATAAGTTCTTCCGGCCACATGTGATTGTTTACAGCCTCCCAATCTGAGAGGCACGAGATGTTTTAGACATACACTAAAGGCAAATTCTCTTGGGGAGTTGGAAATTATTAGTATAATGGGTTGGTTAGGAATTATATTGGTGAAGGGTTTTTTCATTTGTTGTGTCAATAATTGCTGCTAATTCCCTGCTCTGGGTGGGACAAGGATGTCTCAGGTCAAACCTCTCTGCTGACAGACTAGCTTGTGTGATAGGATTATCCTTACTCCTGCCACTAGCACATGATTGTTTACTACCTCTCAACCATAAACAGCACAGAGAGTTTTGGAGTATTTTGAGAGTTTTAATTAGCATAGGGCTTTTCTCATTGTTGAGTCAATGATTGCTGCCAGGCCTCCATATCCTTAGGCACCTGGGAACATATTAATCAGTATATTTGGAATATAGAAAAGGAAATATAGCAGTTTTTGATGTTAGCAAAACTAGACTTTCTGAGTTAATGAATTTTCTCTTTTGTAATAGATCACTGTACTTTGTTATAAATCACTGTGTCCTTGCTATGTAAAAATGTAACTTTATCACTATCTTAAGACTAAATAGATCTTAAGGGGAACATTGGTGAAAGGATTTTCATTTGTTGGGCTGATATTTGCTGCTAAATCTCCATGTTCCCTGCCTTTATAATGAATATAACTAGCATATAGGAGAAATAAGTATTAACCTTTAACATTAATCATGTTAACCTTGGGTTAAATAAATTCCTTTCTTGATTGTAACTCACTACACCCTCACCCTATAGGAATGTAACTTTATTTGGAGGGTGGTGTCTGGTTTAAGAAGAAACACCCTTGGAAAAAATAAGTTTTTGCTTATCAGAAAGAAAGGATCATAAAATGTCAGCAGGTCTCATGGCCATAAGATGATGTAAAATCCCTAAGACCTTTATATGTGAAGCACCTGATTTTGATAAAGGTCAGGACTGCTGACCCCCGCGTGACTCTGTATTCATCCCTATATGTAACAAAAGGTATATAAGCAAACCCAAAAATAAAGAAATCAGATCAGTTTCTGGAAAGACTGACTCCCCCATGTCGCTTCTTTCTTGCTCCCCGTTTCTCTGGCTGAATTACCATCTGGATTGAGCCTCCTTTTCTCTACTAATTTTCCTACTACACTATCCATTTCTAATCTCTCTATATATCTGTAATTAAATATATATTTTTCCAAGGACGCTGACTCCGTCCCCACCTTCGAATCACCCTGGATCCACCGGGGCTGGACCCCGGCAATGAAGAGCATCTATTTCATTATCCCTTATATTTCCTCTGAATGAGGAAGTGGTGGAGTTGGTGGGTTATCACAAACTCTTCCATGGCCTAGACTATCTCCCAGTCACTTTCTTTGGGGCTGCCTCTCCCCAGCTTCAGTCATGTAGTTCTGGAGGAAATTGACAATCATGTGTGCTGCTGGGTGAGGGCCACAAAACCATGTAAAGCCAATCATAGGACCCCATGGCCCTGCCAGGATGGCTGATCTAGGACTGTACATGTGATATGAGGTGGGTCATTCAGAGAACACCCTTGAACTCTGATGTCAGCAATATTTTCTGTCCATATTGGTGATGCCTTCAGGATATAAAACCCTAGGGCAGATAGCTTGGACTCCCTTACTGGGTGTAAAAGCCTTAAGGAAGAAAGTTGTGAGGCTAAGACCATCAAAGAAGAGGGAATGAAAGAGTGAGTGTGTGAAATAGAGAATTGATGACTTCTGATTCCTTGGGTCCAGTCACTGAGATCTTTGTATTTGCTCTGAGTCTTGTGTCCTGGATTCCCAGAATCATTTCAATGAGTCTCCCCTTCCCTTGAAGCCAGCTGGAGGTGGGCTACTCTCAACTGTGATTCAGACTTTGTTCTAGATCCTTCCCGATCATTGTACACCTCCCAGACACAAACAGAGGCACCCGGTTGTTTCAGCACCATTACGAGTGAAAAACTTTATTCTTTATTGAGAATAAGGTGTATAGACCACCAAATACAGTTCACCAGCATCCTGGGCAGGAGTACCCTAAGTGATTTAGTGTTTGCTTGGAGCAGCCTTACTGATTCATGAACCACTCCAAGCACTTACACTGCCTGTGCCAGGCCAATCCTGTCATTTCCTTGATACAAGACTGAGAAATACAGCCTCAGGAAGATGTCACCCAGGATCCAGGTGTCTCTAGATGTCCTCACTGTGTTTTCTTTAAAGGAGGTATAGCAGTGGCCTCTAGAATCCTGGGGGAGTCAGAGACACACACCAGTCAGCCTGAGCCTTATGTGCAACTCCCACAAATATCCAGACCCAGCACATTTCTTGGCTTTATTTCCCTCTTTTGGTAAGTATCAAGGGATTTTCTCATTAGCGTGGGATATGAGAGTTCATCCACAACCAAATAAGGCCAAGACATGAGGTTTCCATGAGGAAGGTGGGGGAGGAAAGGACTGGGTGTTGGGGATACAGAGGAATGATAAACAACAAAGTCCTATTGAAGAGCATAAGAAAATATGTTAAATATCCAGTGATAAACCACATGAAAAAGAATAAGAAAAAGAATATATATTTCTGTATGCTTATACTGAGTCACATTGCTGTGTAACAGAACTTAACATAACACTGAAGATTAGCCACACTTCAATAAAATTTTTAGAAAAGAATAAGTATTTCCATAGTTCTCCTCTCTCCCTGTATCTTTCCTTCTGACTCCTGCTCATGGTTTTCTCTGCAGAGAATGCTGGTTCTCCTCTTGCATCCCCACAATCCATACTTTATTTTAAAACTTTATTTTGTATTGGAGTATAGCTGATTAACAATATTCTGAGCTTCACATGGGCAGTAAACAGACTCAACCATATATATCCATGTATCCTGGTCCCAAAAAACCCCTCCCATCCAGGTTGTCATATAATTAAGCAGAGTTCTCCATCTACACAGTAATCCATTGCTGGTTATCCATCTTAAATAGAGCAGTGCCCACAACACGTTCTTGAAGACTTAACTTAGAAACTCTGGGAAGCCTCCTTCGGCCCGCACTCACCCTTTTTGGCCAATCCAGGCTTGGTTGGGTAACTTACTCTGGTTCCCCAACCCCACTGGTCAGTTCGTAGCCCTCATCACCCCAAGTAAGTCTCCAGTGCCCCAATGCAGAGCATCTTGGGATACCATTTGCATGGAATCCAGTGCAGTTTTGCCTAGAACCAAGCTACCCTCCATATGGCTCCATGAGTTTTCAGTTTTAGAATTCCTGAAATTCCCTCCCTTCCTCAAAGTCTTCTTTGAGCCCATCAGCCAGCTCTGAACTCCCACAGGGAGCTGACATGCAGCCTCCACCCTGCGCTGGGGCTGAGCAGTCACTGTGCACACTTTATTCACATTAGCATACAGCCTCCCCACAGAGGGGTAGATAGCCTTACTCACAAAGAGGGCACCCGGCCAGAGCTATGGGAAGATGCATCCAAGAACTAGGGTGACCATGTAATTTATCATCCAAACCAGGAAAACTGCGAGAAGGGAAGGAAGACTGTTAATCCCTATGGTGGGACAGCACACTGGGACTGTCCCCAGCCATTCTTGCCACATGACTTATTTCAAGGACTTCTAGAGCTGACTTTCCGTGTTCACCCATTTGAGGGTTCAGATTGAACTGAAGCTCTTTGAGGACTGAGGACCTAAGTGTTCTCCTCTCCTTGTGACTCTCACCATTACAGCATGGTGTGGTGTCTCCACATTTATTTCAGGATAGTCAGTGTCCCAAATGGCCCTTTACTTTCAAGTGGTTCATCTTGTGGGAGTCTCTGGCCAGGCACAGGGCTCAGCAGCATCTGCAATAGTGTGTGTTGGCCTGCAGAGGGTGCCCTCTTCCCAGAAGCAGCCCAAGGGTTCCTGCAAGTTCTTATTTGAGAACCACCCCTCAGGGTTCTTCCCTCACCTTGAGGATGTAGGCTTGAGCTGGGACTGGGTAGTTGATGCCACTGATGGTGAAGATAATAGAGGACAGGGTATTGACCAGAAAGCATGAAACGTAGTGCTGTTAGATAGAGAGGGAGAGAGGTTGGCCCTGGAGATGCTTCTTGTGTGTGGAGACTGGGAGTGACTCCGGGGCATGACCCTTCACCTCGGAACCCCGTGGTGTGGCGCCGATGAGCTTCAGGAGGTTATTGACCAGTCTTCTTGGGCCATGGATCAGTGATGTCCTGGTATCCACAAGGGCCTCACAGCTGCCAGAAGAAGCAATAGCCTTTCTTTTCATGGAGATACTGAGAGACAGTGTGACAAAGCAGGCATCACGGTCACTCTGAGTCTCCCCAGAGCTGCCCCCTTCCCGACTGTCTTTTAAACAGCCCTTTGTCTCTTGCCCTCTTTTCCTTTGCTCCAAACATGGCATCTTCCTTGACATTCTTGAAGGCAGTACTTGAATACACCAGGCTCTTTTGCACCTTGACACAAGCTGGTCTTCCTTCCTAGAGGAGCCCCCTCCTCTTTGACTAGCAAATGTCTTCTCATCGTCCAGAATCTAGCTTAATTGTCATGGTTTCAAAGAAGTCTTTCCCCTGGTATTTATCAGTCTCTTTTCTTGACAGACTGTAGACACTTCCTCATGTCTAGCATGTACCAAAGTCACAATTCACTATGTGTGTGTCTCATTCCCTGTGATTCTGCCTTCTTAGATGTGAGGGTGAGTTTTATTCTCATTGCCTCCGTAAAGTGCCTGGCACACAGTGGATGCCCAAGGCTTGTCTGTTTACAGAGTAAAGGAAGACTGTGAAAATAATGAATGAGAAACATCCAGAGAGCTGTATCTGGTGGGGAACAAATAAATGGGTCAATCGCAGATTAAAGATGGAGATTCGTGAGGGCAGCAGATTCTCATAGTGGTGGGAGAGAGGGGCTCCTCTGGGAGAGGGTGTCTGCCAGCACTGCTCCTACAACCAACTCAGACCCTGAGACCCTGGCCAGGAAATACATGACTAGCCCACAGAAACTCCAAGGACGGGTCAGGTTTTGTTTGAGGGTATCACACAGAATCCTATCAATTGTGCCTCTTGTCCTCAGGTCACTCCTGGATCCCACCTTCCTGATTCTCTGTTATAGCCCCTGCCCCAATGAGTGCCCATGAACGTGGGGTGTCCTTTTTATTAGTTGCTTTTACGTCTTATGACTTCAGTAAATCTCTCTACACTGCTCAGTAGTTGCCCCCTTAGGAGACCAGTTCTCCCCATTTGCTCAGGACTTTCCCTGTTTTAAAACTGACATTTATCTGTACTGAGAACATCCTTGGTCCCCGGTACCCCAGACAGTTGGTCATCTTATACCTCTGTTCAGGCTGGAGAAATTCTCCCTGATCCTCTGTTCACCACACTGTAGAGTTCTCTAACCATGCTCCACGCCTCACAGGGCAGTGGGTGCAATCCGCTCCCAGCTGCACAGACCTCTCTGGACCCTTTCAGGACCCTGGTCAGAGCCCTGGTCAGAAGGCCTGGTGATTATGAACCCACTGGTTGTTTGCATGTCTATCTGCTTGTGTGTTTGTTTGTATGTGTGCTTGTATGTGTCTCTGTGAGTGCTTTTGTGTCTCTGACTAGCTATGCATGTTTTTATGTGTCTCTGTGTATGTTTATATTTGTCTGCTGTGTGTTTCTATGTGTCTGTGGGTCTGTCTATGTGTCTGTGTGTCTGTCTGTGTCATTGTAGGTGGTGTATATGTATATGTCTATGTGACTGTGTGTCTGAGAATGTATTTGTGTGTGTCTGCCTGTGTCCATGTACAGTAGTGGGAGCATCACTTGGGCTGACTCTCAGAGGGAGAGGTTACTGGTCCATGTGTATACTCCAGTCACTCGCTTGGATCAATGGTACCCAGTTGAGTGCTCCCTAGTAGTAGGATTTATCCACCCCAACAAACATCACCACACTGCCTTTCGCCCTGCATGTGTAGAGAGAAGAGAGGGTGGGATCCTTGGAGGACAGTAACAACAGCACTGACTGAGAGCTGTGCTGGTCCACCCATCAAGGCCCTAATAAGTTCCCCCATGTACAGATGCAGAAATCGAGTCTAGGAGCACTTGAGGTCCAGACTGAGGTCAGTTACTGGCTTTTGAGTGGCACAGATGAGGTTAGAAACTGAGTCACCTGGCTGGGCTCCACCCACTCTATCTTCCAAAGATGCCCTACTTCCTGTGACCTGAGTGCTCAGACACACTCAGAGGGCACGGTGCTGAAGCATAATGGCTTTCTCTTTGTCCAGCTTGTCATTTTTCAGGAAAATCAAATCCTGGGAGTTCTAAGGGTGTGGGTTCAAGTCACCCAGAATTGGCACCACTGGCCTGTGACCTCTACAGCTCAAAAGGCCCCTCACTCAAAAAGGACCCCACCTCTGCTCTCCCTGTCTTGAAATGCCTCATATTTCTTGAACAAGGGGTCCCACATGTTTGTTTTATATCCACACATTCACTTTTCACTGGCTCCTGCTAATTGGATAGCTGGCCCTGGGCTCCCAGTGGAATGGTAATGAGGAAGGAAACATATCCGCCATCCTTCTCCTTCCTTCCTGATCAAATTGATAAGCAAATCATATTGCTTTTTCCTCCAACTTGTTTCCTGTTGCCTTCCATTAGTCTTCCTCCTCACTCAGCCCCCTAGACCAAGTTACTGGTTTTGAGCCCAGCAGCAGGGTTGTGTTCCAATAAAACGTTATTTATAAAAGCCAGGGGTGAAGGCAGGTACAGCCCTGGGGCTATATTTATCCTGGGTTAGATTATCTCTCAGGATTTTTCTTTATCAAGTGTTCTATAATTTTCGTGCACCTGAAAGCATCTTGTAGCTAATTTGGAGAAAGGAATTGTCCATCTCAGACTTACTTGCTCAAGTAGAAGGCAAAAACAGGCTCAGCAATGGCACCTTGATTCTTCAGGTTGGCAAAGATGGGGATAGCTCCAAAGACGGATATGTTGGGGTAGTTCAAACCCAAGACACCATCAAAAGGTGCACCCTCACACTCGTATTCCACAACGCTTAGACTTAACAGCTGGTCAGTACTTACAAGGTCCCCAATCTGTGGGAGAGAAGAGTGTTCCCACTTACAGATACAAGAAGTGGGGCTAGGACTGGGTTGGGGTGCATTGCCATTAAATCCTCAGAGAAGAAATGAGGTTGGGCTGTGTCTTTGGTGGACCTCAGACGGTTAGACCATGCTGGGAGAAAAATTTGTGTTTAATTTCTGAGAGGCTGTGAATTTTAAAACACCCTTCTGAAAAACACCACCTGAGTGAGTCAAATTGGCCTTGTGGCTTCTGTCCAGGTGGGGCAACCAAGAGTCAGGCCAGGACCCATTGGTGCCCCCTTGTGGACAAAATGAGTTGAGAGCAAGATAGCCTTCTCTGGAATAACTATGACCTAATGACAGGAATGGACTGAATTCTCTGTAAAGTACTGTGGATTCTGCATCTGTCCAGGCAGACAGAAGCCAAAAACACAATCTTGCTTGCAGGATCTATGAAACTACAGCCTGGGAAATTCACTTTTGGGGATATTGTGTATTTGTGTGAGTGTGTATGAGAGAGAAAGAGAGAGAGGGGAACTACTCAAGCACTTTGAGGAGGCAGGCCATACATTTTATTAGATTCTCAAAGTCACCCTAGAGTGAGAACACATTTATCAGGCCCTCTGAATTCTCTGGCCTCCAGTTACCCACTATGGATATCTGAAGCCCTTGACTGCCCTCAGGGTCCCCAGATCAGTTTTATCCTGTCCCTAAACACCCTACAGCAACTTCAGTCTTGAAAAGCCAACCCAGCTCCATCGTTTACCACATGTATGACCTCAGCAACCCTTGCTGTCTGCACCTCAGTCCTCATATGTCTCATGAACTAACCACCTGCTGTTGTGGGGTAGTTGCAGGATTAAACAAATTATTACCTGAAAGTGCCTGGAACAGTCTGTGAATATAAAAGTGGGTGCTTTTTTCCCCTCTTCTCACTCCCAGGAAATGAACCTTGAACTGCTCATGGCCAGAGGAGCTGCAAGTTCACAACTCAAGACACTATCTGGGTTAACTAACTCATTTGCTCATGTGTCACCACGGGCACTACCTCCCCAGGGACAGGATCCTGTGGGTAAGATGGGCAATGTCTATGGGAGTTAGGGTAGAAAGAGTCCTGCCTGATGGTCCTGCATCTGTTTTGCAAGCAGGGGTTACTCCATAGCCAGTCCTGACTCAGCTTCTCTTTACACATTACCCGAATGGTGTCATAAGCAAGAAATCCCTTCATGGTCCCAGGTCCATAGGTGATCCAGAAGGTCTTTTGGGTAGGCTAGAAGGTGGAAGACTTGTAATGTCTGAACCTAACTTGTGTAGCTTCAGACACAAGAGATGAGTGTCATCAAGTGTCAAGGGTGGAAACAGGGTGACAGGGCCAGTGAAGGATGGTCTGGGTATGGGGTCTGTACTCACAAGAGGCTGGACTGGGGCAAAAGAGGGAGGTCACCCACAAGTCAGATGAGCCTGTCAAAGATAACCTGCAATTCCTGAGGGGGTGTTCCAGTGGTGATGTTACCCATATAGAGCATCTACAGTGAGAAAGAGGGAGTGGGTTAGTGCAGAGCTGGCTACCCTCTCTTCCCACACTGATGTCTCCCTCTGGGTGTCATATATCTCTTGAGACAACTTTCCAACCACTGTGAAGCTCACAGCCTTTGACCACAGAGGTGCTTGCCTTTGATATTTTTTCCTGTGCTACACTGTATGCAGGATATTGATTCTATGACCAGGTGTTGAAGTGGTACCTCCTGCATTGGAAGCACAGAAGCATAATCACTGGACCTCCAGGATCACTGGACATCCAGGAAAGTCCTGGTGCCTTCATTTGAGAAATTCTAGAGTCTCTTCAAACCGAGCTTTGGCACCCCCTTCTCCAGGAGATCCTTCTTGATCAAACCCAGCCACTCCCTCTAAACTCAGACCACATCCAATCAACACCACACAAGTGACCCTTTCATTTGACATGTATTTACACTTTGCCTATCTCTCAAGATGGCATGAGCATTCTTGAAGACAAAATAAGCCCTTTTTCTAATCTAAAAACAGTAAGCACTGTGTTAGATTCTGATGGCCTAACACGGAATATGGGTTCACTAACTTTTTACTGCTTTGGTTCTCGTATCTGTCCAAACTGAATTACTCTGCCTGATTATTCAAAATTGTTTTGCAGTGGGTTCTACCTACTGATCAGAGATGGTTCACTTTCATCTATAAATATTTGACTGCCTTAGTTCAGAAGAAGCTGCTGCTGCTTCTGCTAAGTCGCTTTAGTTGTGTCTGATTCTGTGCAACCCCATAGACAGCAGCCAACCAGGCTCCACTGTCCCTGGAATTCGCCAGACAAGAACACTGGAGTGGGTTGCAATTTCCTTCTCCAATTTCAGGAAAGTGAAAAGTGAAAGTGAAGTCGCTCAGTCATGTCCGACTCTTAGCGACCCCGTGGACGGCAGCTCCGTTTTGGAGTATTTCCAGGCAAGAGTACTGTAGTGGGTCGTCATTGCCTTCTGTTCAGAAGGAACAATCTCCCTCAAACTAATGACACATCTTTGACACAGAAATGGATGTTTGCTTGCCACCAGGCAGGCCCAGTCACCAAAACAAGAGTTGAGGATGATAGTGCCTTCCCCTCTGCGTGGGGCCCCTTTTGCCTAGTGTTTCTGCCTCCTGCAGGCGTCCCAGCCCCAACATCCCACGTGGCATCTCCAGATAAGCCCCAGTGCTAGGCTAGAGCAGCAGGGGACGCTGTGGAGCACCATCATTCCAAAATTCACATCCATGATGATGCTCAGGGGGTGAATAGTTATATTTGAGCCACGAGAAGAAATCTGAGACAATCTGTAAGCATGTTCCCTGAGGAAATTGTTCAGCATGTTTTTTTTTTTTTTTCACTGCAGGTATTTCTCATGATCTTCACTTTCCTTAGAAGTATTCTTTCACTGAACATTTGACAAAGAAAACAAAGAAGATGCTCCAATTAGCTGTCAGTGTTAAGGTATAACTGTCATTGTAATGGCACTGTGTATTTTCTAATCATTTTTATGAGTCACCTTATTATAAGAATTTTATGCATATTCCATGGCAAAGATATAGGTTTGAATAAAGCTTCTGTTCTGTAATGTTGGGTAAGCTATATGACCATGTGAGGTCTCAGTCTCCCCTTCGGTAAAATGGTGGAATGTAGTGATTGAAACACTCCAAATAGGATATCTTGGGGATAGTGAAGTGATAGATATAAGATGCCTGATAAATAGGAAGTCTCAACAATGACAGCCACTAGCACTGCTGTTGCCGTCCCACTGTATCCTTCTCATAGAAGCTCAGGGAAGGAGGTAGAAGGGGGATTCCTATCCTCTTTTACAAGGGAAGAATTTGAAATGCAAGAGGCTTGTGAATTGGCTGTGGTCACACTGCTTGTCAGATATAAAACAGTGTATAATTAGCTCTCCCAATCTTTCTCCAAGTTGAAAGAGAAGAGAGTTGAAAGAAGAAACCAGGAGATAGGGGAAATTTTCAGGAAATATAGAAAACTAAGAGAAAAGTTAAAAGAAAACACCACAGAGAGAAATACACTCACAAAGACTTTAAAGAGATGGAGAGATAAATGATAGTGATACAGAGATGCAGACATAGACATATACACACTGAAGTAGAGAGGGAACAAAGAGGACACATAAATAAGATGAAGAAAAGTGCTATTCCACAGGACCACACCTACATCTGCATTGACTATGCACTGAACAATTGCAAAGATTTCCAATTTCAATAGGTCATGACATGACTGGACCCCAGAGTTGTGCAACTATGTAAATCTACACCAAGAACCTTGGGTCCCACAGTTCCTATAACAAGGTACTTATCAATAAGTAAGGGTTGAACTTTAAGACTGTCAGGGAAATATTCCATTCCATTCTAAACCTGATGAGTAGAAGAATAATCAGATGGAAAGAAAAATCACAGAAAGGAAGATGACGTGGCTTACAGTCTCCATAGTTACATGACTCTGCAATCTGAGAAGGCCACTAGGTCGAGGGGCACAAGCCACTTCATGCCTCTTTCCTGGCTCCAAGGACTCAGGGAAGTTCAGGTTCTTAGCATGTAGTGGTGACTGGGAGCCCCTAGTTAAATATGCTCTGACATGCCCTAGTTTAGCCCTTTAGGTCAGTAATAGGTCTGAAAAAAATTTTAAAAAGGTCTCAATAAAATCTTTACCTTCATCAGTGTCCTTGGCAAGTGGACTTTGAAGCTCCACAGAATACAGAGAAGAACTGTAATCTCTTCCTTGAAGCTTGGCTGGAAAATCAAACTGATCTGCATGGACATATAAGAATATGGAGAACCTTGCCTACTTGGAGAAAAAATCTGCTAAAAACATCATAAAAATGGATACAAAGGGCCATGCTCGACATTCATGTTTTCATGTCATCTTCCTAGCCACTTCATGAGATAGGCATTGCTGTCTTCATTGGAGAGGAGATTGCTAGGAGGATAAGTTGTCAAATGGCAAAGTGAAGACTTCAGGAACATACAGCTGGCTTTAGGTAGTGGGTCTAATGGCAGACATCAGGGGAACCTATGATGCCAGGCTGCATCAAAGATTTAGGGCAGTGCAGTACTTCAGTTGCATGGTTTCAGTATTGGAAGAAATGTCATATGCATCCACAAGATATTTTATATCATCCAACAACTGTACAAGGAAGAACTGTGTGCTAGGTTCTGGGTTAAAAGCTTCAAAGTCAAAGCTGATGAAGACAAAAGTAGTCTTTTTATTGAGAGCTAGCAGTCTAGTTCTCACAAAATCATGGCCCAGGAGGCAGGGGATATGATACTAGGACTAGGTGGCTATGTTGAACCTTGGGCCACACAGGCCTTATCTCTGGGAGCAGCCTTTCTTCCACTTCACCCATGCTGGAAAGCAGGCCAGTTGGCCATGTTTTCAAGCGAATCAGAAGTTTGGATATTTATGTACAATCTACTGATTTTAATGTTAGCAACTAATTTTTTCCCAAAAAACAGTGTGAACGAAATCTCCACAGCAATGTGCTGGAATCAGCCTTCAGTCTCTGCAGGTTTTTATTTCTCGCCTAGAATTGGGAGTGCAGTGGGGACAGAGAGGAATTTAAGTCATGTCGGTTGATTTAAAAAGAGACTGAATGCATACTGAACATGTGTGTTTCTTTTCTATTTATAAAGACCATCAGGGACATACAAACCAACAAAATTTAACTGCTGAAGATAAATGGATATATTTCTGATATAATTTCCCCATAGGGTCTATGTCATGAAAAATTTTGTCTGCAAAACCAAACATACAAAAAAATAATTTTGAAATGTCTTTCCAATCATAGAAGACAAAACAACTGTGGCAGCCAATGTAAAGACAATCCTGTTTAATGATTCATCCAGGACTCCCAGGGCCTATTCCTGCTTGGGATCTTTCCATGCCTGTCCCTTGAATACAACAGGAGCCTCTCCTGTTTCCAGGTGTGTTTAGATGGAGCACTGTGACTTAATCCTCATTTTTGCATGTTGTTTAGATTCAGTTCTGGTGGTTAAATCCCAACAGGGGGAATATGACATCACTGACAAAGGATACACATATATACCTTTTGAACTATGGTGTTAAAGAAGACCCTTGAGAGTCCCTTGGACTGCAAGGAGATCAAACCAGTCCATCCTAAAAAAAAAAAAAAAAAAAAAAACCAGCTCTGAGTATTCACTGGAAGGACTGATGCTGAAGCTGAAGCTCCAATTATTTGCTCACCTGATGGGAAGAACCGACTCATTGGAAAAGACCTTGATGTAGGAAACACTGAAGGCATGAAGAGAAGGAGAAAACAGGATGACATGGTTGGGTGGCATCACAAAGTCGATGGACCTGAGCTTGAGTAAGCTCTGGGAGTTGGTGATGGATAGGGAAGCCTGGCATGCTGCAGCCCATGGCACTGTAAACAGATGGACATGACTGAAAGGACTGAACTGAACTCAACAAATTGAGAACAAAGAGACTGATAAATCTAATTACATCAAGTTGGTGACTTGCTGCCCATAACAACACATTATTTAAGTGGCTTTAAAATTCAGAATTATGACTGCATTCAACGTGGAATATCTTCTAAGGAAAAACAAAAGTACTGCCCATCCAAAACAAAACCAAAGAAAATCAAAAGAAAAACAGGAAAGAAATCTGAAACTATATTCAAAAACTTATTGTTCTTCATAACTTCTCTTATTGTGACAGCATCATATGCATGTTAACAGGTAAAAGAAAGACAATAATTAAAACTAATGTTCTGAAGTAAGCCTTTCAATGGCTAGAAAAAGAGGTTCACACATAACATAAAGAAGTTTAATTCAAACCCTGCTGTCTTAAATCTTGAACTGAAAGCATAAGTTTGTACCAACTAATTATATTTATTTTTATTTTATTTTTTAAGGAAAATGTGTACTTCCTACTCTGACCAATGGAAAGCTTACAAGCAATGACAACTTTATAACAGTGACTATTCTGAGGTCTAACATGTGGATTTTAAATACATTTCCCATCAGATGATGCATGGATTCTTAAAGAGATGGCTGATTTCAGGACTGAGTAAAGAACTGCACAAAATAATCTTGGAAATCGTGAAGGACCAGAAAGCTAAGGCACTTCACCAGTGGGGACTGGATAGAAAGTTTATGAATCCAAATGAAAAGGCCAAACATCTACCGGTTTGTTGGGCAGAATGATCTTTCTGCTTCTCAACACACTGTTTATGTTTGTCATAGCTTTCCTGCCAAGAAGCAAACATCCTCTGATTTCATGGCTGTAGGCACCATCCACAGTGATTTTAGAAAGTAAGATGAAATCTGTCACTACTTCCACCTTTTCTCCTTCTATTTGCCTTGAAGGATGGGGCTGGATCCCATGATCTTAGTTTTTTAATATTCAGTTTTAAGCTGGCTGAATGTGTCCAAATGTTAGTAGGCAACATCTAATTTGTCACTGTGATAGATTGTTAGGGCAACAACTCATTCTGAGCACTGAGAAAGGAAAATAATCATCAATATTTATGCTATTTTTGTTTCTATTAAGCATAGGTTATGTAACTACAAACAATTCCAGGAAAACAAGCTATACTGTCCCTTCTCGGGGTGATGAGAGAGTGATGGAGAGCAGCTATAATACAGATGAAGCCTCACTCACTGGCCTGCAGCTCACCTCCTGCTTTGGAGGTCTTGTTCCTAATAGACCAAGGAATGGTAGTGGTCCTGACCCCTGTGCTGGTATTGTGGACTTCTGCTCTAAACCCAGTAGTGGGACATTGTGTAAGACAAACCATCCTGCTTCTGCCCAGTTTCTGTACAAATAAATGGCATTAAAATTGGGAGAGGAACAGCTGTTTAATCTTAACGAACAACCCAGTGCAACATATGACTACATTCCTTCAATAAACTGTGAAAACTGCTTTCTGAGAATCAGGGAAATTTGTACATGGACTGAATATTAGATGTTAATTTTATTGGGAACAAATAAGCATTTGTTTCACACCCTATCATTTTACTCCAAATACTCATTATGTATATTTTGTGAAATGTTCATCTTGTCCCTAAAACACTTTAGGAAAAATGAATAAGGAGTAAAAGAGAGAATGAAATGAGGGTCAGTCTTGATTTAAAAACATAACTGCATAGCTGCTATGGATTGCATTGTGTCCACCCTTGACTGCCAATGTGATGGTATTAGGAAGTAGGGCCTTTGAGAGGTACGCAAGTTGACATTGGGTTTTGATAGTGGTCCCTCATGATGGGAGTATCCGCTCCCTCTTTTTCTCTCTTATTCTCCATCTTCCTCCTTCCCTTCCCCCACCACAAATGAGAACATAGCAAGAAGAGAAAGACCTGATGAAAGTCAAGAATGTCTTCCCTGGGAACTCAATTGGTCACCACCTTGATGTTGCACAGTCTCCGGTCTATGACAACCTGTGGGACTAAGAGGTTAGTTTTGTAGTTATTGATGCTGAATGATGAAATATAGGGTTCATGACCCTCTTCTTTCTTATATTTGTTATGTTTTAAATCGTTTTGTAGTAATAAGCTTATAGAATGAAGTCTCTGTCTTAGTGACACCCAGAGGGGACCAAGATAGCAGATTGAGACAAGTCTCTGATGAGTGAGTTTTTGGAGGACCACATGCTCCTTACTCCAACTCTTCTCTTGTCATCTGAAAACCATCCCTGCCATACCTGACAACCTTAACTCCAACCCTAACTGCATCTCCACTCCCCTGCTAAGCTACTGAGTCATCTAGTTGGAGATATAGATGATTCAGGACAGGGTCTGGAAGGAGAAGGAATGCAGGCATTTTTATAAAGAATAATCTGGGCAAACCTCTCCTTGGTTTTCCCTTCTTTATTGCCATCTGCTGGTGAGCGATAAAGCCTGGGTTGAAAGGAAGCCACAAGTGAGACTGCATGTATATTTGCAAGAGAAGGGAGGAAGAATTCACAACCCAATGACCAGGAGGTTGGCAGCTTGCACAGGACCCAAGAGGGAAGGAAGAAGCACTGGGAAAAGAATAGTGCCTACCTGAGGGCCACACCTATCTGACTCTTCCTGTTAAACTTGGAAGTCACATCCTTCCTGCTTCAATTTCTGCTCCAGATGTGGAAGGGATAGAGCTGTACTCTCTGCTAATGAGTCACAGGGAGAGGGAAAGGCTCCCCAAGCAGCCCTTGGATTCCACTCTAACTGTGGGTATCATCACAAGCCAGAGAGAAAATGGCAGGTCATCCAAAAGATGACCTACTTTAAATGGTATGTCAAATGCTACAAAATTTGTCTAAGAGTCCTGGCATATCTTGTTCCCAGTGTTTTTTTGGAGAGATGATTAGTTAGCCTAATTTGGGTTCTGTTGAGGATTCTACAAAATTCCCCTGTGGTAACCTCTGACTTATAACTACCTGATCTTATCCCACAGAACCCAAATGATGCTAAGTTCCAGTGGACAAGGCTTCTAAGGTCCTCGGTGTAACAGCAGCTGTGTGCCAAGTGGTCTACCACTCTCAGTCCTGAGTCAAGAACCCATGAATATCACCAGACAGTTACAGGCTCCTGCCCAACAGAGGCAGCCTCAGCATCCTCAGCGACACCGAACTCTGAGCCACTTGTCCACTGATTGGCACTGAGCTTCAGTCTGGAACAAGTGTTCTGGAGCAAGTCCAATCTCCCTCATCCAAGAGATGGGAAACTGAACCCTGGAGTGTATGACTCACCTTAAGGCTGCAGGTAAGTTAGTGAAGATTTAGGACCCAGGAACTCTGGTTCCCAGGCTAGGAGACTTCAAGGAGGGGAAAGATGAGAGAAAGCTCAATTGTGTACACTATTGGGTAGCTCTCAGATGTCTGCAAGCACCAGAGTGGAAGTTCCTTTCCCTTTGTCCTTCAAGTCTGGTTCTGATTTTATCAGCAGACCTGCCTCCATGTAGCAGCAGGAAAGCAATATTCAGGGCTGTTTCTTTTGGGTTCCAGGCACAGTGGGGGAACCCCAGCTGTAGTGACCCCAGTAGGCAGACCTGCAGGTGGTGACTGACTCATTCCCAACTCAGAGTCCAAAGAGCTCCCACTCCTCATTCACACAACACAGACTTTGGGTGACTGGATAACCTGCACCTGCATTCAAGTGAGAAGCATTCATTTCTCAGCCTTCTGGCAACTTAGATAAGTGTCTTATATTTCTTCAGAGAACACCTGGCTGACCAAGGCTGGAGTCTGAGACTAGCGTGGATGAAGCGGATGTGTTCCCTCTTTGATGCTCAAAATAGACCTTGGAGATTCAAAGGCCTTGAGGGGGTTACAATCACACTTATGTTTTTTCAGGACTTTGCTTGATGAATCTGCTTGGAGAAAAAGGACAGAAACACAGGACAGGGCTGGACATTTCTGGGTCCCAGCTGATTGTGAGTTGAGTTCCAGCCACCAAGCTACAGAGTCAGGTGCTGATGTTATTCACAAGCCATCTTTGAAGAAGGAATAGAGGAAAGAGTTGTTGGGCAGAGAGCAGTGTGGTCAAAGGGTGATGGGAATCACACGAGGCAAGATGAAACAAGAGTCATTACTTGTTTCTTTGCTCTATCAGTTCCTTGGCGTTTCTACTCCTGAGAACAAGTACATGGAAATAGAGGCATTGGTGGTGCTCCTGGCACCTGATGCTCCTGGGGATAACCAGTTTGTGAACACTTCCCTGAGTCCAGAGCATATTCAGCCTCGTGATAGCTTCAGGTTCTCCCTTCTTGGGTAGACCGATATCCCTCATTGCTGCTAACTCACAACTGAAGCATGGGATGAGGTCATGGTGGTTGACCTGTAGACCAAGTTCCAAACATGCAAGGAAGATTGGCCGTGGAAGGGTAGCCATTTACTAACCTTGGTTACTTTGTTCCTTAACAGGGGCAACTTCCCACATCTACAATGATTTTCTCCCAGCATTTGCATGGCCAGGTCCTTCTCAACATTTACCATCATCTCAAATGAGTCTCTCTCAGGCTTGCTTTCCCTGGCCACAGACCCTCATGCAAAAAGTGCCTATAGACACTTCCCTCCATCAATACCACAATTATAGTTATCAAAGTGGAAAGGTGGGAGAGGGATAAATTGAGAGTTTGAGATTAATATATGTATACTACTTTATTTAATATATCATCAACAATGACCTACTGTACAACACAGGACTTATGCTCAATAGACTGTAATAACCTGTACGGGAAAAGAATCTGAGAAAGAATGGATACATGTGTATGTATAAGGGAATTAATTTCCCATACAACTAATACGAATACAATACTGTAAATTAACTATACTCCTATATAAATTAAAATCCGAATTTTGAAAAATACCTTTGTGAACCACAGAAAATCTTGTGTAATGGAACTGATGTGAGAGTCATCTGTTTCAACAATCGGTATTTGATCTTTATTGGTGATTAACATATTGTCTTTGTAATAAAATATAACAGCTATGTAGAGTCCCCTAAAAAGAAAAAGCAAAATAAAAATTGTCCTCAACCATCTTCTACAAAAAAAAATGCTTATGTCTAGAGACTCATGGAGTTCTTTAGACTTGCAGGATTCCAGATATGATGCTGGAGATGGCAAAGTGGGTGCAAAAATCGAGACATTATCTGAGGTTGCATTTTCCTGAGCTTTGGTGTATTCTTGCTTCTAGTGTCACCTTTGATTTGTCTTTGGAGGATCTAATACAAAGGCTACGAGACACCAGCTCAGTGTTATTTGAAGAGTAAGAGGGAGGTTCTAGTGGGAGAGTGAAATCCCAGCTCCCTAGTCTTGGGTTGGGGCACAAATTATGTCCCAAGTTCCCTATGAAAACAGGCTGTAGTTTCCCTCTCCACGACTTGCATGATATCAGACCCAGACTGGTTCATCCTTTTTCATGTCCTGCTTCCCCTGAGACCTTACGGATTTCTCTATAAGAATATTTTTTAATATACATTGATTTACTTTAATTGGAGGCTAGTTACTTTACAATATGGTAGTGGTTTTGCCATACATTGACATGAATCTGCCACAGGGGTACATGTGTTCCCTATCCTTAACCCCCCTCCTACCCACCTCCTCATCACATCTCTCTGGGTCATCCCAGTACACCATCCCCAACCACCTTGTCTCGTTCATCAAACCTGGACTGGCGATCCATTTCACATATGATAGTATACATGTCTCAGTGCCATTCTGCGAAATCATCCCACCCTCGCCCTCTCCCACACAGTCCAAATGACTGTTCTATACATCCGTGTCTCTTGCTGTCTCATATACAGGGTTATCGTTACCATCTTCCTAAATTCCATGTATATGAGTTAGTATTGCTGTATTGGTGTTTTTCTTTCTGACTTACTTCACTCTGTATAATAGGCTTCAGTTTCACCCACCTCATTAGAACTAATTCAAATGTATTCTTTTTTTTTCCCCCGGGTCATCTTACTCATTGATTTATTAAAAGCTTTTTTTTTGTTTGTTTGTTTGGGTTTTTTGTTGTTGTTGTTGTTGTTGCTGCTGTTATTTATTTATTTATTTATTTTTACTTTACAATACTGTATTGGTTTTGTCATACATTGACATGAATCCGCCACGGGTGTACATGAGTTCCCAATCCAGAAAGCCCCTCCCACCTCTCTCCCCATATCATCTCTCTGGGTCATCCCAGTGCACCAGCCCCAAGCATGCTGTATCCTATATCGAACCTAGACTGGCAATTCGTTTCTTACATGATAGTATACATGTTTCAATGCCATTGGCTGAGTAATACTCCATTGTGTATATGTACCAAAGCTTTCTTATCCATTCGTGTGCTGATGCATATCTAGGTTGTTTCCATGTCCTAGCTATTATAAACAGTGCTGCGATGAACACTGGGGTACTCGCATCTCTTTCAATCCTGGTTTCCTCAGGGCATATGCCCAGCAGTGGGACTGCAGGATCATAAGGCAGTTCTATTTCCAGTTTTTTAAGGAATCTCCACACTGTTCTTCAGAGTGGCTGTACTAGTGTGCATTCTCACCAACAGTGTAAGAGGGTTCTCTTTCCTCCACACCCTCTCCAGCATTTACTCTTTGTAGACTTTTGGATCGCAGCCATTCTGACTGGTGTGAAATGGTACCTCCCTGTGGTTCTGATTAGCATTTCTCTGATAAAGAGCGATGTTGAGCAACTTTTCATGTGTTTATTAGCCATCTGTATGTCTTCTTTGGAGAAATGTCTGTTTAGTTCTTTAGCCCATTTTTTGATTGGGTCGTTTATTTTTCTGGAATTGAGCTGCATGAGTTGCTTCCATATTTTTGAGATTAATTATTTGTCCATTGCTTCATTTGCTATTATTTTCTCCCAATCTGAAGGCTGTCTTTTCACCTTGCTTATAGTTTCCTTTATTGTGCAAAAGCTTTTAAGTTTAATTAGGTCCCATTTGTTTCTTTTTGCTTTTATTTCCAATATTCTGGTGGTTGGGTCATAGAGGATCCTGCTGTGATTTATGTCAGAGAGTGTTTTCCCTATGTTTTCCTCTAGGAGTTTTAGAGTTTCTGGTCTTATGTTTATATATGTACTCCATTTTGAGTTTATTTTTGTGTATGGTGTTAGAAAGCGTTCTAGTCTCATTCTTTTACAAACGGTTGACCAGTTTTCCCAACAACACTTGTTAAAGAGTTTGTCTTTTCTCCATTGTGTATTTTGCCTCCTTTGTCAAAGATAAGGTGTCCATAGGTACGTAGATTTATCTCTGGGCTTTCTATTTTGTTTCACTGATCTACATTTCTGTCTTTGTGCCAGTACCATACTGTTTTGATGACTGTAGCTTTGTAGTAGAGCCTGAAGTCAGGCAGGTTGATTTCTCCAGTTCCTTTCTTCTTTCTCAAGGTTGGTTTGGCTATTCAAAGTTTTTTTTTTTTTTTTGTATTTCCATATAAATTGTGAAATTATTTGTTCTAGTTCTGTGAAAAATACTGCCGATAGCTTGATAGGGATTGCATTGAATCTATAGATTCCTTTTGGTAATATACTCAATTTTACTATACCGATTCTTCTTATCCATGAACACAGTATATTTCTCCATCTATTAGTGTTCTCTTTGATTTCTTTCACCAGTGTTTTATAGTTTTCTATATATAAGTCTTTTGTTTCTTTAGGTAGATATATTCCTATGTATTTTATTCTTTTCATTGCAATGGTGAATGGAATTGTTTCTTTAATTTATTTTCTATTTTCTCATTATTAGTGTATAGGAATGAAAGGGATTTCTTTGTGTTGATTTATATCCTGCAACTTTACTATGTGGATTGATTAGCTCTAGTAATTTTCTGGTGGATACTTTAGGGTTTTCTATGTAGAGGATCATGTCATCTGGAAACATTGAGAGTTTTACTTCTTCTTTTCATGTCTGGATTCCTTTTATTTATTTTTCTGTAATGATTGATGTGTCTAAAACTTCCAAAACTATGTTGAGTAGTAATGATGAGAGTGGACACCCTTGTCTTATTGCTGACTTTAGGGGAAATGCTTTCAAATTTTTCACCATTGAGGATAATGTTTGCTGTGGCTTTGTAATATATGGCATTTATTATGTTGAGGTATGTTCTTTCTATTCCTGCTTTTTGGAGG
This sequence comes from Oryx dammah, assembly GCF_014754425.2. Classification (NCBI taxonomy): domain Eukaryota; kingdom Metazoa; phylum Chordata; class Mammalia; order Artiodactyla; family Bovidae; genus Oryx; species Oryx dammah. The sequence continues at coordinate 37,816,495 of NW_024070199.1, forward strand.
GTTTTATCATAAATGGATGTTGAATTTTTTAAAAGGCTTTCTCATCATCTATTTATATAATCATATGGTTCTTAGCTTTCAATTTGTTAATGTGGTATATTATGTTGATTGATTTGTGGATATTGAAGAATCCTTGCATCCCTCATAATAACCCACTTGGTCATGATGTATGATCTTTTTAATATGTTGTTGGATTCTGTTTGCTAGAATTTTGTTAAGGATTTTTGCATCTATGTTCATCAGTGATATTGGCCTATATGTGGCATCTCTATCTGGTTTTGGTATTAGCGTGATGGTGGCCTCATAGAATGAGTTTGGCAGTTTGTCTTCGTCTGCAATTTTCTGGAAGAGTTTAAGTAGGATAGGTGTTAGCTCTTCTCTAAATTTTTGATAGAATTTAGCTGAGAAGCCGTCTGATCCTGGGCTTCTGTTTGCTGGGAGATTTCTGATCACAGTTTCAATTTTTGTGCTTATGATGGGTCTATTAATATTTTCTATTTCTTCCTGGTTCAGTTTTTGAAAGTTTATTTTTCTAAGATTTAGTCAATTTCTTCCCAGTTGTCCATTTTATTGGCATATAGTTGCTGATAGTAGTCTCTTATGATCCTTTGTATTTCTGTGTTGTCTGTTGTGATCTCTCTATTTTCATTTCTAATTTTGTTGATTTGATTCTTCTCCCTTTGTTTCTGATGAGTCTGGCTAATGGTCTGTCAATTCTATTTATCCTCTCAAAGAACCAGGTTTTGGCTTTGTTGATTTTTCTTATGGTTTCCTCTATTTCTTTTGCATTTATTTATGCCCAAATTTCTAAGTTTTCTTTCCTTCTACTAACCCTGGGGTTATTTATTTCTTCCTTTTCTAGTTGCTTTAGGTGTAGAGTTAGGTTATTTATTTGACTTTTTTCTTGTTTCTTGAGGTAAGCCTGTATTGCTAGGAACCTTCCACTTAAAACTGCTTTTACAGGATCCCATAGTTTTGGGGTTCTTGTGTTTTCATTTTTATTCTTGTCTATGCATATTTTGTTTTCCTTTTTATTTCTTCCATGGATTGTTGGTTATACAGCAGCGTGTTTTTCAGCCTCCATATGATGGAATTTTTCATAGTTTTCTCCTGTAATTGACATCTGATCTTACTTCATTGTGGCCAGAAAAGATGCTTGGAATTATTTCTGTTATTATGAATTTATCAAGGCCAGATTTATGCCCCAGGAAGTGGTCTAACCTGGAGAAGTTTCCATGTATAGCTGCAAAAAAGGTTAAATTCATTGTTTGGGGGGTGAAATTGATATCTATAGATATCAATGAGGCCTAACTGGTCTATTGTATCATTTAAAGTTTGTGTTTCCTTATTATTTTCCTGTTTAGTTTATCTATCCCTAGGTGTGAGTGGGATATTAAAGTTTCCCATAATTCTTGTGTTATTGTTACTTTCCCCATATATATATATATATATATATAATTTAATTTTTTTTTTGGCTGCACTAGGTCTTCATTGCTGCTCAGGTCTTCTCTATTTGCAACGAGCTGGGGTTACTTGCAGTACATTGGGGTAATTACAGTACACTGGCTTTTTAATCCTGTGTTTCACTTGATGCAGATCACAGGCTCTACGGCACTCAGGCTCAGTAGTAGTGGCCCGTTGGTTTAGTTGCCCTGGGCCATTTGAAATCTTCCCAAGCCAGGTCTCAAACGCGTATCTTAAGCACTGGATCAAAAGGGAAAACACTCTGGAAGGAATTTGAAATACATCAGTTTTACATGAAACTTGGCACCATGGCCTATTTTTAAGGAGACCAATAGAGGATTGTCCACTATTTCAAGTATTCTCCTGAGACCAGGACTGATTTAGGTGCCCATTCCAAGTGTTCCTACAGCATCTTGAAGCTGTCCCCACCATGATGCTTTGTTCTTCCTTGAGTTTCTGAAACCCACACTAGACCACAGCTTCCAGAGGGCAGGGCTGTCACTTGACTCACTTGTAAGTATACGTCAGTAGATCTTGTCTCATTATACCAGACTCTAATGTCTAGACAAGGGTAACACAAAGACCAGTTATTCTATTATGAGTGTTAGGTTACAGGTTCAACTACTGTAATCGAACCTTAAATAACATTGTCTTAAATACAATACAGTTTCAATTCTCTTTTATATAATATTAGTGCAGGTCTCTCCACAGAAATGGGGACCCACTTCTTTCTTGTTACATCTTCCACCTGTGCTACTTAACTCTGGTCAAATATGGCTGTTCCAGCCCCTATCACTACATCTGCATTCCAGCTAGTGGGACAGAAAATAATACTTCCGTTTAGAAGTGACATACCATCAGTATCTTTCATGGTCATGGCAAACCTGGGGGTGATGTGTCCACAGAAGGGCAGGGGAATGTGATCCTACTACAGAATATTCATGATGAGTAACAAGGGCCACCACCCTTCATTCATGTCCCTGTAATTCATTCTTCTTTGGTTCTCCCCACACAGCTTTCAGCCTGTTTACATCTGCAGATATAGATATGGATGAGATTATAAGAGAGGAAATAGCCAAGGCTGTACAAATATGGAGAAAACAAGAAAGGAAAGAAGATAAGAAAGTATAAAGATGCAAAATCTATAAGAAAGTATACTTATAATCATAATTTTGCAGTTATAAAATTTAGATATACCTGTGGTTGATGAATCAATTTATAAAATAAAAATAAGAGTAATGTAAAATATAAATATATTTACTAAACACAACAAAATAATAAGGCTATATCATATTAAACACATAGTAGTATCAGGATTATTTTGGATACACAGTGCAAAAAACTAGAACAACCATAATTTTAGCAAGATAAGCTTGATTTTTCCCTCCCACTGAAACAAAACTGGAGGTGGGCCAGTGAGAGTTTGGGTGGTATCCATCTCCAATGTTACCTGATTGTCCAATACAACTGCAGGAGTTCCAGACATCACAATTAAAATCCAGGGAGCAGTTAGAAAGAAAGTAGGGAAGGGAAGAAACTCATCTCTCAGCTAAATCAACTCCTTGAAAGCAGTCTTCTAAGAAATCTTTCTTACAGGTCTGCTCGCATCTCAGTCACCAGTCACGAATAAAAGCACAAGTGTGTAGGAAATGCAGTCCTGTAGCTACTGGGCTCATGGCTATATAACAATTTTCACTTTTGAAAGAGAAGCAGAGAATAGGTCATTACGTAGGCAGCCAGCAGTGTCTGCCTTAAAGTACAAACCTGTTCTGAATTTATTAGGCTGAACAGCTGGGCACAGTGTGGGAGCCAGGAGGAAGGAGCAGCAATGAGAGAGAGCTGGATGGATCTGAACTGTGCTCCAGGAAAAAAAAAAAAAAAACAGACAGACTGGTCAGTAGAGATCTTCTAAGGACTGAAGTGAGGATTATACATATCACAGGACCCAATTTGGTTTGAAAACTGCTTTTCCAACTCAGATCCCAAATCTATCTCAATTCTTCAGCTTCTAAATACCTTATCTTTGTTACCTCACATTCTGACCTACCTGTCTCACCTTCCTTACTTCTGTTCACATCACTTCTCCATCTAGTCCACCAGCATTAAAAAACCCAGTACTGAGGAGTTAGCAACACTTTCTAGAAGTGTGTAGAAACACAATGACTATTTCTACTTTAATATTAGTTTCTCCTGATCAAGGTCTTTTGAAGGACTGATATGGCTAGAATTATAGAGATCTCACATTTGAGGCCTTTTTAAAAACATTTCTTGTTACACTGGTGTGTTGGTGGTGATGCAGTCTCATAGTTGTTGTATGTCTGAGAAAGTATTTTATCCTGTTTTTGATATGTATTTTTCTTGGGTATAGAATTCTGAATCAATTATATTTCTCTCAGCATTTTAAGATGTGGTGTCAGTGTCCTCTGGCTAACATTGTTTCATATGCCTAATCTATTGTTTTTCCCATTTTTTGTTCTACTGTGCCTGTTTTTCCTTCTGGTTACATTTCTTTGGTTGATTGTTTTAAACAATGAATTATCATGCACCATTGAATAGTTGTCCTATTTCTTGTCTTTGAATTAATTAAACTTTTTTGTTAATGGGTTTAAAGCTTTCATCATATCTGGAAAATTTTCAGCCAGTAATTATGAAATTCTTTTCTCTATTCTCTTTCTTTCACTTCCTGTGGGATTCCATTCACATATATTTCAGTGTTATTAAAGTTGTTTCAAATCTCTGCAATGCACAATTAATTTTTTGCCACAGTCTTTTCATTCCTATTTTCCATGTCTGTATTTAACACACTCAATCTTCTTCAGCTTCATGGCTATTAAGATTATTATTCTAGGAAACATTTTAATGTCCTTCCCTGCTAATTATAATGTATATTTTAACTGAGTTTTTACTAATTGATTTTTCCCTCATTATGGATATTTTCTTGCTTCTTTACACATTGGATTTTTTTTCTTTTTAAATTTATGTATTTATCTTAGAGTATAATTACTTTACAATATTTTGATTGACATAGGACAAATATTTTCACAATTCATATAGAAATTTTAAATTGCATATTGGATTAGAAAGATGGTAGCGATAACCCTGTATGTGAGACAGCAATGGAGACACAGATGTATGGATATGGCAATTGTTACACTTTGGATGCTGGATATACTTAATTTTCATAAATTATTCCTGGAACTGTTTGCAAATACTGTTAATTTCTTGGAAACAATTGTATTTCTTGAAGGCTTGCTGTTCAGGTTTTTTAGCTGATATAAGACCAGCCTTTAGACCAGGTTTACTATTCCCCACTAGTAAGGCAATATTGTCTTCAGGGCCACACTGATGTCATGGAAATTATGAATAATTTCCATGCTGGGGGGGGGGGGCACACCAATAGACTTGGAGCAATTTGAGACTCAAGGATTGTTCCCTATAATCCTGACCAGTACTATCAACTCTCTGCTGAAAACTGGAAGGGTATCACATGTACACTCACACAGTTCTCTGTGTGTAGCTCTCTCCTGTGAACTCTAACTACCTAGAGTCTCAAATTTCTCTACTTGAGGAGACTGTTTGTCTCTGCCTGTATCCCTTCCATGTATTTCCCTTCCAAATATTCTAAAATATTTCTAGAGTTGGTGCAATTGTAGAACTCACCTTGCTTACTCCCCACCTCAGGAATCCATTCTCTGCTGCTTGACATTTGACGTAAAAAACTGATCTTTAATTTATCTCATCTACTTTCAAGTTGTTTGAGACAGGAGGATAAATGTGTCCTTTGCTCCTCTCTGCCCACCAAAATGGAGGTTCCCCTGCAATCAGAACTCACTGAATGCCTTGTGAATGTTAAGCAGTGACTTCTGTGCATGGGTGCAGACTAACTAGGGATATGTGTTGGGGCCTTGGGGAGCCCTGTCTTGCTAGAAAAACATGATAATTACAACTAGCATTTCCTATGGGGTATGTTCAGTTCAGTTCAGTCTCTCAGTCGTGTCCAACTCTTTGCAACCCCATGGACTGCAGCACGCCAGGCTTCTCTGTCCTTAACCAACTCCTGGATCTTTCTGAAACTCATGTCATCGAGTCAGTGATGCCATACAGCCATCTCATCCTCTGTCATCCTCTTCTCCTCCTACCTTCAATCTTTCCCAGTAATAGGGTCTTTTCTAATGAGTAAGTTCTTCACATCAGTTGGCCAAAGTATTGGAGTTTCAGTTTCAGCATCGGTCCTTCCAATGAATATTCAGGATTGATTTCCTTTAGCATGGACTTGTTGGATGTCCTTGTAGTCCAAGGGACTCTCAAGAGTCTTATCCAACACCACAGTTCAAAACCTTCAATTCTTCATTACTCACCATTCTTTATGTTCCAACTGTCACATCCATACATGAAAACTGGAAAAAATCATAGCTTTGTTTATACTGAATTTTTTCAGCTTTTAAAAATGCTGCTAGGCTTGTCATAGCTTTTCTTCAAACAAGCAAGCATCTTTTAATTTCATGGCTGCAGTCGTCATCTGCGGTGATTTTCGAGCCCCCCAAAAATAAAGTCTCTCACTGTTTCCATTGTTTCTCCATCTATTTGCAATGAAGTGATGGGACCAAATGCCATGATCTTCATTTTCTGAATGTGGAGTTAAAGCCAAATGTTTCTCTCTCCTTTTTCACTTTCATCAAGAGGCTCTTTAGTTTCTCTTCGCTTTCTGCCATGAGAGTGGTGACTTCTGCATATATGAGGTTATTGATATTTCTACCAGAAAAAGTGATTCCAGATTTTGCTTCATCCAGTGGGGCATTTTGCATGATGTACTCGGCATATAATTTAAATAAGCAGGGTGACAATATACAGCCTTTATGTACTCCTATCCTGATTTGGAACCAGTCTGCTGTTCCTTGTTCAGTTCTAACTGTTGCTTCTTGATCTGCATACAGATTTCTCAGAAGGCAGGTAAGATGGTCTGGTATTCTAATCTCAGTAAGTTTTCCACAGTTTGTTCTGATCCACACAGTTAAAGGCTTTTGCATGGTCAATAAAGCAGAAGTGTGTATATTTCTGGAATTCTCTTGCTTTATTTATGATCCAATGGAGGATGTCAATTTGATCTCTGGTTCCTCTGCCTTTCCTAAATCCAGCTTGAACATATGGAAATTCCCAGTTCATGTACTGTTGAAGACTTAATTGGAGAAATTATTTTGGTAGCATGTGAGATGAGTGCAACTGTGTGGCAGTTGAAAATTCTTTGAAATCGCCTTTCTTTGGAACTGAAAATGAAAATGGCCTTTCCAGTACTGTGGCCACCACTGAGTTTTCCAAATTTGCCAGCATATTGAGTGCAGCACTTTAACAGCATCATCTTTTAAGATCTGAAATAGCTCAACTGCAATTCCATCACCTCCACTAGCTTTACTCATAGTGATGCTTCTTAAGGCCCCCATGACTTCACATTTCAGGATGTCCAGCTCTAAGTGAGTGATCACACCATCATGGTTATCTGGGTCATTAATATCCTTTTTGTATAGTTCTTCTACATATACTTTCAACCTCTTCTTATTATATTCTGCTTCTCTTAGGTCCATGACATTTCTATCTTTTATTTGACCCATCTTTGCATGAAATGATCCTTCCCTACCTCTAAATTTCTTGAGCAGATCTCTGGCCTTTCCCATTCTATTGTTTTCCTCTATATATTTGCATTGATAACTTAGGAAGGCTTTTTTAAAATCTCTTCTTGCTGTCTTTGGAACTCTGCATTCAGAATGGTAGGTGTTTATTTTCTCTTTGCCTTTTGCTTCTCTTCTTTTCTAAGTTATTTCTAAGGCATCCTCAGACAACTATTTTGCCTTTTTGCATTTCATTTTCTTGGGGATGGTCTTGATGAGGTATGTACATATCAAGAAACGAAGATCACTGCATCCAGTTCCATTATTTCATGGCAAATACATGGAGAAACAATGAAAGCGGTGACAGACTTTATTTTCCTGGGTTCCAAATTCACTGCAGATAGTGACTGCAGCTGTGAAAAAAAAAAAGACACTTGGTCCTTGGGAAAAACACTGTGAAAAACCTTGACGGTATACTAAAAAGCAGAGACATAACTTTACCAGCAAAAGTCTGTATAGTCAAAGCTATGGTTTTTCCAGAAGTCGTGACAGATGTGAGAGTTGGACCATAAAGAAAGCTGACCTCTAGAGAATTGATGCTTTTGAATTGTGTGATGTACAAGACTCTTGAGAGTCCCTTGGACTGCAAGGAGATCCAACCAGTCCATCCTAAAGGAAATTTATTCTGAATATTCATTGGAAGGACCGATGCTGAAGCTGAACTTCCATTACTTTGGCCAAATGATGGGTAGAAATGACTCAATATAAAATACCCCAGTGCTGGGAAAGATTAAAGGCAGGAGACAAAGGTGAAGACAAAAGACGAAATTGTTGGGTGGCATCAACATGTTTAACTTGGTAAACATGAGTTTGAGCAAGCTCTGGGAGTTGGTGATGGACAGGGAAGCCTGGCATGCTGCACCCCATGATATAGCAAAGAGTTGGACATGACTGAGAGATTGAACTTAACTCATGTACAGAGGACAGTCAGGGAGCAGGCAGAAATCTTTAAGGAAAGAGGAAAGAACAATTCCTGGATAGCTGAAAATTATGGGTCAGCAGGCCATTTCAAGCTGGAGAAGCTCTAGGGAAGCAAGTCTATGCCAAGTGGAGAGGATGGTAAAAGAAAGGCAGGGTGGCAGTGCTGGGATTTCCCAGATGACTAGATCCCACTTCTATTAAGCTTTATCAATGGTCAATATTATTAGGTGATTAGAAACATGAGTTTTGTTTTTTTAAGTGGTAGAGCAATATTCAATGGAAGGACTGATGATGAAGATGAAGCTCCAACACTTAGGCCAATGGTGTCAAGACCCAAATCTTTGGAATAGACCTTAATGCTGGGAAAGATTTGGGACAGAAGGAGAGGGAGTAAAAGGATGAGATTACGAGATGGTCACCTACTCAAAGGACATGAATTTGAGGAAACTACATGAAATAGTGAAAGACAGGGAAGCCTGTTTTGTTGCCGAACATGTAATCACAAAGAGTGAGACATGACCTAGCAACTGAATGATACCAATGGGGAAACAGGGTCCAGTGAAGGCTCTGGTCCTGGTTTGAGTAGAGAAAGACTTAGTTGAAATGGGAAGCTTCTCATCCTCTGGTGCAGGTCCTTGAATCCAAGGCAAGGAGCACCAGATTTTGAATGCATTACCAAGTATTTTTTTTCTAAAAAACAAGATCTCTTTTCTGCAGGAAAGAGAGCGTTGACTGAGTTTGTTCTCTAGATTTTACTGAGGGATGTGGAAGGGATCTGGAGTGGGATGAGTCTGCAAAAACCAAGTGACCAGCTGCTTCAGGGCAAAGCTTGTGGTAGACATTCTGCACTAGGTGGAAAACGAATCCAGAGAGTGTCCCTTCTGGCGTGTACATGTCAATCTCTCACATTGATTCAACAGATCACTTCAATGTTGTTTGTGGCAAGCAAGAAATGGATGGAAGATTTGCTATTTTCAATTCCTGTGGGTAGTTAGATGGCCAAATTTTTGCTTATTTCATTGCATGGTTGGAATGATGCTTGGGAAAGAAAACTAGATCAAGTCCACACATATTTGGTCCTTAAACAGCAAGCATAGGAAGGTTTCTAAGGCAACTGTAGCTAATTTAAACATGCGGGGCCAAATGGGGACAGTTTTATTAAACAGGCTGAGATTGGACTGTACAGGTTGCCATAGCTGTTGCTATGACAAGTAGCCATAACCGCTACTTCTTGCTCTGCTGGAGATGTGGGAAACCGAAAAGAGACGAAAGCCTTACAACTATACTTGCAGTGTGATTTCAGGGGAGAAGTAGTTGACAAGATTGGGCTGACTGGTAAGGCTGAGAAGGGAGCAATCTGAGCCTGTAATCATTAGCTCTTGTTGGAGCCTAGAAAACAGAAGCATAGGCTCAGTCAGAGTTTGGGGTCAGGGTTCAGAGATAGATGTCATTTGGCTTGAATCAATATTTAGCATTGGGAAGGCAACCATAACCTCTAAACAGAAGAATTCCTTGTCCCCAGGTGGCAGAGTAATTCATATTTGTTCCAAACTCAAGAATGCAGTAAGCCCTCTCATGGCCACCTGTTCTTAGCAGGCACACATGCATCTAGAGGTGGAATTATCATCATCGTGCCCATTGACCAGACTGTAATACTGAGGTTAAGGTACTTGATTAAAGTCACACAGCTAAGCACGTGAAAAGCCACAAACCCAGGGTACTAGTCCTCAAATTGTGTGTTTTTTGCTCCATACCCACTGGGAGTGGTGGGTGGTGATGTGGCAACAATGATTAAGCAGAAGCAAGAAGTATTTAGGCTTAAATTGAAGTAAGTAAGGAAAACCAGTAGAACATTCAGCTATGATCTAAATCAGAATGTAAATCTAAATGGATTAGGTCTGTTAGCCTGAAGAACTATGGATGGATGTTTGTAACATTTTATGAGAGGTGGTCACCAAAACCATTCCCAAGAAAAACAAATGTGAGAAAGAAAAGGGGTTGCCTGAGGAGGGCTTAAAAACAGCTGAGAAAATAAGAGAAGTGAAAGGCAAAGGAGAAAAGGAAAGACATACCCAATGGAATGTGGACTTCCAGAGAATAGCAAGGGGATATAAGAAAGTCTTCATAAGTGAACACTGCAAGAATTAGAGGGAAAAAATAGAATTGTAAAGAGTATAGATCACTTCAGAAAAATTGGAGCTACCAGAAGAAGATTTCATGCAAGGATGGGCACAATAAAGGACAGAAAAGTCAAAGACCTAACAGAAGCAGATGAGATTAAGAAGAGGTGGCAAGAATTCACAGAAGAACTGTACAAACATGGTCATAAAGACTGGGATAGTGATGGTGCTTGGGTCACACATGTAAAGCTTGATATACTGGAGTATGAAGTCAAGTGGGCCTTAGGAAGCATCACTACAAAGAATGATAAGAGAGGTGATGGAATTCCAGTTGAGCTATTTAAAAATCCTAAAGAATGACACTGTAAAAGTAATGCATTCAATATGTCAGCAAATTTGGAATAGTCATCAGTGGCCACAGTGCTGGAAAAGGTCAGTTTTCATTCTAATCCAAAAGAAAAGCAATTCCAAAAAATGTTCATCCTATCATGCAATACAGCTCATCTCACTTGGTAGCAAGGTAATGCTCAAAATACTTCAAGCTAAGCTTCAACAATACATGAACTGAAAACTTCCAGATGTACAAATGGGTTTGAGGAACCAGAGATCAAATTGCCAACATCCATTGGATCTTAGAGAAAGCAAGGGAATCTACCATGGTCCAGCCCCGAATGGAACCAGGGTATCCTCAGGAGGACGTTGTTGGCATCTGAAAAGAGATTAGAGATCTAGAGGGAGATAAAAGGGGAATATTACAGTTAAGAAAATATAGGAGAAAAGAGGCTGATATTCCTTGGTTTATGCAGAAAGCCAATAAAGTCTCAGACAAGAGACTTGCACTGTTCATGTAGGCCACAGGCGCCCACTTGAATAGCGGAGGGTGCCCCTCCTTGGGCTCCCTCTCCCGTGGGTCTTAGAAGCCCGGGCAGAGAAATGAACTCAGAGGGCCCCTGCGCTCCAGGGATTCAGCCTGAAAACAAAGAGGATAATGACGACAAGGGGAGACCACGCTTCATCAAGCAAGGCCCAAACTTTATTTTTTCCAAGGAGCTTATATACCTTGAGTTTTACATAGAAAGTAATGGGAGGTGCAGAGTCATGCAGGGTCAGCAGTCCTGACCTTTATTGAGACCACACTTTCTTTCTGCATTGCTTCCGATATACAAAGTTCTCAGGTGATTTACATCATCTTCTGGCCAAGAGGCCTGCTAACAATTTATGACCCTTTCTGATAATGATTAGTCAAGCAGAAAACTTATTTTCTCCAAAGGTGATTATTCTAAAGTCAGGCTCCACTCTCCAAAAGCACTAGATAAGGTTACATTCCTAATGTTAAGGGTAAAGTAGGCTATAACACAATAAACTGTGGAAAATTCTGAAAGAGATGGGAATATCAGACCACCTAACCTGCCTCTTGAGAAATCTGTATGCAGGCCAGGAAGCAACAGTTAGAACTGGACATGGAACAATAGACTGGTTCCAAATAGGAAAAGGAGTATATCAAGGCTGTATATTGTCACCCTGCTTATTTAACTTCTATGCAGAGTACATCATGAGAAATGCTGGACGGGAAGAATCACAAGCTGGAATCAAGATTGCCAGGAGAAATATCAATAACCTCAGATATGCAGATGACACCACCCTTATGGGAGAAAGTGAAGAGGAACTAAAAAGCCTCTTGATGAAAGTGAAAGTGGAGAGTGAAAAAGTTGGCTTAAAGCTCAACATTCAGAAAACGAAGATCATGGCATCTGGTCCCATCACTCCATGGGAAATAGATGGGGAAACAGTGGAAACAGTGTCAGACTTTATTTTTTTGGCTCCGAAATCACAGCAGATGGTGACTGCAGCCACGAAATTAAAAGATGCTTGCTCCTTGGAAGAAAGTTATGAGCAACCCAGATAGCATATTCAAAAGCAGAGACATTACTTTGCCGACTAAGGTCTGTCTAGTCAAGGCTATGGTTTTTCCAGTAGTCATGTATGGATGTCAGAGTTGGACTGTGAAGAAAGCTGAGCACCAAAGAATTGATGCTTTTAAACTGTGGTGTTGGAGAAGACTCTTGAGAGTCCCTTGGACCACAAGGAGATCCAACCAGTCCATTCTGAAGGAGATCAGCCCTGGGATTTCTTTGGAAGGAATAATGCTAAAGCTGAAACTCCAGTACTTTGGCCACCTCATGCGAAGAGTTGACTCATTGGAAAATACTCTGATGCTGGGAGGGATTGGGGGCAGGAGGAGAAGGGGACAACAGAGGATGAGATGGCTGGATGGTATCACTGACTGGATGAGTGTGAGTCTGGGTGAACTCCAGGAGTTGGTGATGGACAGGGAGGCCTGGCATGCTGCGATTCATGGGGTTGCAAAGAGTCGGACACGACTGAGGGACTGAACTGAACTGAACTGAGGCTATAACATGGAAAGAATTTCTGATGTGGTTAAATCAAAGGCTACAACTTATTTTTCCACATACCAACTATACTAATTAATGTATACTCTCAAAAACTTAATGGATAAGGGATATGGAAACTTAGCAGCAACAATTGGCTCAACAATGAAACCCTCCACAAGTACTATTCTAATAATTTCTTAACTCCCCATAAGGCTCTACATTTTTAGAATACTATAGGCTTCCCGTGCCTCTCATGGTTGCGAGGCTATAAACAATCACATGTGTAACTTCAGGAGTCTGAACAAAACCTGTCAGGCAAGCTAGAAAGTCATCAGAGGGGTTTGGATTGGAACACTCTTATTATGCCCAGGAGGCTTATTAACTAAAGTTCTAAGTTGATTTTATTCAGAGAAAGGTGGTGGGGATAGCTCCTCGTTAATGTCGGAAGTTGTTGGTGAGAGGCATGAAATAGTAAGACAGACAGATTCTGGTTTTTGGGTAGATGCGCAAGCAGGTTCAGGGGATCCCTCGGGTCCTGATCTGCCTTACCCGATAGGTCTCTCCGCATGAGCTTGTCATGGGTGGGATCTACCGTGCTAGCTCCCGGCAGGAATCCCAGAAAATATTTCCATCTGCTTCACTGACTATGATAAAGCCTTTCAGTTTGTGACCACAACAAACTGTGGAAATTTTTTAAGGAAATGAGAGTACCAGATCACCTTACCTGTCTCCTGAAAAGTCTGTATGTAACTCAAAAAGCAGCACTTAGAATCAGACACAAACCAACTGAAAGATTTAAAACTTGGAAAGAAGTGTGACAAGGTGTACATTCTCACTCTGGTTATTTAATTTCTAAATAGGATACATCATCCAATATGCTCAACTGCATAAATCCCAAGCTGGAATAAAGATTGCTGGGAGAAATATCAACATCCACAGATATGAAGATGACATTGCCCTAATAGCAGAAAGCAAAAAAGAACTAAAGAGCCTCTTGGTGAGGAGAGGAGATGCAAAAACTGGCTTAAAACTCAACATTCAAACAACTATTCACAAAAATATACTGAATATTCATGGCATCCGATCCCACCACATCATGGCATGTAGATGACAGAAAAGTGGAAACAGTGGCAGATTTTATTCTCTTGGGCTCCAAAACCACTATGGACCTTGACTGCAGCCACAAAATTAAAAGACATTTGCTCCTTGGAAGGAAGAAAGGCTATGAAAAAACCTGCACAGTGCATTAAAAAGCAGAGACTCACTTTGCTACAGAGGTCTGTAGTGTCAAAGCTATGATTTTTCCAGTAATCCTTTACAGATGTGAAATCTGGACCATAAGAAAGGATGAATGCCAAAGAATTGAGCTTTTGAACTGTGGTGCTTGAGAAGATTCTTGAGAGTCCCTTATACAACAAGGAGATCAAACCAGTCAATCTGAAAGGAAATCAACCTGTGACCCTTGCTGACCCAGTTGAGGCATCTACTGAGGTCCTCCAGGTGGAAAGAACGGATGCTTCCACTTCAAAATTGCCTACCCATGGCAGCTCCAAGCAAATAGTTTGTAGCTCCACCCCTCGAGGAAGCTCAGAAAGGCTGAAGGCTCTGTGTACCCTGGGTCCCCCGATTCATGCATTGCATTCTCCCCAGCAGCATTGGAGGCCAAGCAAGGGGCATTCTGGGCCCTGAAAGAGTGGGACAGCTCAGGGATCCACTGTGGCCACAACTTACCAAGTAGAATTGTAAACAGAGCAGGCATATGTGGCAGAGAGCTGGTGACTGGGGTGTGGGAACAAGAGGGAACCAGCTCTGCATAAAGTACATCACCCAAAATCCCCTGGAGGACAAGCCCAGTGATAAGGTCATCTGAGATGGGACAAAAAGAGTCTATTTCATTATCCCTTATAATTCCTCTGAATGAGGAGGTGGTGGAGTTGATGGGTCATCACAAACTCTTCCATTGCCTAGACCATCCTCCAGTCGCTATCCTTGGGGCTGCCTCTCCCCAGCTTCAGTCATGTAGTTCTGGAGGAAATTGACAATCATGAGTGCTGCTGGGTCAGGGCCCAAGAGGATGTAAAGCCAGTCATAAGACCCCATATCCCTGCCAAGATGGCTGATCTAGGGTTGTACATGTGATCTGAGGTGGGCCATTCAGAGAACACCCTTGAACTCTGATGTCTGCAATCTTCTTTCCTTACTAGGTGATGCCTTTGGGATTTAAAACCCTAGGTCAGGTAGCTTGAACTCCCTCACTAAGTGTAGAAGCCTTAGGGAAGAAAGTTGCCAGGCTAAGACCATCAAAGTAGACTGAAGGGAATGAGAAAAGGTGATAGAGAATTGATGACTTCTGATTTCTTGGGTCCATTCACTGAGATCTTTGTATTTGCTCTGATTCTTGTGTCGTGGATTCCCAGAATCATTTCAATGAGTCTCCGTTTTCCTTGAAGCCAGTTTGAGTATGGCTCCTCTCAATTTTGATTCAGACTTGGTTCTAGATCCTTCACTCCCAGACACAAACAGAGGCAACCATTTGTTTCAGCACCATTAAGAGTGAAATCCTTTATTCTTTACTGAGAATAGGTTGTGCAGACCACCGAATACAGTTCACCAGCATCCTGGGCAGCAGTGCCCAAAGTGTGAGGGAGTGTGTGTTAGAAGCAGCCTTACTGATTCCTGAACCACTCCAAGCATTTATATTGCCCGTGCCAGGCCAATCCTGTCATTTCCTCAATCAGAGACCGAAAAATACAGCCTCAGGAAGACGTCACCCAGGAACCAGGTCTCTGTAGAGGAACTCACTCGGTTCTCTTGAAAGGTGGTATAGCAGTGGCCTCTATCATCCTGGGGGAATCAGAGACATACACCAGTCAGCATGAGCCCTTACCAGTGACTTCCCCCAATACCCAGACCCAGCACAATTTTTTGTTTTATTTCCCTCTTTTGATAAGTATCAAGGGGTTTTCTCAGCAGCAGGGGATGTGAGAGTTCGTCCAAAACCAGAGTGCCAAGCTATGAGCTTGCCATGAGGAAGGATGTGGTGAGTGGAGGACTGGGAGTTGGGGAAACAGGAATGAAAAACAACAAAGTCCTACTGTAGAGCATAAGGGACTATATTCAATGTTCAATGATAAACCATATGAAAATAATAAGAAAAATATATATTTTTTCTGTGTATAACTGAGTCACACTGTTGTGCAGCAGAACTTAATGCAACACTTAGGAGTAGCCACACATCAATGTAATTTTTTTTAGAAAAGAACAAGTGTGTCCATAGTGTGTCCATTTTCTCTGCAGAGAATGCTGGTTCTCCTCCTGCATCCCCACAATCCAAACTTTATTTAAAAAAAAAAAAAACTTTTTTTGTATTGCAATATAGCTGATTAACAATATTCTGAGTTTCAGGTGGACGGGAAAGGGACTCAACCGTATATATCCATGTATCCTGGTCCCAAGGGCACCTCTCCCACCCAGGCTGTCATATAACTGAGTGGAGTTCCCGGAGCTACAAAGTAACTTGTTGTTGGTTATCCATCTTAAATAGAGCAGTGCCCACAACACGTTCTTGAAGACTTAACTCAGGAACTCTGAGAAGCCTCCTTCGGACTGCACTCACCCTCTTTGGCCACTCCAGGCTTGGTTGGGTGATGTACTCTGGTTCCCCATCCCCACTGGTCAGTCCGTAGCCCTCATCACCCCTCATAAGTCCCCAGTGCCCCAGTGCAGACCACCTTCAGTTGCCATTTTCATGGAATCCAGTGCAGTTTTGCCTAGAACCAGGCAACCCTCCATATGGCTCAATGAGTTTGTGGATTTAGAATTCCTGAAATCCCCTCTTTTCCTCAAAGCCTTCTTTGAGCCCATCAGCCTACTCTGAACTCTTGCATGGAGCTGACATGCAGCCTCCACCCTGTGCCGGGGCTGAGCAGTTACTGTGCACCCTTTATTTACTTTAGCATCCAACCTCCCCACAAAGGGATCGCGTACCTCATCTCACAAAGGAGGCACCTGGCCAGAGCAATGGGAACATGCAGCCAAGAACTAGGCTGACCATGTAATTTATCATCCAAACCAAGAAGTTTGAGAAAGGAATGGAGATAGTTAACGTATGCTGGGACATCACACTGGGACTGTCCCCAGCCATTCTCCTTGTAACATGGCCTATTTCAGGGACTGCTAGAGCTGAATTTCATCTTCATGTACCTACGGGTTCAGATTGAGTTGAAACTCTTTGAGGACTGACAACCTTAGTGTTCCCCTCTCCTTGTGACTCCCACCATGCCATATGGTGTGGCACATCCACATTTATTTCAGGAAGATCAGTGTCCCACACAGCCCTTACTTCTCAAGTGATTCGTTTTGTGGGAGGCACTGGCCCAGCCACAGGGCTCAGCAGCATCTGCAATGGTAAGACATGGCCTCCAGAGGGCTCCCTGCTTCCAGCAGGAGCCCAAGTGTTCCTGCAAGGTCCAGTTTGAGAACAAGTGCTCAGTATTGTCCCCTCACCTTGAGGATGTAGGCTCGACCTGGCACTGTGTAGTTGATGCCATTGATGGTGAAGATAATAGAGGGCAGGGTATTGACCTCAGAACACAAAACGTAGTGCTGTTATAGAGAGAGAGAGAGAGGTTGGCCCTGGAGATTCTTGTTGTGTGTGGAGAGTGGGAGTAACCCTGGGGCATGACCCTTCACCTCGGAACCCCGTGGCATGGCACCAATGTACATATGAATATTATTGACCAGTCTTCTTGGGCCTACGATATCTGATGTCCCGATGTCCACAAGGGCCTTGCAGCCGTCAAAACAAGCAATAACCTTTCTTTCAATGGAGATGCTGAGAGACAATGGAAGAAAGCAGGCATCAAAGTCACTCTGAGTCTCCTCAGAGTAGTCCTCTTCCTGACTGTCTCATAAACAGCCCTTCATCTGTTGCCCTCTTTTCCTTTACTCTCGACACAACACCTTTCTTCACATCCTCGGATGCAGTACTTGAATACACCAGGATCTTTTGTACCTTGACACAAGCTCGTCTTCCTTCCTAGAAGACTCCACTCCCCTTTGACTAGCAAATTTCTTCTCATCTTCCAGATTCCACCTTAATTGTGTTGTTTTTGGGAAGTCTTTCCCACGGTGTTTATCAGTCTCCTATCTTGGTCACTCTCTGTAGACCCTTCCTCAAGTCTACTCCTGCTGCTGCTGCTAACTGATTTCACTCATGTCCAACTCTGTAGAACTTCATAGAGGGCAGCCCACTAGGCTCTGCCATCCCTGGGATTGTCCAGGCAAAGTACTGGAGTGGGTTGCCATTACCTTCTCCTCCTCATGTCTAGCATGTACCAAAGTCACAATTAACTATGTGGGTGAGTCACTTCATGTACATCTGCCTTCTTAGATGTGAGGGAGAGTTTTATTCTCCTTGCCTCCCTAAAGTGCCTGGCACACAGTGGATGCCCAAAGCTTATCTGTTAAATGAGTGAATGAAGACTGAGAAAACAATAAGAAACTTCCAGAGAGCTGTATCTGATGGGGAACAAATAATGTGTTGCACAGAGTTAAGATGGAGATTCACAGAGGCAGCAGATTCTCAGAGTAGGGGAGAGAGGGGCTTCTCTGGAAGAGGGTTTCTCCCAGCACTGCTCCTACAACCAGCACAGACCCTGAGACCCTGGCCAGGAAGTACATGACTAGCCCACAGAAACTCCAAAGGATAGATCAACTTTTGTCTGAGGGTATCACACAGAACCGTATCCAATATGCCTCTTGTCTTTAAGTCATTCCTGGATCCCATCTTCCTGATTCTCTGTTATAGACCCTGCCCCACTGTGTGCCCAAGAAAGTGGGGTGTCCTTTTTATTAGTTGCTTTTACATCTTAAGACTGCAGCCAACCTCTCTCCACTGCTGGGTAGCTGCTCCCTAATAAGACCCGTTCTCCCCATTTTCTCAGGACTGTCCCTGTTTTTAAAATGACATTTATCTGTACTGACAACTTCCTATGTCCTATCTAGCCCTGAACAGTTAGTCATCTTATCATAACTCTGTTCAGGCTGGTGAAATTCTCCCTGATCCTCTGGTTACCACACTGTAGAGTCCTCTAACCATGCTCCCCACCTCAAAGGGCAGTGGGTGCAGCCCTCTCCCAGCTGCACAGACTTCTCTGGACACTTTTATGACCCTTGTCAGAGCCTTGCTCAGAAGGCCTAGGGATTATGAACCAATGGGTTGTTTGTGTATCTGTGTGCTTGTGTGTTTGTTTGTATGTGTGCTTGTATGTGTCTCTGTGTGTGCTTGTGTGTCTCTGACTACCTATGCATAATTTTGTGTCTGTGTAGGTTTATATGTGTCTGCTTGTGTGTTTCCATGTGTCTGTGTATCTGTCTGTGTCTTTGAAGGTGGCGTCTGAGAATGCATTTGTGTGTGTCTGCCTGTGTCCATGTACAGTAGTGGGAGCATCACTTGGGCTGACCCTCAGAGGGAGAGGCTAACTGGTCCATGTGTACACTCCAGTAGCCAGCTTGGATCAATGGTACCCAGTTGAGCACTTCCTGGTAGTAGGATTTATCCACCCCACCAAACATCACCACACTGCCTTTCACCCTGCATGTGTAGAGAGAAGAGAGGAGGGGATCCTTGGGAGACAGTAACAACAGCACTCTCTCAGAGCTGTGCTTGTCCACCCATCAAAGCCCTAATAAGGTCTCCATATACAGATGCAGAAATCAAGGCTAGGAGAGATTGAGATCCAGACCGAGGTTGGCTACTGGCTAATGAGTGACACAGAGGAGGTTAGAAGCTGACACTTTCATTTGACATGTATTTACTCTTTTCCTAACTCTCAGGCTGGCATGGGCATGCTTGAAGACAAAATAAGCCCTTTTTCTAATCTAAAAACAGTAAGCACTGTGTTAGATTCTGTAGGCTTTACACAGAATACAAGTACAGTAACTTTTTACTGCTGTGGTTCTTGCATCTGTGGAAACTGAATTCCTCTGCCTGGTTGTTCTCAATTGCTTTGCAGTTGGTTCTACCTTCTGACCAGAGATGGTTCACTCTTCATCTGTAACTAGTTGACTGCTTTAGTTCAGAAGGAAGTGCTGCTGCTGCTGCTGCTGCTGCTAAGTCGATTCAGTCGTGTCTGATTCTGTGCAACCCCATAGATGGCAGCCCACCAGGCTCCCGAATCCCTGGGATTTTCCAGGCAAGATCTCTGGAGTGGTTTGCCATTTCCTTCCCCAATGCGTGAAAGTGAAAGTGAAGTCATTCAGTCATGTCTGACTCTTAGCAACCCCATGGACTACAGCCTACCAGGCCTCTCCACCCTTGGGTTTTTCCAGGCAAGAGTACTGTAGTGGGTCATCATTGCCTTCTGCTCAGAAGGAACAATCTCCCTCAAACTAATGACACATCTTTGACACAGAAATGGATGTTTACCTGCCACCTGGTAATTTCTGGGCCCAGTCCCCAAGGCAACAGTTGAGGATGATAGTGCCTTCTCCTCTGTGTGAGGCCCCTTTTGCCCAGTGTTTCTGCCTCCTGCAGGAGCCCCAGCCCCAACATATCACGTGGCATCTCCAGATGAGCCCCAGTGCTAAGCTAGAGCACCAGGGGGCTCTGTGGAGCACCATCCTCCCAAAACACTCACATCCACGATGTTCCTCAGGGGGTGCATAGTTATATTTGAGCCACAAGAAGAAATCTGGGGAGGGTCTGTAAGCATGTTCCTTCAGGAAATTGTTCAGGATGTTTTTTTCACTGAAGGTATTTCTCATGGTCTTCTCTTTCCTTAGAGGTATTATTTCACCAAACATTTGACAAAGAAAACAAAGAAGATGCTACAATTAGGTGTCAGTGTTAAGGTATAACTGTCATTGCAATGGCACTGTGTATTTTCTAATCATTTTTATGAGTCACCTTATTATAAGAATTGTATGCATATTCCATGGCAAAGAAATAGGTTTGAATAAAGTTTCTGTTGTATAATATTGGGTAAGCCATATGACCATGTGGGGTCTCAGTCTCCCCTTCCCTAAAGTGGTGGAATGTAACAATTCAAACCCTCCAAATAGAATATCTTGGGGATAAGTGAAGTGATGAATATAAGGTACCTGATAAATAGGAAGTCTCAACAATAACAGCAATTAACATTGCTGTTTCAACCCCACTGTATCCTTCTCATAGTAGCTCAGGGAATGGGATAGAAGGGGGGTTCATATCCTCTTTTACAAGGGAGGAATTTGAAATGCAAGAGGCTTATGAATTGGCTGTGATCACACTGCTTGTCAGATATAAAACAGTGTATAAGTAGCTCTCCCAACCTTTCTCCAATTTAAAGAGAAGAGAGAGTTGAAAGAAGAATCCAGGAGACAGGGAACAAGTTTAGAAAATGTAGAAAATTAAAAGAAAAGTTAAAAGAAAACACTACAGAGAGAAATACACTCACAGAGAATTCCAAAGGGATGGAGACATAAATAATAGTGATACAGAGATGCAGACATAGACATATACACACTTAAGTAGAGAGGGGACAAAGAGGACATACTAAATAAAAGGTAGAGAAGGGCTATTACACAAGACCACACCTACATCAGCCTTGACTGTGCGCTGAACAATTGCAAGGAATTCCAATTTCAATAGGTCATGACATGACTGGACCCCAAGAGTTGTGCAACTATGCAAATCTACACCAAGAACCTAGGGTCCCATGGTTCCTGTAGCAAGGTACTTATCAACAAGTAAGGGTTGAATTTTAAGATTGTCAGGGAAATATTCCATTGTGTTCTAAACTTGATGAATAGAATAATAATCAGATAAAAAGAAAAATCACAGAAATTAAGATGATGTGGCTTACAGTCTCCCTACTTAAATGACTCTGCACTCTGAGAAGGCCACCAGCCCGAGGAGCACAAGCCACTTCATGCTTCTTTCCTGGCTCCAAGGCCTCAGGGAAGTTCAGGTTCTTAGCATGTAGTGGTGACCAGGAGCCCCTAGTTATATATGCCCTGACATGCCTAGTTTAGCCCTTTAGGCCAATAATAGGTCTGGATAAAACACAAAGCTCTCAATCAAATCTTTACCTTCATCAGTGTCCTTGGCGAGTGGACTTTGAAGCTTCACAGAATACAGAGAATTGAGCTGTAATCTCTTCCTTGAAGCTTGGCTGGAAAATCAAACTGATCTGGATGGACATCTAAGAAGATGGAGAACCTTGCCAACTTGGAGAAAAAAACTGTTAAGAACATCATAAAAATGGATACTAAGGGGCATGCTGGACATTCGTGGTTATATGTCATCTTCCTAGATACTTCGTGAGATATGTATTGCTGTCTTCATTGGAGAGGAGATTGCTAGGAGGATAAGTTGTCAAAAGGCAAAGTGAAGACTTCAGGGACAGCCCAGGGACATAAAACTAGCTTTAGGTATTGGATCTAATGGCAGACATCCGGGGCACCTATGTTGCAAGGCTGCATCAAAGATTTAGGGTAGAGCAGTACTTCTATTGTATGGTTTCAGTATTGGAAGAAATGTCATATGCATCCACAAGATATTTTATAACATCCACCAAACGTTCAAGGAAGAACTCTGTGCTAGGTTCTGGGTTAAAGGCTTCAAAGTCAAAGTTGATCAGGACAAAAATAGTCTTTATCTTAAGAAAGCTAGCAGTCTAGTTCTCTCAAAGTCATGACCCCCAGAGGCAGGGGATATGATACTAGGACTAGATGGCCATGTTGAACCCTGGGCCACACAGGCTTTACCAATAGAAGCAGCCTTTCCTCCACTTCACCCTTGCTGGGAAGCAGGCCAGTTGGCCATGTTTTTGAGAAAATCGGAAGTTTGGATATTTATGTACAATCTACTGATTTTAATGTTAGCAACTAATTTTTTTTTCCCTGAAAAAACAGTGCAAATGAAATCTCCACAGTGATGTGCTGGAAATAGCCTTCAGTCTCTGCAGGTTTTTATTTCTTGCCTAGAGTTGGGAGTGCAGTGGGGAAAGAGAGGAATTTAATTCATGTCGGTTGATTTAAAAAGAGATTGAATGCATACTGAACATGTGTGTTTCCTTTCTATTTATAAAGAAAGATCATCAAAGACATACAAACCAAAATTTAACTGCTGAAGATAAATGGATATATTTCTGATACAATTATCCCATAGTGTCTATGCCATGAAATTTTTGTCTGCCAAACCAAACATACAAAAAAATAATTTTGAAATGTCTTCCCAATCAAAGAAGAAAAAAAGAACTGTGGCAGCAAAAGAAAAGGCAATCGTGTTTAATGACTCATCCAGGACTCCCAGGGCCTATTCCTCATGAGATCTATCCATGCCTGTCCCTTGAATACATCAGGAGCCTCTTCTGTTTCCAGATGTGTTTATATGGGGCACTGTGACTTAATCCTCATTTTTGCATGTTGTTTAAATTCAGTTCTGGTGGTTAAATCTCAACAAGGGTAATATGACATCACTGACGAATGGCACACACATATGCCTTTTGAACTATGGTGTTGGAGAAGACTTTAGAGAGTCCCTTGGACTGCAAGGAAATCAAACTAGTCCATCCTAAAAAAAGAAAAAAAGAAAAAAAATCAGTCCTGAATATTCACTGGAAGGACTGATGCTGAAGTTGAAGCTCCGATTATTTGCCCACCTGATGGGAAGAACTGACTCACTGGAAAAGACCCTGATATTAGGAAAGATTCAAGGCAGGAAGAGAAGGGGAAGACGAGATGAGATGGTTGGATGGTATCACCAATTCGATGGACATAAGCTTGAGGAAGCTCTGGGAGTTGGTGATGGATAGGGAAAACTGGCATCGTGCAGTCCATGGCATTGCAAACAGACGGACATTACTGAAAGGACTGAAGTGAACTGAACAAATTGAGAACAAAGAGAATGCTGCTGCTGCTAAGTCGCTTCAGTCTTGTCCAACTCTGTGCAACCCCATAGACGGCAGCCCACCAGGCTCCCCCATCCCTAGGATTTTCCAGGCAAGAACTCTGGAGTGGGTTGCCATTTCCTTCTCCAATGTGTGAAAATGAAAAGTGAAAGTCGTGTCTGACTCTGTACGACCCCATGGACTGCAGCCTACCAGGCTCTTCCACCCATGGGATTTTCCAGGCAAGAGTACTGGAGTGGGGTGCTATTGCCTTCTCCAGAAAAAAGAGACTGATAAATCTAATTGCATCAAGTTGGTGACTAGCTGCCCATAACAACACATTACTTAAGTGGCTTTAAAATTCAGAATTATGACTACATTCAGAGTGGAATATCTTCTAGGGAAAAACAAAAATACTGCCCATACATTAAAAAAAAAGAAAGAAAAAAGAAAAGAAACAGAAAAACAGGAAAGAAATCTGAAACTATATTCAACAACTTATTGTTCCTCATAACTTCTGTTATTGTGACAGAATCATATGCATGTTAACAGGTAAAAGCAAGACAATAATTAAAACTAACGTTCTGAAGTAAGCCTTTCAGTGGCTAGAAAAAGAGGTTCACACATAACATTAAAAAAGTTTAATTCAAACCCTGCTGTCTTAAATCTTGAACTGAAAGCATAAGTTTGTACCAACTAATTATATTCCTTTATATTTTATTTGTTAAGGAAAATGTGTACTTCCGACTCTAACAAATGTAAAGCCTACAAGCAATGACAGTTTGATAACAGTGACTATTCTAACTATTCTAACATGTAGCTTTTAAATACATTTCCCATCAGGTGATGTATGGACTCTTAAAGAGATGGCTGATTTCAGGACTGGGTAAAGAAATGGACAAAATAATCTTGGGAATCATGAAGGACCAGAAGGCTAAGGCACTTCAAAGCCCAATGAGGACTGGACAGAAATTTTAGGAATCCAAATGAAAAGTCCAAACATCTACCAGTTTGTTGGGCAGAATGATGTTTCTGCTACTCAACACACTGTTGATGTTTCTCAAGCTTTCCTGCCAAGAAGCAAACATCCTGTGATTTCAAGGCTGCAGTCACCATCCACAGTGGTTTTAGAGGCTGAGATGAAGAAATCTGTCACTGCTTCCACCTTTTCTCCTTCTATTTGCCATGAAGGATGGGGCTGGATACCATGATCTTAGTTTTTTAAGATTTAATTTTAAGCTGGCTGAATGTGTCCAAATGTTAGTAGGCAACATCTAATTTTTCACTGTGATAGATTATTAGGGCACCAACTCACCATTCTGAGCATTGAGAAAGGAAAATAACCATCAATATTTATGCTATTTTTGTTTCTATTATGCATATTCTATGTAACTACAAACAGTTCCAGGAAAACAAGCTAGACTGTCCCTTCTGGGGATGATGAGAGAGTGATGGGGAGCAGCTATAATATAGATGAAGCCTCACTCACTGGCCTGCAGCTCACCTCCTGCTGTGCAGGTCTGGTTCCTAATAGACCAAGGACTGGTACTGGTCCTGACCCACTGTGCTGGTTTTGTGGACTCCTGCTCTAAACCCAATAGTGGGACATTCTGTAAGACAAACCACCCTGCTTCCACCCAGTTTCTGAATAAATAAATGACATTAAAATTGGGAGAGGAATATTTATTTAGTCTTAAAGTAGAATAACCAAGCGCAACATATGACAACATTCTTTCAATAAACTGTGAAAACTGCTTTTTAAAAAACAGGGAAATTTGTACATGGACAGGATACTATATGTTAATTTTATTGGGAACAAAACAGCATTTTTTTCACATCCTATCATTTTACCCCAAATACTCATTATGTATATTTTTTGAAATGTTCATCTCGTCCCTAAAACCCTTCAGGAAAAAATGAACAAGGGGTAAAAGAAAGAATGAAACGAGGGTCTATCTCTATTTAAAAACAGATCTGCACAGCTGCTATGGATTGAATTGTGTCCGTGCTTGATTCCCAATGTGATGGTATTAGGAAGTAGGGCCTTTGGGAGGTATGCAAGTTGACATGGGATTTTGATCATGGTCCCTCATGATGGGATTATCCTCTCCCTCTTTTTCTCTCTTATTCTCCCTCTTCCTCCTTCCCTTCCCCCACCACAAATGAGAACATAGCAAGAAGAGAAAGACCTGATGCAAATCAAGAATGTCTTCACCGGGAACTCAAATGTTCCCGGTGAACTCAAACCATGACCTTGGTGTTGCATAATTTCTGGTCTATGAAAACCTGTGGGACTAAGAGGTTGGTTTTGTAGTTATAGATGCTAAATGATGAAACATAGGGTTCATGACCCTCTTCTTTCTTAAATTTGTTATGTTTGAAATCGTTTTGTAGTAATAAGTTTATAGAATGAAGTTTCTGTTTTAGTGATACCCTGAGGGGCCCAAGATATGAGATTCAGGCAGGTCCCTGATGAGTGAGTGGTTGGAGGACCACACGCTCCTTATCCCAACTCTTCTTTTGTCATCTGAAAACCATCCCCCCATACCTGACAACCTTACCTCCAAATATATCTGCATCTCCACTCCCCTGCTAAGCTACTGACTCATCTAGTTGGAGATGTTGATGATTCAGGACAGTCTGGAAGGAGAGGAATGCAGACATTTTTAGAAAGAATGCGCTGAGCCTACTCCTCCTTGGTTTTCTCTTCTTTAATGGCATCTTCACGTGAGGGATAGGGTCTGGTTAGAGAGGAAGCCACAAGTGAGACTGCATGTATATTTGCAAGAGAAGGGAGGAGGAATTCACAACCCAAAAACCAGGAGGTGGGCAGTTTGCACAGGACCCAGGAGGGAAGGAAGAAGCACTGGGAAAAGAATAGTGCCTACCTGAGTCCCAGACCTACCTGAGTCTTCTTGTTAAACTTGGAGGTCGCTTCCTTCGTGGTTTAATTTCTGCTCCAGATGTGGAGGAGATAGAGCTGTACTCACTGCTAATAAGTCACGGGGAGAGGGACAGCCTCCCCTGGGAGCCCTTTGATTCCACTCTAACTGTGGGTATCGTTTCAAGCCAGAGTGCAAATGGCAGGTAATCCAAAAGATGACCTACTTTAAATAGTATTTAAAATACTACAAAATTTGTCTAAGAGTCCTGGCATATCTTGTTCCCAGTGTTTTTTAGGAGAGATGATTCCTTAGTCTAATTTGGCTTCTGCTGAGAATTCTACAAGCTTCAGCATTGGTAACTTCTTACTTCTAACTACCGGATTTCATCCCACAGAACCCAAATGATGATAGGCTCCAGGTGGCAAGGCCTTTAAGGTCCTAGGTGTCACAGCAGCTGTGTGCCAAGTGGCCTACCACTCCCAGTCCTGAGCTGAGGACTCATGAACATCACCAGACAGTTACAGCCCCCTGATACCAGAGGCAGCCTCAGAATCCTCAGCAACACCCACCTCTGAGCCACGTGCCCACTGTTTAGCACTGAGCTTCAGTCTGGAACAAGTGTTCTGGAGCAAGTCCAGTCTCTTATCCAAGAGATGGGAAACTGAACCCTGTAGTGTATGACTCACCTTAAGGCTGCAGGTAAGTTAGTGAAGACTTGGGACCCAGGAACTCTGGTTCCCAGGCTAGATGACTTCAAGGAAGGGAAAGATGAGGGAAAGCTCAATTGCATCCACTGCTGGGTAGCTGAGATGTCTGCAAGCACCAGAGTGGAAGTTCCTTTCCCTTTGCCCCTCAAGTCTGGTTCCAGTTTTATCAGCAGACCTGCTTCCATGTAGCAGCAGGAAAGCAATATTCAGGGCTGTTTCTTCTGGATTCCAGACACAGTTGGGGAGCCCCAGCTGTAGTGACCCCAGTAGGCAGTCCTGCAGGTGGTGACTGACTCACTCCCAACTCAGAATCTCTAGAGCTCCCGCTCCTCATTCACACAACACAGACTCTGGATGACTGGATAGAATGCACCTGCATTCAAGTGAGAAGCATTATTTTCTCAGCCTTCTGGTAACTTAGATATGTGTCTTATGTTTCCTCAGGGAACCCCTGGTGAGCAAGGCATGGGTCTGAGACTAGCCTGCATGAAACATATCTGTTCCCTCTTTGATGCTCAAAATAGACCTTGGAGCTTCAAAGGCCTTCAGAGGGTTACAGTCACACTTACGTTTTTTCAGGACTTTACTTTATGAATCTGGTTGTAGAAAAAGGACAGAAACACAAGACAAGACTGGACATCTCTGGGTCCCAACTAATTGTGAGTTGAGTTCCAGGCTTCAGAGACAGGTGCTGATGTTACTCACAAGCCACATTTGAAGAAGGAATAGAGGAAAGAGTTTTGGGGCAAAGAGCAGTGTGTTCAAAGAGCCATGGGAATCACCCAGGGCAAGATGAAACAAGAGTCATTACTTGTTTCTTTGCTGTGCCATTTCCTTGGAGTCCCTACTCCTGAGAACAAGTACATGGAGATAGTCAGAGGCATTGGTGGTACCCCTTGCTCCTGATGCTCTTGGAGATAACCAGTTTGTGGGCACTTCCCTGAGTCCAGAGCATATTCAGCCTCAGGATAGCCTCAGGTTCTCCCTTCTTGTGTAGGCTGACATGGCTCATTGCTGCTAACTCACAACTAAAGCATGGAATGAGGTCATGGTGTTTGACCTGTAGGCCACGTTCCAAGCATGGAAGGAAGGTTGGCAGTGGAAGTGTAGCCATTTATTAAGCTTGGTTACCTTGATCCTTAGCAGGGGCTACTTCCCACATCTACAATATTCCTCTCCCAGCTTTTTGCTTGGCTAGGTCCTTCTCAACATTTACCGTCAACTCAAATAAGTCTCTCTCAGGCTTGCTTTCCCTGGCCACTGCACTCTCACATGCACAGACTCTGATTCAAAAATTGCCTATAGACACTTCCCTCCATCAAAAAAATAATTATAGTTACAAAAGGGGAAAGGTGGGAGAGGGATAAATTGAGAGTTTGAGATTAATATCTGTATACTAATTTGTTTAATAAATAATCAACAAATACATATTGTACAGCAAAGGAATTCTGCTTAATAGTCTGTAATAACCTGTATGGGAAAAAAATTAAGAAAAATGGATACATGTGTATGTATAAGGGAATTAATTTTCCATATAACTAATATTAATACAATACTGTAAATTAAGTATACTCCTATATAAATTAAAAGCTGAATTTTGAAAAATGCCTATGTCTAGAGATTCATGGAGTTCTTCAGACTCGCAGGATTCCAGATATGATGCTGGAGATGGCAGAGTGGGTGCAGAAATTGAGACATTATCTGAGGTTGCATTTTCCTGAGCTTTAGTGTCTTTTTGCTTCTAGTATCACTTTGATTTGTCTTTGGAGGATCTAATACAAAGGCTCTGAGACACCAGTTCAGTGTTAGTTGAAGAATGAGGGGGAGGTGCTAGTGGGAGAGTGAAATCCCAGCTCCCTAGTTTTGGGTGGGGCACGTTTGAGGCATGATTTATGTCCCAAGTTCCCTATGAAAACAGGATGTAGCCTTCCTCTCCACGACTTGAATGATATCAGACCCAGATTGGTTTATCTTTTTGCATGTCCAGCTTCCCCTGAGACCTCACTCTTTTCTCTATGAGAATATTTTTTAATATAAATTTATTTACTTCAATTGGAGGCTAGTTACTTTACAATATGATAGTGGTTTTTCCATACATTGACATAAATCTGCCACAGGTGTACATGTGTTCCTCATTCTTAACCCCCCTCCCACCCACCTCCCCATCACATCCCTCTGGGTCACCCCAGTGCACCATCCCCAAGCACCCTGTCTCATTCATCAAACCTGGACTGGTGATCCATTTCCCACATGATAATATACATGTTTCAATGCCATTCTCCAAAATCCTCCCACCCTTGCCCTCTTCCATAGAGTCCAAAACACTGTTCTATACATCTGTGTCTTTTTTGCTTTCTTGTGTATAGGGTTATGGTTACCATCTTTCTAAATTCCATATATATGTGTTAGTATACTGTATTGGTGTTTTTCTTTCTGGCTTACTTCACTCTGTATAATAGGCTGCAGTTTCACCCACCTCATTAGAACTGATTCAAATGTATTCTTTTTAATGGCTGAGTAATACTCCATTGTGTATATGTACCACAGCTTTCTCATCCATTTGTCTGCTGATGGACATATAGGTTGCTTCCATGTCCTGGCTATTTTAAAAAGGCTTGTGATGAACATTGGGATACATGTGTCTCTTTCAATTCTGGTTTCGTTGGTGTGTATGCCCAGCAGTGGGATTGCTGGGTCATAAGGCAGTTCTATTTCCAGTTTTTTAAGGAATCTCCACACTGTTCTCCAGAGAGGCTGTACTAGTTTGCATTCCCACCAACAGTGTAAGAGGGTTCCTTTTTCTCCACACCCTCTCCAGCATTTAATGTTTGTAGACTTTTGGATAGCAGCCATTCTGACTGGCGTGAAATGGTACCTCATTGTGTTTTTTATTTGGATTTCCCTGATAATGAGTGATGTTGAGGAACTTTTCATATATTTGTTAGCCATCTGTATGTCTTCTTTGGAGAAATGTCTGTTTAGTTCTTTGGCCCATTTTTTGATTGGGTCGTTTATTTTTCTGGAATTGAGCTGCAGTAGTTGCTTGTATATTTTTGAGATTAATTCTTTGTCCATTCCTTCATTTGCAATTATTTTCTCCCATTCTGAAGGCTGTCTTTTCACCTTGCTTATAGTTCCCTTCATTGTGCAAAATGTGTGCTGCTGTGTCAGGGCCAATGACCATGTAAGCCCATCCATCAAAGGACCCTATGGCCCTGCCAGGATGGCTGATCTCATGCAGTACATGTGAACTGAGGTGCATCATTCAGAGAATACCCTTGAACTCTAATGGCTCCCAGCTTCTTTCTTTACTAGGAAATGCCTTCAGGATATAAAACCCTAGGGCAGGTAGCTTGGACTCCCTCACTAGGTGTAGAAGCCTTAAGGAAGAAAGTTGTCAGCTAAGACCGTCAAAGAAGAGGGAAGGGAAAGGCTGAGGGAGAAAAAGAGAGAACTGATGACTTCTGATTTCTAGGGTCCAGTCACAGAGATCTTTGTATTTGCTCTGATTCTTGTATCCTCGATTCCTATAATCATTTCAATGAGTCCCCCTTTTCCTTGAAGCAGGTGGAGGAGGGCTCCTCTCAATTTTGATTCAGATTTTGTTCTAGGTACTGCACTCCCAGACAAAAAAAAAACAGAGGCAACCATTTGTTTCAGCACTATTAAGAGTGATACCCTTTATTCTTTACTGAGAATAGAGTGTGCAGACTATCAAACACAACACCAGCATCCTGGGAAGCAGTGCCCAAGTGTGAGTGAGTGTGTTAGGAGCGGCATTATTGATTCCTGAACCACTCCAAGCATTTATACTGACTGTGCCAGGCCAATCCTGTCATGTCCTTGATCAAAGACTGTGAAATACAGCCTGAGGAAGACATCACCCAGGATCCAGGTCTCTGTAGATGGACGAAAATAGCTCTCTTTAAAGGTGGTATAGCAGCGACCTCTAGAATCCTGGGGGAATCAGAAACACACACCAGTCAGCATGAGCCCTTACCGGTGACTCCCTCCAATATCCAGACCCAGCACAATTCGTTGTTTTATTTCCCTGTTTTGGTAAGTATCAGGGGGTTTTCTCAGCAGCAGGGGATATGAGAGTTCATCAATCAAAGAGGGCCAAGACATGAGGTTGCCATGAGGAAGGGTGTGGGGTAGGGGAGGCCTGGGAGTTGGGGAAATAGAGGAATGAAAAACAACAAAGCCCTACTGTAGAGCACAAGAAACTATATTCAACATTCAGTGATAAATCATATAAAAAGAATTTTAAAATATATATTTTTATGTGTATAACTGCATCACATTGCTGTGCAGCAGAACTTAATGCCACAATGAAGATTAGCCACATTTCAATATAAGTTTTTTTTCAAAAAGAACAAGTGTGTCTATAGCTCTCCTCACTCCCTATTTCTTTCCTTCTGACTCTTGCTCCTTGTTTTCTCTGCAGAGAATGCTGGTTCTCCTCCTGCATCCCCATAATCTGTACTTTATTAAAAACCTTTATATTGTATTTGCGTATAGCTGATTAACAATATTCTGAGTTTCAGGTGGACAGTAAAGGGACTCAACCGTATGTATCTGGGTATCCTGGTCCCAAAGACACCCCTCACATCCAGCCTGTCATATAACTGAGTAGAGTTCCCTGGGCTACACAGCAACATATTGTTGGTTATCCATCTTAAATAGAGCAGTGCCCACAACACTTTCTTGAAGCTTTAACTCAGAAACCCTGTGAAGCCTCCTTCAGCCCACACTCACCCTCTCTGGCTACTCCAGGCTTGGTTGGATAACATGTTCTTGTTCCCCATCCCCACTGGTCTCTCCGTAGCCCTCATCACCCCTAGTAAATCCCCAGTGCCCCAGTGCAGACCACCTTGAGATGCCATTTGCTGGAATCCAGTGTAGTTTTGCCTAGAATCAAGCAACCCTCCATATGGCTCAATGGGTTTGTGGTTTTAGAATTCCTGAAATTCCCTCTCTTCCTCAAAGCCTTCTTTGAGCCCGTCAGCCTGCTCTGAACTCCCTATGGTGCTGACATGAAGCCTCCACCCTGTGCCGCGGCTGAGCAGTCACAGTGCACCCTTTATTCACATTAGCATCCAACCTCCCCACAGAGTTGCTGGGTACTCGAACTCACAAAGGAGGCACCTGGCCAGAGCAAGGGGAAGATACAGCCGAGAACAAGGCAGACCATGTAATTTATCATCCAAACCATGAAAACCTTGAGAAGGGAAGGGAGCCTGTTAATGTATGCTGGGACATCACACTGGGACTGTCCTCAGCCATTCTCCTTGTAACATGGCCTATTTCAGGGACTGCTAGTGCTGAATTTCATGTCCATGCACCTAAAGGTTCATATTGAATTGAAGCTCTTTGAGGACTGAGGACCTTAGTGTTCCCCTCTCCTTAACTCCCACCATGCCATATGGTGAGGCCTCTCCACATTTATTTCAGGAATATCAGTGTCCCACACAGCCCTTAACTCTCAAGTGATCGGTTTTGTGGGAGTCACTGGCCCAGCCACAGGGCTCAGCAGCATCTGCAATGGTTTGATATGGCCTCCAGAGGGCGCCCTCCTCCCAGCAGCAACCCAAGGATTCCTGAAAGCTCCAGCTTCAGAACCAATCCTCAGTATTGTCCCCTCACCTTGATGATGTAGGCTCGACCTGGCACTGGGTAGTTGATGCCATTGATGGTGAAGATAACAGAGGGCAGGCTATTGACCGCAGAACATGAAACGGAGTACTGTTAGAGAGAGAGGGTAAGAGGTTGGCCCTGGTGATCCTTTTTGTGTGTGGAGACTGGGAGTGACCCTGGGGCATGACCCTTCAGCTTGGAACCCCGTGGCCTGGCACCGATGAGCTTCTGCATGTTATCAACAAGTGATTTTGGGCCTTCGATGAATGCTGCCCCGGTGTCAACAATGACATTGCAGCCTCCAGAACAAGCAATAATCTTTCTTCTCATGGAGATGCTGAGAGACAAAGGAAGAAAGTGGGCATCAAGGTCACTCTGAGCCTCCCCAGAGTTGTCCCCTTCCCGACTGTCTCCTAAACAGCCCTTGGTCTCTTTCCCTCTTTTCCTTTGCTCTCGACACAGCACCTTTCTTGACATCCTTGAATGCAGTACTTGAATATCCCAGGATCTTTTGTACCTTGACCCAATCTGGTCTTCCTTCCTAGAAGACTCCAATGCACTTTGACTAGCAAATTTCTTCTCATCTTCCAGATTTCAGCTTAATTGTATTGTTTTTGGGAAGTCTTTCCCCTGGTGTTTATGAGTCTCCTGTCTTAGTCACTCTCTGTAGACCCTTCTTCATGTCTGCTGCTGCTACTGCTGCTAACTCACTTCAGTCATATCCGACTCTGTGCGACCTCATAGAGGGCAGCCCACCAGACTCTGCCATCCCAGGGATTGTCCAGGCAAGAGTACTGGAGCGAGTTGCCATTGCCTTCTCCTCCTCATGTCTAGGATGTACGAAAGTCACAATTCACTATGTGGGCAAGTCACTTCATGTACATCTGCCTTCTTAGATGTGAGGGGGAGTTTTATGCTCCTTGCCTCCCTAAAGTGCCTCACACACAGTGGATGCCCAATATTGTCTGTTCAATGAGTGAATGAAAACTTAGAAAACAATAAGAAACCTCCAGAGAGCTGTATCTGGTGGGGCCAAATAACAAGTCGCACACAGAATGAAGATGGAAATTCGCAGGGGCAGCAGATTCTCATAGTAGGGGGAGAGAGGGGCTTCTCTGGGAGAGGGTGTCTCTCACCACTCCTCCTACAACCAGCTCAGACCCTGAGACCCTGGCCAGGACATACATGACTAGCCCATAGAAACTCCAAAGGACAGGTCAACATTTGCCTGAGGGTATCACACAGAATCCTATCAATTATGCCTCTTGTCTTCAGGTCACTCCTGGATCCCACCTTCCTGATCCTCTGTAATAGCCCCTGTCGCATGTGTGCCCAAGAACTTGGCATGTCTTTTCTATTAGTTGCTTTCACATCTTAAGACTGCAGGCAACTTCTCTCCACTGCTGGGTAGCTGCTCCCTGAGAAGATCAATTTCCCCCATTTTATCAGGACTGCCCCTGTTTTTAAACAGACATTTATCTGTACTGAGAATTTCCTATATCCTAGGTAGCCCTGGACAGTCAGTCATCTTATCATAACTCTGTTCAGGCTGGAGAAATTCTCCCTGATCCTCTGTTCACCACACTGTAGAATCCTCTAACCATGCTCCCCACCTCAAAGGGCAGTGGGTGCAGTCTTCTCCCAGCTACACAGACCTCTCTGGTGCCTTTTAGGACCCTGATCAGAGCTATGCTCAGAAGGCCTGGGGATTATGAACCGATGGGTTCTTTGTGTATCTCTGTGCTTGTGTGTTTGTTTGTATCTGTATTTGGATGTTTCTTTGTGTGTGCTTATGTGTCTCTCACTAGCTATGCATGTTTTTATGTGTCGCTGTGTATGTTTTTATGTGTCTGCTTGTGTGTTTCCACGTTTCTGTGTGTCTGTCTGTGTCGTTGCGGGTGGTTTATATGTCTGTGGGACTGTGTGTCTGAGAATGCA
The DNA here is from genome assembly GCF_014754425.2 of Oryx dammah. NCBI lineage: Eukaryota > Metazoa > Chordata > Mammalia > Artiodactyla > Bovidae > Oryx > Oryx dammah. The sequence continues at coordinate 37,851,097 of NW_024070199.1, forward strand.
TTTGTGTGTGTCTGCCTGTGTCCATGTACAGTAGTGGGAGCATCACTTGGACTGACCCTCAGGGAGAAGCTTACCGGTCCATGTGTACAATCCATGTGCCCGCTTGGATCAATGGTACCCAGTTGAGCTCTCCCTTGTAGTAGCGGTGGTCCACCCCACCAAACATCACCACACTGCCCTCCTGCCCGTCTCTGTAGAGAGAAGGGAGGGGGCAATCCTTGGAGGACAGTAACAACAGCACTGTCTGAGAGCTGTGCTTGTCCACTCATCAAGGCCCTAATAAGGTCCCCATGTACAGAGGCAGAAATCAAGTCTAGAAGAGATTGAGATCCAGACTGAGGTCTGTTACTGGCTAATGAGTGGCACAGAGAAGGTTAGAAGCTGAACCCACTTGGATGGGTTCCACCCACTATGTCTTCTGAAGACGCCCTGGACCTCCAGCGACCTGAGTGCTCAGACACCCTCAGAGGACAGGGTGCTGAAGTGTTTGGGCTTTCCCCTTGTCCACTTTGTCATTTTTCAGGAAAATCAAGGCCTGGGAGTTCTAAGGGTATGGGTTCAGGTCACCCAGATTTGGCTTCACTGGCCTGTGACCTCTACTGTCAAAAGGGCCCCAAACTCAGAAGGGACCCAACCTCTGCTTTCCCTGTCTTGAAATGCATACTATTTATTAAACAAGGGGTCCCACACTTTTGTGTCCCACACTTTCATTTCTCACTGGCTCCTACAAATTGGGTAGCTGGTCCTGGGCTCCCAGTGAAATGCTAATGAGGAAGGAAAGATATCCACCATCCTTCTCCTTCCTTCCTTATCAAATTCGTAAGCAAATCCTAATGCCTTTTCCTTCAACTTGTTTCCTGTGGCCTTCCATTAGCCTTCCTCCTCACTCACCCCTCTAGACCAAGTTACCGGTCTTGAGCCCAGGAGTAGGCTTGTGTTCCAATAAACTTTTATTTCTAAAAGCCAGGGGTGAAGCCAGGTAAGGTCCTGGGTCCATAGTTATCCTGGGTTAGATTATCTCTCAGGATACTTGTTTATCAAGTGTTCTATAACTTTTGTGTAACTGAAAGCATCTTACAGCTAATTTGGTGAAAGGGATTGTCCATCTCAGACTTACTTGCTCAAGTATAAGGCAAAAACAGGCTCAGAAATGGCACCTTCATTCTTCAGCTTGTCAAAGATGGGGATTACTCCAGAAGAGGATATGTTGGGGTAGTTCAAGCCCAAGACACCATCAAAAGGTATATGCTTAAACCCGTATTCTGCCGTACTGAGACCGAACGGCTGGTCAGTGCTCACAAGGTCCCCAATCTGTGGGAAAGCAGAGTGTTCCCACTTACAGATACGTGAAGTGGGGCTAGGACTGGGCTGGGATGCATTGCCATTAGATCCTCAGAGAAGAATTGAGGCTGGGCTCTGTCTTCGGTGGCCGACAGACAGTGAGATCAAGCTGGGAGGGGAATTTGGGTTTGATTTGAGAGAGGCTGTGAATTTCATAACATCTGCCCCTCTGAAAAACACCACCTAAGTGAGTCATTTTGGCCTCGTGGCTTCTGTACAGGTGGGGCAACCAAGAGTCAGGCCAGGTCCCATTGCTGTCACCTTATAGACAAAGCAATCAAGAACAAGATGGCCTTCTCTTTGGCATCACTGTGACCTAATGACAGGAACGGACTGCATTCTCTGTAATGTACTGTGGATTCTGCATCTGTCCAGGAAGACAGAAGTCTAAAACACAATCTTGCTTGCAGTGCTCTATGAAATTACTGCCTGTGGAAATCACTTTTGGGGATATGTGTATATTCCTGTGAGTGTATATGAGAGAAAAGAGAGAGCAGAACTACTCAAGTATTTTGGGGGAGGCGGGCCATAGTTTTCTTAGACTCTCAAGTGTCCTCTAGAGTGAGAAATCATTCATTAGTCCCCTTGACATCTCAGGCCACCAGCTTCCCACTCTGGATACCTGAAGCCCTTGACTGCTCCCAGGGTCCTCAGATCAGTTTTATCCTGTCCACAAACACCCCACAGCATATTCAGTCCTGAAAAGCCATCCTAACTCCACCTTTAACCATGTGTGTGCCCTCAGCAAGGACCTTGCTGTCTACACCTCAGTTTCCTCATATGTCTCATGAGCTAGTCAGAGTAAGTGCTGTGTGGGGTTGTTGCAGGATTAAACCAGTTATCACCTGAAAGTGCCTGGAATAGTCTGTGAATATAAAAGTGGGTGCTTTTATCCTTTTTTTTTTTTCACTTCCAGCAAAATGAACCTTGAAGTGCTGATGGGCAGAGGAGCTGCAAGTCCACACCTCAAACCACTCTCTGGGTTAGCTAATCTGTTTGTTCGTGTGCCACCAGAGGCACTGCCTCCCCAGAGACATGATCCTGTGGGTAAGATGGCCAATATCTATGGGAGTTGGGCTTGGAAGGGTCCTGCCAGATGGTCCTGCATCTGTTTTGCAAGCAGTGGTCACTCCCTAGCCAGTCCTGACCCAGCATTTGTTACACTGTTACCCGAACTGTGTCATGAGCAATAACTCCTTTCATTCTTCCACATCCGTAAGTGATGCTGAAGGTCTTATTGGTAGGCCGGAGGGTGGAAGACTGAAGATGTCTGAACCTAGTGTGTGTAGCTGTAGACACAAGAGATGAGTGTCATCAGGTACCAAGAATGGAAACAGGATGGCAGGGCAAGTGAAGGAGGGTCTGGGTACAAGGTATCTGTACTCACAACAGACTTCAGTGGTGCAAAAGTCAGAGGGCACCCACAAGTCAGATGAGCCTGTGTCAAAGACAACCTGGAATTCCTGAGGGGGTGTTCCAATGGTGATGTTACCCAGGTAGAACAACTACAGGGAGAAGGAGGGAGTGGGTTAGTGCACAACTGGCTACCCTCTATTCCCAAACTGCTGCCTCCCTCTGGGTGTCACATATCTCTTGAGATTACTTTCTAACCACCGTGCAGCTAGCAGACTTTGGTCACAGAGGTATCTGCATTTGATATATTTTTCCTGTGCTACCTTGTATGCAGGATATTGACTCTATGCCTAGGCGTTGATGTGGTTCCTCTAGAATGGGAATCCCATAGGCATAAACACCGGGCCTCCAGGACCACTGGATGCCCAGGGAAGTCCTGGTGCCTTCATTTGAGAAGCTCTGTAGTCTCTTCAAACCCAGCCTTAGCACCCACTTCTCCAGGAGGTCCTTCTTGATCAACCCCAGGCACTCCCTGCAAACTCAGACCACATCCAGTCAACACCACACAGGTGACCCTTTCATTTGACATGTACTTACTCTTTACCTATCTCTCAGGCTGGCATGGACATTCTTGAAGACAAAATAAGCTCTTTGTCTAATCTAAAAACAGTAACCACAGTGATTCTTACGGCCATACATGGAATACAGGTTCAGTAACTTTTTAGTGCTATTATTCTTGCATCTGTGAAAACTGAATTTCCTTGCCTCAGGATTCACAATTGTTCTGCAGTTGGTTCTACCTTTTGATCAGTGATGGCTCACTCTTCATCTGTAACTGAGGAGCTCACTTAGTTTGGAAGGAAAAATCGCCCTCAAACAAATGGCACATCTTTGACACATATATGGATATTTTCCTGACACCTGGTAATTTCTGGGCCCAGTCACAAAGACCAACAGTTGAGGATGAGACTGTCTTCTCCTCTGGTTGGGGGTCCCTGTTTTCCAGTGTCTCTGCCTCCTGCAGGAACCCCATCCCCATCATTCCACCGGGCACCTCCAGATAAGCCCCAGTGCTAAACTAGAGCACCAGGGGGCGCTTTGGAGCACCATCCTCCCAAAATACTCACATCCTTGGTGTTTCTCAGTGGGTGAATAGTTAGATTTGAGCCACGAAAAGAAATCTAGGACAGTCTGTAAGCATGCTCCTTCGGGAAATTGTTCAGCATGTTTTTTTCACTGAGGGTTTTTCTCATGGCCTTCACTCTCCTTAGAGGTATTCTTTCACCGAGCATTTGACAAAGAAAACAAAGAAGATGCTACAATTAGATGTCAGTGTTAAGATATAACTGTCATTGTAATGTCCCTGTGTATTTTCTAATCATTTTTATGAGGCACATTATTATCAGAATTTTATGCATATACTATGGCAAAGACATAGATTCCAATACTGGTTCTGTTCTGCAATCTTGGGTAAGCCATATGACCATGTGGTGTCTCAGTCTCCCCTTCGGTAAAATGGTAGAATGTAACAATACAAACCCTCCAAATAGGGTATCTTGGGGATAAGAGAAGTGATGTATATAAAGTGAAAGTGAAGTCACTCAGTCGTGTCTGACTCCTTGCGACCACATGGACTGTAGCCTACCAGGCTCCTCCATCCATGGGATTTTCCAGGCAAGAATACTGGAGTGGGTTGCCATTTCCTTCTCCAGGGGATCTTCCAGTTTCAACAATGACAGCCATTATCATTAGTGTTGCCATCTCACTCATTCCTTCTCATAGAACCTCAAGGATGTAGGTTGAAGTGGGGCTCATCCTCTTTTACAAGGGAGCAATTTGAAATGCAAGAGATTTCTGAGTTGGCTGTCGTCACACTGCTTGTCAGATATAAAACAGTGTATCTTTCTCCAAGTTGACAGAGAAGAAAGAATTGAAAGAAGAATCCAAGATATAGGAAACAAGTAAGGGAAATTCAAATGCTGGAGAAGGAAGGATGAGTCAAATGAAAAATTAAAAAAAAAAAAAACACAAAGAGAATTACATTCCCTGTGACTTCCAAAGAGATAGAGAGATAAATGACAGTGATACAGAGATGTAGACATAGGTGTATACACACTGAAGTAGACAGGGAAAAAAGAGGACATGTTGAATAAAATGTAGAAAGTGCTCTTCCACAGGACCACATCGACATCTGCATAGACAGTGCACTGAACTATTACAAGGAGTTGCATTTTCAATAGGTCATGACATGACTGGACCCCAAGATTTGTGCAACCCAACCAAGACCTTGGGATCCACAGTTCCTATAGCGAGTTACTTATCAATAAATAAGATTGGAGCTTTAAGACTCTTAGGGAAATATTCCATTCCCTCCTGAACCTGATGGGTGGAAGAATAATCAGATGAAAAGAAAAATCCAAGAAAGGAATATGACCTAACTTACAGTCCCTATACTTACTTGACTATGCACTCTGAAAAGGCCACCAGCCCGAGGAGCACAAGCCACTTCATGCTTCTTTCCTGTATCCAAGTACTCAGGGAAGTTTGGGTTCTTAGCATGTAGTGGTGACCAGCAGCCCCTAGTTATATATGCTCTGACCTCCCTAGTTTTCCCCTTTAGGCCACTAAAAGATCTGAAGAAAACACAAAGCTCTTGATTAAATCTTTACCTTTATCAGTGTCCTTGGTCAGTGGCTGTTGAAACTTCTCAAAATATAGAGAATTGAACTGTAATCTCTTCCTTGAAGCTTGGTTGGAAAATCAAACTAATCTGCATGGACATCTAAGAAGACAGAGAACCTTGCCTACTTGGAGAAAAAACTGCTAACACCATGAAAATGGATACTAGGGCCCATGCTCGACATTCGTGGTTTCAGGCCATCTTCCTAGCCACTTCATGAGATATGCATTGCTGTCTTCATTGGAGAGGAGATTGCTAGGAGGATAAGTTGTCAAATGTCACAGTGAAGACTTCAGGGACAGCCTAGGGATATACAACTGGTTTTAAGTAGTGAGTCTATTGGCAGACATCAGGGTCACCTATGATGCAAGCCTGCATCAAAGATTTAGGACAGAGCAATACTTCAATTGCATGGTTTCAGTACTGGAAGAAATGTCATATGCATCCACAAGAGATTTTATATCATCCAACAACTGTACAAGAAGAACTGTGTGCTAGATTCTGGGTTAAAGGCTTCAAAGTCAAAGTTGATCAAGACAAAAGTAGTATTTATCTTAAGAGAGCTAAAAGTCTAGTTCTAACAAGCTCGTGGCCCCAGGAGGCAGGAAATATGATACTAGGACTAGGAGGCCATGTTGGAATCTGGGCAGCACAGGCCTTACCACTGGGAGCAGCCTTTTTTCCACTTCACCCATGCTGGAAAGCAGGCCAGTTGGCCATGTTTTCAAGAGAATAAAAGTTTGGGTATTCATGTACAATCTACTGATTTTAATATTTACAACTAATTTTTTTTCCAAAAAAAAAAAAAAAGTGGGAATGAAATCTCCACAGTGATATGCTGGAATCAGCCTTCAGTCTCCGCAATTTTTGTTTTTGGCCTAGAGTTGGGAGTGCAGTAGGGACAAAGAGAAATTCAATTCATGTTGGTTGATTTAAAAAGAGACTGAATGCACACTAAACATGCTGACTCATTGGAAAAGACCCAGATATTAGGAAAGATGGAAGGCAGGAGAAGCAGAAGACAGAGGATGAGATGCTTGCATCACCAAGTTGATGAACATGAGCTTGAGCAAGCTCTGGGAGTTGGTGAGGGGTAGGGAAGCCTGGCATGCTGCAGTCTATGGTGTTGCAAAGAGACGGACACAACTGAAGGACTGAACTGAACTGAACAAATTGAGAACAAAGATTAATAAATCTAATTGCATCAGGTTGTTGACTAGATACCTATAACAACACATTACTTAAGTGGCTTTAAAATTCAGACTTATGACTCTACATTTAGAGTGGAATATCTTCTAAGGAAAAATTAAAATACTGCCCATCAAAAACAAAACCAAAGGAAACCAAAAGAAAAAAAGGAGGGGGGCGGTCCTAAGTTCTTGGAGGAATAGGATGGGGAGACCACTTTCTCCCCCACAAATTCATCAAAAGAACATTTAAATGGTAAGTAAATTCCACAAAACAACTTCTGAATGCCTGCAGAGGACATCAGGCAGCCAGAAAAGCAGCCCATTGTCCTTGAAAGGAGTTAGGAAAAAATAAAAATGACCAAAAAGAGACAACAGAGGTAGGGACAGAGCTCCGTCCCTGGAAGGGAGTCTTAAAAAGAGAGAAGTTTCCAAACACCAGGAAACACTCTCACTGCCGAGTCCGTGGCAAGCCTTGGAAGCACAGAGGGCAGCATAACAGGGAGGAAAAATAAATAAATAATTAAAACCCACAGATTATGAGCCCAATGGTAACTCCCCCAGTGGAGAAGCAGCACAGACGCTTACACCCACCACTAGAAAGCGGGGCCTGGGCAGGGAGGCACTGGCTGCATTGCTTAGAGTAAGGACCAGGCCTGAATGCCCTGAGGGCAATCTGAGCAAACTAACTTTGGCTAGCAAACCAGATTGTGGGATAGCTACCAAGCACAAAGCCCTAACCTAAGACTCTGCCAGGCCTGCACACAGAACAAAGGAGTGAACAGAACTAGCCCACTGCAGACCATCCCCCTCCAGTGACAAGCAGCCAGAGCTGGAAGAGGGCAATCGTGGCCCCAGAAAGGCATTATCTAGCAAACTGCAAGCAGGCTTCTTTATTAACTAAGACTTCTTGGGGTTCTGGACAGTCAAAATCTGCCTGAGAAGGTGCACCGGTTGTACACCCAGAAAACCGAGCAGCAGGGACGGGGGAGGCGATAAGTCACAGTGACCATGCTCACAAAACACCTCATCACTTGAGCTGCTCAGACCTGGGAAGGGCACAAAACACAGGCCCAACTGAGTCTGTGCCTCTGAGGACTACCCGAGTCCCTGAACCTGAGTGGCTTAGACCTGGGAGGTGCATGCAGCCCAGGGCTGGGCTTGGAAGGTTCCCAGCAGAGCATCCTACAGCCTGAGCAGTGTGGGAAGGGAGGGCACAGGCGCCATGAGGGGGGGCAGGCCCAGTGTGGCTGAGGCACTGTGAGTACACCCCAGTGTTATTTGTTTGCAGTGTCCCTTCCTCTCCATAGTACGACTGAACAAGTGAGATTTTAAAAAGTGTCCACCACCGCCCCCCTGGTGTCAGGGTGGAAACCAGACACTGAAGAGACCAGCAAACAGAGGAAGCTATAACAGAAGGAATGCCTTGGAAGTGACAGGTGCAATAGATTAAAATCCTGTAGTTAGTACTGACTACATAGGAAGGGGCCTATAGTTCTTGAGAAATATAAGCTGGACCAAGGAACTATCCGAAAATTAACTGACCCCACACTGTCCACAACAACACCAGAGAAAGTCCTAGATATATTTTTACTATTTATACGAACAGTCTTTTTATTTTTTTAATCTTTTTTAAATTTTAAGTCCTCTATTACTCCTTTAATTTTCATTTTTATAAGCTACTATTACTTTGAAAAAAAAAAAGACCCTATTTTTTTAAAGCAAACTATATATGTGTGTGTGTGTGTGTGTGTGCGTGTATATAATTTTGGTGACTTTGTCTTGTTTTATTTTTTTTCTTCTTCTTCTTTTCTTTAATATTGTACATTTGAAAATCCAACCCCTAGTTTAAAGTTTTAATCTTTGCTTTTTGGTATTTGTTATCAATTTTGTACCTTTGAGAACCCAATCTTCATTACCCATTTTTACTTGGGGGCAAGATTACTGGCTTGACTGCTCTCTCTCCCTTTGAACTCTCCTTTTTCTCCACCAGGTTGCCTCTGTCTCCTCCCTCCCCCTTCTCTTCTCTACCCAACTCTGTGAATCACCAGTGTGTTCTGGACGGTGGACAGTGCTTAAGGAACTGATTATTAGCTGGATCTTTCTCTCTCCTTTTGATCCTCCGCCTTTTATTCTCCTGGCCACTTCTATCTCCTTCCTCCCTCTTCTCTTCTCTGTATAAACTCCGTGAACATCTGAGCGGTCCAGACTGTGTAGCTCACATAAAGAAGTGATTACTGGCTAGCTTGCTATCTCCTCTTTTGATTCCAGATCATCTCATTCGGGTCACCTCTAAATCCCTTCTCCCTCTTCTCTTCTCCATGTAACTCTGTGAACCTCTCTGGGTGTCCCTCACTGTGGAGAAACTTTTCATCTTTAACATAGATGTTTTATCAACAGTGCTGTTTAGAAAAAGTATTCATACTACTGTAAAAATAAGACTGAAAACCAGAAGCAGGAGGCTTAAGTCCAAATCTGAAAACACCAGAGATTTCCTGACCCTAGGGAACACTAATCGACAGGAACTCATCAATCACGTCCATACCTACACTGAAACCAAGCACCACCCAAGGACCAACAAGTTTCAGAGCAAGACATACCACGCAAATTCTCCAGCAACACAGGAACACAGCCCTGAGCTTCAATATATAGGCTGCCCAAAGTTACTCCAAAACCATTGACATCTCATAACTCATTACTGGATGCTTCATTGCACTCCAGAGAGAAGAAATCCAGCTCCACCCACCTGAACACTGACATAAGCTTCCCTAACCAAGAAACCTTGACAAGCCACCTGTACAACCACACCCACAGCAAAGAAACTCCACAAAAAAGAGAACTCCACAAACTGCCAGAATACAGAAAGGCCACCCTAAACTCAGCAATATAAACAAGATGAAGAGATAGATGAATACTCACCATGTGCAGGAACAGGAGAAATGTCCATCAAACCAAACAAAAGAGGAAGAGATATGGAAACTAACTGAGAAAGAATTCTGAATAATGATAGTGAAAATGATCCAAAATCTTGAAAAAATGGAATCACAGATAAATAGCCTGGAGACAAGGATTGAGAAGATGCAAGAAAGGTTTAACAAGGACCTAGAAGAAATAAAAAAGAGTCAATATATAATGAATCATGCAATAAATGTGATCAAAAACACTCTGGAGGCAACAAATAGTAGAATAACGCAGGCAGAAGATATGATTAGTGAAGTAGAAGATAGAATGTTAGAAATAAATGAATCAGGGAGGAGAAAAGAAAAACGAATTAAAAGAAATGAGGACAATCTCAGAGACCTCCAAGAGAATATTAAATGCTCCAACATTCGAATCATAGGAGTCCCAGAAGAAGAAGAAGATAAAGAAAGAGCATGAGAAAATAAATGAGGAGATAATAGTTGAAAACTTCCCTAAAATGGGGAAGGAAATAATCTCTCAATCCAAGAAACCCAGAGTCTCAAACAGGATAAACCCAAGGCGAAACACCCCAAAACACATATTAATCAATTTAACAAATATCAAACACAAAAAACAAATATTAAAAGCAGCAAGGGGGAAAAAAAACAAATAACACACAAGGGGATTCACAAAAGGATAAAAGCTGACCTTTCAATAGAAACTCCTCAGGCTAGGAGGGAACGGCAAGACATACTCAAAGGGAGGGAAAAAAAATAATCTACAGCCCAGATTACTGTACCCAGCAAGGATCTCATTCAAATATGAAGGAGAAATCAAAAGCTTTACAGAAAAGCAAAAGCTGAGAGAATTCAGAACCACCAAACCAGCTCTCCAACAAATGCTAAAGGATATTATCTAGACAAGAAACACAAAAAGGGGGTATAAACTCAAACCCCAAACAATAAAGTAAATGGCAACGGGATCATACTTATCAATAATTACCTTAAACATAAATGAGTTGAATGCCCCAACCAAAAGACAAAGACTGGCTGAATGGATATAAAAACAAGACCCCCTATATATGTTGTATACAAGAGACCCACCTCAAAATAGGGGACACATTCAGACTGGAAGTGAAGGAATGAAAAAGATATTCCATTCAAATAGAGACCAAAAGAAAGCAGGAGTAATAATCCTCATATCAGATAAAATAGATGTTAAAACAAAAGCTGTGAAAAGAGCTAAAGAAGGACACTACATAATGATCAAAGGATCAATCCAAGAAGAAGATATACCAATTATAAATATATATGCACCCAACATAGGAGCACCACAAAATGTAAGCCAAATGCTAACAAGTATGAAAGGGGAAATTAACAATAACACAATAATAGTGGGAGACTTTAATACCCCACTCACACCTATGCATAAATCAACTAAACAGAAAATTAACAAAGAAACACAAACTATAAATGATACAATAGACCTGTTAGACCTAATTGATATCTATAGGACATTTCACCCCAAAACAATGAATTTCACCTTTTTCTCAAGCACACATGGACCCTTCTCCAGGATAGATCAAATCCTGGGCCATAAATCTAGCCTTGGTAAATTCAAAAAAAATTGAAATCATTCCAAGCATCTTTTCTGATCACAATGCAGTAAGATTAGATCTCAGTTACGGAGAAACATTATTAAAATTTCCAACACATGGAGGCTGAACAACATGCTGCTGAATAACCAACAAATCACAGAAGAAATAAAAATAAGTAATCAAAATATGCATAGAAACAAATGAAAATGAAAACACAACAACCCAAAACCTGTGGGACACTGTAAATCAGTGCTAAGGGGAAAGTTCATAGCAATGCAGACATACCTCAAGAAACAAACAAACAAAAAAAAAGCAAACAAATAACCTAACTCTACACCTAAAGCAACTAAAAAAGGAAGAAATTAAGAACCCCAGGGTAAGTAGAAGGAAAGAAATCTTCAAAATTCAGGCAGAAATAAATGCAAAAGAAACGAAAGAGACCATATCAAAAATCAACAAAGCCAAAAGCTGGTTCTATGAAAGGATAAATAAAATTGACAAACCATTAGCCAGACTCATCAAAAAAACAACTGGACAAATATCAAATCACTAAAATTAGAAATGAAAATGAAGAGATCACAACACACAACATAGAAATACAAAGGATCATAAGAGACTACTCTCAGCAATTATATGTCAATAAAATGGATAACGTGGAAGAAATGGACAAATTCTTAGAAAAGTACAACTTTCCAAAAGTGAACCAGGAAGAAATAGAAAATCTTAGCAGACCCATCACAAGCACGGAAATTTAAACTGTAATCAGAAATCTTCCAGCAAAAAAAAAATCCTAGGTCCAGATGACTTCACAGCTGAATTCCACCAAAAATTTAGAGTGGAGCTAACACCGATCCTACTCAAACTCTTCCAGAAAATTGCAGAGGAAGATACACCTCCACTCTCATTCTATGATGCCACCATCACCCTAATACCAAAACCTGACAAAGATGCCCAAAAAAAAACAAAAACTACAGGCCAATATCACTGATGAACATACATGCAAAAATCCTTAACAAAATTCTAGCAATCAGAATCCAACAACACAGTAAAAGATCATACACCATGACCAAGTGGGCTTTACCCCAGGGATGCAAGGATTCTTCAATATCTGCAAATCAATCAATATAATACACCACATTAACAAATTGAAAAATAACAGTCATATGATTATCTCAATAGATGCAGAGAAAGCCTTTGACAATATTCAACATCCATTTATGATAAAAACTCTTCAGAAAACAGGAAGAGAAGGAACATACCTCAACATAATAAAAGCTATACATGACAAACCCACAGCAAACATTACCATCAATGGTGAAAATCTGAAAGCATTTCCCCTAAGGTCAGGAACAAGACAAGGGTGCCCACTTTCACAACTACTATTCAACATAGTTTTGGAAGCTTTGGCCACAGCAATCAGAGCAGAAAAAGAAATAAAAGCAATCCAAATTGGAAAATAAGAAGTAAACTCTTACTGTTTGCAGATGACATGATCCTCTACATGAAGTGAAGTGAAGTGAAGTCACTCAGTCGTGTCTGACTCTTGGCGACCCCATGGACTGTAGCCTACCAGGCTCCTCTGTCCATGGGATTTTCCAGGCAATAGTGCTGGAGTGGACTGCCATTTCCTTCTCCAGGGGATCTTCCCAACCCAGGGATCGAACCCGAGTCTCCCGCATTGTAGACAGACGCTTTACCGTCTGAGCCACCAGGGAAGTAAAACCCTAAAGACTCCACCAGAAAATTACGAGAGCTAATCAATGAATATAGCAAAGTTGCATGATATAAAATCAACACACAGAAATCACTTGCCTTCCTATACACTAATAATGAGAAAATAGACAAATTAAGGAAATAATTCCATTCACCATTGAACAAAAAGAATAAAATACTTAGGAATATATCTACCTAAAGAAACTAAAGACTTATATATAGGAAACTATAAAACACTGGTGAAAGAAATCAAAGAGGACAGTGATAGATGGAGAAATATACCAGGTTCATGGATAGGAAAAATCAATATATTGAAAATGAGTATAACACCCAAACCAATCTATAGATTCAATGCAATCCCTATTGAGCTACCAACAGTATTTATCACAGAGCTAGAACAAATAATTTCACAATTTGTATGGAAATACAAAAAATCCTCGAATAGCCAAAGCAATCTTGAGAAAGAAGAATGGAACTGAAAGAATCAGCCGGCCTGACTACAGGCCCTACTTCAAAGCCACAGTCATCAAGACAGTATGGTACTGGCACAAAGACAGAAATATAGATCAATGGAACAAAATAGAAAGGCCAGAGATAAATCCACACACCTATGGATACCTTATCTTTGACAAAGGAGGAAAGAATATACAATGCAGAAAAGACAATCTCTTTAACAAGCGGTGCTGGGAAAACTGGTCAACCACTTGTAAGAAAATGAAAATAGAACACTTTCTAACACTATACAGAAAAATAAACTCAAATGGATTAAAGATATAAATGTAAGACCAGAAACTATAAAACTTCTAGAAGAGAACATAGGCAAAACACTCTCTGAGATAAATCACAGCAGGATCATCTATTACCCACCTCCCAGTATACTGGAAATAAAAGCAAAAATAAACAAATGGGATCTAATTAAAATTAAAAGCTTCTGCACAACAAAGGAAACTATAAGCAAGGTGAAAAGACAGCCTTATGAATGGGAGAAAATAATAGCAAATGAAGCAACTGACAAACAACTAATCTCAAAAATATACAAGCAACTTGTGTGGATCAATTCCAGAAAAATAAAAGACACAATCCAAAAATGGGCCAAAGAACTAAATAGGCATTTCTCCAAAGAAGAATACACATGGCTAACAAACACATGAAAAAAATGCTCAACATCACACATTATCAGAGAAATGCAAACTAAAAACACAATGAGGTACCCTTTAATGCCAGTCAAAATGGCTGCGATCCAAAAGTCTACAAGCAATAAATGCTGGAAAGGGTATGGCAAAAATGGAATTCTCTTACACTGTTGGTGGGAATGCAAACTACTACAGCCACTCTGGAGAACAGTGTGAAGATTCCTTAGAAAATGAAATTGAACTGCCTTATGACCCAGCAATCCCACTCCTGGGCATACACACTGAGGAAACCAGAATTGAAAGAGACACGTGTACCACAATGTTCATCCCAGCACTGTATAAATAGCCAGGACAAGGAAGAAACCTAGATGCCCATCAGCAGATGAATGGATAAGAAAGCTGTGGTACATATACACAATGGATTATTACTCGGCCATTCTAATGAGGTGGGTGAAACTGGAGCCTATTATACAGAGTGAAGTAAGCCAGAAAGAAAAACACCAATACAGTATACTAATGCATATATATGGAATTTAGAAAGATGGAAATGATAACCCTATATGCAAGACAGCAAAAGAGACACAGTTGTTTAAAACAATCTTTTGGAGTCTTTGGGAGAGGGAGAGGGTGGGATGATTTGGGAGAACGGCATTGAAACATGTGTAATATCATATAAAAACTAATCACCAGTCCAGGTTCGATGCAGGATACAGGATGCTTGGGGCTGGTGCACTGGGATGACCCAGAGGGATGGTACGGGGAGGGACGTGGGACGGGGGTTCAGGATGGAGAACACTTGTACACCCGTGTTGTATTCATGTTGATGTATGGCAAAAAAAAATACAATATTGTAAAGTAGTTAGCCTCCAATTAAAATAAATAAATTTAATTTTTTAAAAAAAAAGGAAACAAGGAAAGAAATCTGAAACTATATTCAACAACTTCAGTTCAGTTCAGTTGCTCAGTCATGTCCGACTCTTTGTGAGCCCATGAACAGCAGCACACAAGGCCTCCTTGTCCATCACCAACTCCCAAAGTCCACACATACTCAGGTCCATTGAGTTGGTGAGGCCATCCAACCATCTCATCCTCTGTCATCCCCTCTCCTCCTGCCCTCCATCTTTCCCAACATCAGGGTCTTTTCAAATGAGTCAGCTCTTTGCAACAGGTGGCCAAAGCATTGGAGTTTCAGCTTCAGCATCAGTCCTTCCAGTAAAAATTCAGGACTGATTTCCTTTAGGATGGACTGGTTGGGTCTCCTTGAAGTCCAAGGAACACTCAAGAGTCTTCTCCAACACCACAGTTCAAAAGCATCGGTTCTTCGGGGCTCAGCTTTCTTTATAGTCCAACTCTCACATCTATACATGACCACTGGAAAAACCATAACCTTGACTACATGGACTTTTGTTGACATAGTAATGTTGCTACTTTTCAATATGCTGTCTAGATTGGTCTCAACTTTCCTTTCAAGATGTAAGCATCTTTTAATTTCATGGCTGCAGTCACCATCTGCAGTGATTTTTGAGCCCAGAAAAATGAAATCAAGCACTGACTTCACTGTTTACCCATCTATTGGCCATGAAGTGATGGGACCAGATGCCGTGATCTTAGTTTTCTAAATGTTGAGCTTTAAGTCAACTTTTTCACTCTCCTTTTTCACCTTCATCAAGAGGTTCTTTATTCTTCTTCACTTTATGCAATAGGGTGGTGTCATCTGCATATCTGAGGCTATGGATATTTCTCCCAGCAATCTTGATTCCAGCCTGTGCTTCCTCCAGCCCAGGGTTTTCATGATGAACTCTGCATATAAGTTAAATAAGCAAGATGAAAATATAGAGCCTTGACATACTCCTTTCCTATTTGGATCCACTCTGTTGTTCCATGTCGTTATAACTGTTGATTCCTGACCTGCTTACAGGTTTCTCAAGAGGCACGTCAGGTGGTCCGGTATTTGTATCTCTTTAAGAAATTTCCACATTTCATTGTGATCCACACAGTCAAAGTCTTTGGCATAGTCACTAAAGCAGAATTAGGTGTTTTCCTAGAATTTCTTGCTTTTTTGTTAATCCACTGGATGTTGGCAGTACGATCTCTGGTTCCTCTGCCTTTTTTAAAACCAGCTTGATCATCTGGAAGTCCATGGTTCACTTACTGCTGAAGCCTGACTTGGAGAATTTTAAGCATTACTTTACTAGTGTGTGAGATGAGTGCAACTGTGCTGTAGTTTGAGCATTCTTTGGTACTGCCTTTCTTTGGGATTGGAATGAAAACTGACCTTTTCCAGTTCTGTGGTCACTGCTGAGATTCCAAATTTGCTGGCATATTGAGTACAGCACTTTCACAGCATCATCTTTCAGGATTTGAAATAGCTCAACTGGAATTCCATCACCTCCACTAGCTTTGTTCATAGTGATGCTTCCTAAGTCCTATTTGACTTCACATTCCAGGACGTCTGGCTCTAGGTCAGTGATCACACCATCGTGATTATCTTGGTCATGAAGATCTTTTTTGTACAGTTCTTTGTATTCTTGCCACCTCTTCTTAATATCTCCTGCTTCTGTTAGGTCCATACCATTTCTGTCCTTTATTGAGCTCATCTTTGCATGGAATATTCCCTTGGTATCTCTAATTTTCCTGAATAAATCTCTAGTCTTTCCCATTCTGTTGTTTTCCTCTATTTCTTTGCATTGATCGCTGAGGAAGGCTTTCTTATCTCTCCTTGCTATTCGTTGGAACTCTGCATTCAAATCGGTATATCTTTGCTTTTGTCTTTTGCTTTTTTCTTCACTCCTTTTCACAGCTATCTGTAAGGCCTCCTCAGATGGCCATTTTCCTTTTTTGCATTACTTTTTCTTGGGGATGGTCTTGATTCCTGTCTCCTATACAATGTCATGAACCTCCATCCATCGTTCATCAGGCACTCTGTCTATTAGATCTAGTCCCTTAAATCTATTTCTCACTTCCACTGTATGCTCATAAGGGATTTGATTTAGGTCATACCTAAATGGTCTAGTGCTTTTCCCCACTTTCTTCAATTTCAGTCTGAATTTGGCAATAAGGAGTTCATGATCTGAGCCACAGTCAGCTGCTGGTCTTGTTTTTGCTGACTGTGTAGAGCTTCTCCATCTTTGGCTGCAAAGAATATAATCAATCTGATTTTGGTGTCGACTATCTGTTGATCTCCATGTGTAGAGTCTTCTCTTGTGTTGTTGGAAGAGGGTGTTTGCTATGACCAGTGTGTTCTCTTGGCAGAACTCTATTAGCCTTTGTCCTGCTTCATTCTGTACTAAGGGATTCCTGCCCACAGAAGTAAATATTATGGTCATCTGAGTTAAACTCACCCATTCCAGTCCATCTTAGTTCGCTGATTCCTAGAATGTCTATATTCACTCTTGTCATCTCCTGTTTACCACTTCCAATTTGCCTTGATTCATGGACTTAACAATCCAGGTTCCTATGCAATATTGCTCTCTACAGCATCGAATCTTGCTTCTATCATGAGTCCCACACACAACTGGGTGTTGTCTTTGCTTTGGCTAAATCCCTTCATTCATTCTGGAGTTATTTCTCCACTGATCTCCAGTAGCATATTGGTGCCTACCAACCTGGGGAGTTCATCTTCCAGTGGTCTATCTTTTTGCCTTATCATAGTGTTCATTGGGTTCTCAAGGCAAGAATACTGAAGTGGTTTGCCATTCCCTTCTCTAGTGGACCACATTCTGTCAGATCTCTCCAACATGACCCATCCATCTTAGGTGGGCCTACATGGCATGGCTTAGTTCCATTGAGTTTGACAAGGCTGGTCCACGTGACAGATTGGCTAGTTGTCTGTGATTGTGGTTTCAGTCTGTCTGCCCTCTGATGCCCTCTCTTAGTGCCTACCATCTTACTTGGGTTTCTCTTACCTTGGACGTGGGGTATCTCTTCACGGCTGCTCCAGCAAAGTGCAGCCCCTGCTGCTTACCTTGGAAGTAGGGTAGCTCCTCTCAGCTGCTGCCCCTGATGTGAACACGGGGTAGTTCCTCTCCACCGTGCCTCTGCATTCCTATTGTAGCCGCCATGTATCTGCACTACCATCACAGCTGTGGCAAGCAATAATTCAACAACTTATTGTTCCTCATATTGTTTCTCTTATTGTGACAGAATCATATGTATGTTAACAGGTAAAAGCAAGACAATAATTGAAACTAGTGTTTTCAAGTAAGCCTTTCAGTGCCTAGAAGAAGAGGCTCACACATAACATATAGAAGTTTAATTAAAACCCTGCTGTCTTACATCTTGAACTGAAAGCATGTTTGTACCAACAAATTGTATTCCTTTTTATTTTAATTTTCAAGGAAAATCTGTCCTTCCTCCTCCAACCACTGTAAAGCCTAAAAGTAGTGACAACGTGATAACAGTGACTATTCTGAGGTCTAACATCTAGCTTCCAAATACATTTCTCATCAGACGATCTTAAAGAGATGGCTGATTTCAGGACTGGATAAAGAAATGCTCAAAATAATCTGGGAATCATGAAGGACCAGAAAGCTGAGGGACTTCAAAGACCAATGGGGACTGGAGAGAAAGTTGAGGAATCCAAATGAAAAGGCCAAACATCTAACAGTTTGTTGGGCAGAATGATGTTTCTGCTTCTCAACAAACTGTTTAGGTTTGTCATAGCTTTCCTGCCAAGAAGCAAATGCCTTCTGATTTCATGGCTGCAGGCAGCATCCACGGTGGTTTTACAAGCTAAGATGAAGAAATCTGTCAGTGCTTCCACCTTTTCTCCTTCTATTTGCCATAAAGGATGGGGCTGGATCCTATGATCTTAGTTTTTTATTTAATATTTAATTTTAAGCTGGCCGAATGTGTCCAAATGTGAATAGGCAACATCTAATTTGTCACTGTGATAGACTGCTAGGGCACCAACACACCTTTCTGAGCACTGAGAAAGAAAAATAATCATCAATATTTATGCTATTTTTTGTTTCTATTAACCACCGACTCCAGTATTCTTGCCTGGAGAATCCCAGGGACAGAGGAGCCTAGTAGGCTGCCATCTATGGGGTCGCACAGAGTTGAATATGACTTAGCAGCAGCAGCAACAAGCATAGGTTATGTAGCTACAAACAGTTCCAGGAAAACAAGCTAGACTGTCCCTTCTGGGGGTGATGAGAGAGTGATGGGGAGCAGCTATAATACAGATGAAGCCTCACTCACTGGCCTGCAGCTCACCTCCTGCTATGCAGGTCTTTTTCCTAATAGACCAAGGACTGGTACTGGTCCTGACCCACAGTGCTGGTACTGTGGTCTCCTGCTCTAAACCCAGCAGTGGGATATTCTGTAGGACAAACCACCCTGCTTCCTCCCTGTTTCTGAACAAACAAATGGTATTAAAATTGGGAGAGGAATAGTTATTTAGTCCTAAAGAGAACAACCAAGTGCAACATATGAATACATTCTTCAATAACTGTGAGAAGACATCTGCTTTTTGAGAATCAGGGAAATTTGCACATGGACTGGATACCAAATGTTCTTTTTATTGGGACCAAAAGAGCATTTTTTTCATATCCTATCGTTCTACCACAAATACTCATTATGTACATTTGGTGAAATTTTCATCTTGTCCCTAAAATGAACGTGAACGTGAAGTCACTCAGTCATGTCCGACTCTTCGCGACCCCATGGACTGTAGCCTACTAGGCTCCTCTGTCCATGGGATTTTCCAGACAAGAGTACTGGAGTGGATTGCCATTTCCTTCTCCAGGGGATCTTCCCAACCCAGGGATCGAACCCGGGTCTCCCACATCGTAGACAGACTCTTTAGCGTCTGAGCCACCACTTCAGGAAAAATGAATAAGGAGTAAAAGAGAGAATGAAATGATGGTCTGTCTTGATTTAAAAACAGATAGCTGCTATGCTATGCATAGTTGCTATGGATTGAATTGTGTCCACCCTTGAGCCCCAATGTGATGGCATTAGGAGATAGGAACTTCGGAAGGTACCCTGGTTGACATGGGGTTTTGATGGTGGTCCTTCATGATGGGATTACCCTCTCCCTCTTTTTCTCATTCATTCTCTCTCTTCTTGTTCCCTTCAACCACCACATGTGAGAACATAGCAAGAAGAGAAATACTTATGCAAGTCAAGAATGTCTTCCTGTGAATCAATTGGCCACCACTTTGATGTTGTGTGGTCTCCAGTCTATGACAACCTGTGGGACTAAGAGGTTAGTTTTGTAGTTACTGATGCCGAGTGATGAAATGTAGGGTACATGACACTCTTCTTTCTTATATTTGTTATGTTTGAAATTGTTTTGCAGTAAGAAGTTTATAGAAAGTCCATTTTGAAGTTTCTGTCTTAGTGATACCCTGAGGAGCCCAAGATAGAAGAATCAGGCAGGTCCCCAATGAATGAGTGGTTGGAAGACCATATGCTCCTTACTCCACCTCATCTCTTGTCATCTGAAAATTCTCCCCCACACCTGACACCCTTACTGCCCCCACATCTGCATTTCGATTCCTCTGCTAAGCTGAGTCATCTAGTGGAGATATTGATGATTCAGGACAGGATCTGGAAGCAGAAGGAATGCATACATTTTTAGAAAAAATGAACTGGGAAGACCCGTCTTGGTTTTCCCTTCTTTATTGCCATCTGCAGGTGAGGGATTGGGCCTGGGTAGGGAGGAAGGCAGCAGTGGGACTGCATAGATATCTGGAAGTGAAGTGAGCAGGAATTCAGAGTGCAGTAACTTGGAGTTGGGCAGCTTGCACAGGACCCAGGAGGGAAGGAAGAAGCACTGGGAAAACAAAAGTTCCTCCCTGAAGGCCAGAACTTCTTGAGTCTTCTGGTTAAACTTGGAGGTCACATCCTTCCTGCTGGAATTCCTGCTCCAGATGTGGAGGGGAGAGAGCTATACTCACTGCTAATGAGTCACAGGGAGAGGGACAGCCTGCCCCAGAGGCACTCCACTCTAACTGTGGGTATCATTCCAAGCCAGAGAGCAAATGACAGGTCATTTAAGATGACCTACTTCAAGTGGTATTTAAAATACTGCAAAATTTGTCTAAGAATTCTGGCATATCTAGTTCCCAGAGGTTGTTTTTTATTTTTTATTTTTTGAGAGATGATTCATCAGCCTAATTTGGGATTCTGCTGACGAATCTACAAGCTTCCCCAGTGGTAACTTCTGATTTATAACTACCTGATCTCATCCCACAGAACTCAAATGATAGTAAGGTCCAGCGGGCAAGGCCTCTAAGGTCCTTGGTGTCACAGCAGCTGTGTGCCAAGTGGTCTACTACTCCCAGTCCTGAGCCCAGGACCCATGAACATCACCAGACAGTTACAGCCCCTTGCCCACCAGAGGCAACTTCAGCATCCTCAGAAACACGCCCCTCTGGGCCACTTGTCCACTGATTGGCATTGAACCTCAGTCTGGAACAAGTGTTCTGGAACAAGTCCAGTCTCCCTCATCCAAGAGATGGGAAACTGAAGCCTAGGGTGTATGACTCACCTTAGCTGAAATTAAGTTAGTGAAGACTTGGGACCCAGAAACTCTGGTTCCCAGGCTAGGAGACTTCCAGTAAGGGAAGGATGAGAGAAAAGCCCAATTGCATCCAATCCTGGGTTATTCTCAGATGTCTGCAAGCACCAGAGTGGAAGTTTCTTTCCAATTGCCCTTCAAGTCTGGTTCCGATTTTATCAGCAGAGCTACCTGCATGTAGCAGGAGGAAAGCGTGTTCATTGCTGTTTCTTCTGAGTTCCAGGCACAATAGCAGAGCCCCACCCTTGGAGGCAGTCCTGAAGGTGGTGATGGACTCACTCCCAACTCAGATCACCAGAGCTCCCGCTCCTCATTCATACAAGACAGACCCTTGGCTGACTGGGTAGCATCAACCTGCATTCACAGCGAGAAGCATTCTCTTCTCAGCCTTCTGGCAACTTAGATATGTGACTTATGTTTCCTCAGGAAACCACTGGCTGAGCGAGGTTGGGGTCTGAGACTAGCCTGGATGCAGGGGATGTGTTCCCTCTTTGATGCTCCAAATAGACCTTGGAGATTCAAAGGCTTTGAGAGAATTACAATCACAATTATATTTTGTAGAGACTTTGCTTTATGAATCTGGTTGGAAAGAAAGGACAGACACACAGGACAAAGCTGGACATCTCTGGGTCCCAGGTGACTGTGAGTTGAGTTCCATCCACCAGGCTTCACAGTCAGGTGCTGATGTTATTCACAAGCCATCTTTGAAGAAGAATTTTGGTCAGAGAGCAGTGTGGTCAAAGGGCCACGGGAATCACCTGGGGCAAGATGAAATAGCAGCCATTATTTGTTTCTTTGCTCTATCAGTTCCTTGGCATTTCTACTCCTGAGAACAAGTACATGGAGATAGTCAGAGGCACTGGTGGTGACCCTGGAACCTGTTGCTCCTGGTGATAACCAGATTGTCCAGAACATATTCAGCCTCGTGATAGCTCCAGGTTCTCCCTTCTTGGGAAGGCTGACATGCCTCATTGCTAACTCACAACTGAAGCATGGGATGAGGTCATGGTGGTTGACCTGTAGGCCAAGTTCCAAGCATGCAAGGAAGATTGGCAGTGGAAGAGTAGCCATTTATTAAACTTGGTTACCTTGGTCCTTAGCAGGGGCTAATTCCCACATCTAGAATGTTTTTCTCCCAGCTTTTTGTATGGCCGGGTGCTTCTCAACATTTAGCATCATCTCAAATGAGTCTCTCTCAGGCTTGCTTTCCCTGGCCACTGCACTCTCACAAGCAAAGACCTTCATCAAAAAAGTGCCTAGATCCTTCCCTCCATCAAAACAATAAATATAGATAACAAAGTGGAAAGGTGGGAGAGTGATAAATTGAGAGTTTGAGATTAATATATATATACTACTTTATTTAATAGATAATCAACAACGACCTACAGTTCATCACAGAAATTCTGCTCAATAGTCTGTAATATCCTGTATAGGAAAATAATCTAAGAAAGAATGGATACATGTGTATGTGTAACAGAATTAATTTGCCATACAACTAATATTAATACAATGCTGTAAATTGACTACACTCCTATATAAATTAAAACCTGAAATTGTTTTTAAAAATGCTTTCATGTAGAGGCTCATGGAGTTCTTTAGACTTGCAAAATTTCAGATATGGTGCTGGAGATGGCAGAACGGGTGCAGAAATCTAGACATTATCTGAGGTTTCATTTTCCTGAGCTTTGGTGTCTTTTGCTTCTAGTGTCACCTTTGATTTGTCTTTGGAGGATCTAATACAGGGGCTTGGAGACACCAGCTGGGTGTTAGTTGAAGGATGAGAGGGAGGCGCTAGTGGGAGAGTGAAATCCCAGCTCCCTAACCTTGGGTTGGGGCACGTCTGAGGCACAACGTATATCCCAAGTTCCCTGTGAAAATGCTGTAGTTTCCTTCTCCACGACTTGCATGACATCAGACCCAAACTGGTTTCATCATTTTACATGTCCTGCTTCCCCTGAGACCTCACTGGTTTCTCTGGGAGAATTTTTTTTTTTTTTTAATTTTGGCAGCACTGTTGGGACCTAACCTGAGCCATGACAGGCTCAACAGGCCATGCTAGGCCTGAGCCTCAGGTTCTTGTAAGCATGAGTCATAATTCTAGGAAGCCCCACCCTAGGAGAGTTCCCTGGTGCCAAACCAGATTAAAACCTGAGTCTTGGGAACCACACCCTGGGAAAGTCCCCAGTGGCGCCAAACCTGAGCCAATCTGGATAAGGATGTAGGATTTGGAAATCAGGCGTGTGTACGGCTCACCCAATCATTACCCGCCAGCTGTACTAAGAACCGCCTGTATAAAAGCAGCTGTGAGTCGGAGCTCAGGGCTCTCTCGTCAAGACTCCACTGCTCTGGATGAGACTTGAGGCGTAGCTCGAGCTAGCAATAAACCCCTTTATGCTTTTGCATTGCTGTGGACGTCTTATTCTCTCAGTTTTGGGGACTCGGACTCTGGGCATAACAGTGGTAGGTCTTCATTTCAGAGAAGGCAATGACACCCCACTCCAGTACTCTTGCCTGGAAAATCCCATGAACACAGAAGCCTGGAAGGCTGCAGTTTGTGGGGTCGCTGCATTTGGAGAAAGAAATTACAACCCACTCGACTGTTCTTGCCCGGAGAATCCCAGGGACCTCGGAGCCTGGCGGGCTAATGTCTATGGCAATGCACAAAGTCAGACAAGACTGAAGTGACTTAACAGCAGCAGCAGGTCTTCATGCTGCTCAAGAATTCTCTATTTTCAGCGAGCAGTGGCTCCTCTGTAATGGCAGTGCACTAGCTTTTCAATCCCGTGCTTCTCTTAATGTTGATCACAGGCTCTGTGGCACTCAGGCTCAGTAGTTGTGGCCCACTGGCTTAGTTTCCCTGGAGCATTTACAATCTTCCCAAACCAGGTCCAAATGCATATCTTAAGCACTGGATCAAAAGGGAAAACACTATGGAAGAAATTTGAAATACAAAACTTTTACATGAAACTTGGCACCATGGCCTATTTATAAGGAGACTGAGAGAGGGTTGTCCCTGCTTCAAGCAACCACCTGAGATCAGGACTGATTGAGATTCCCTTCCCAAGGGTTCCTACAGGATCTTGAAGCTGTCCTGCCATGTGGCTTTGTTCTTCCTTCTGTTTCTGAATCCCACACTAGACCACACCTTCCAGAGGACAGGGGTCTCACTTGACTCACTTATAAGTATGTGTCAGTAGATATTGTCTCATTCAGACCCTAATGTCAAGACAAGGCTAACACAAAGATCAGTTATTCTATTATGAGTGTTAAGTTACAGATTCAACGACTGTAATCAAACCCTAAACAACATTATCTTAAATACAATACAACTTCAGTTCTCTGTCAAATAATGTTAGTGCAGGTCTCTCCACAGAAATGGGGACCCATTTCTTTCTTGTCACATCTTCCACCTGTGCTACTTACCTCTGGTCTAACGCTGCTCCAGCTCCTGTTATTACATCTGCATTCCAGCTAGTGGGACAGAAAATAATATTTCCATTTGGGAGTGACATATCACCCCTACTCAGATTCCACTGGGGGAAGTATCTTCCATGGTCATGGCAAACCTGGGGGTGGTGGGCACACAGAAGGGCAGGGGAATGTGATCATACTTCAGAACATTCATGATGGCCACCACTCTTCATTCATATCCCTATATTTATTCTTCTTTGGTTCTCCCACACACAGCTCTCTGTCTGTTTTGGCCAGCAGATATGGATATGGATGAGGTTATAAGAGAGGACATGGCCCAGGCTGTACAAATATGGAGAGAACAAGAATGGAAAGAAGATACAAAAGTATAAAACTCAAAATCAAATAAAAGCATGCATATATCATAATTTTGCATTTATACAATTTAGATGTAATGGTTGATAAATCAATTTATAAAATAAAATTTAGAGAAATATAATATATAAATATATTCACTAAACCCAACAAAATATTAAAGCTATAATGCATTAAACAGATAGTAGTATCAGGATTAAGTGTGGATGCACATTGCAAAAAACTAAAACAACTGTAACTTTAGCAAGATAAAGTTGATTTTTCTCTCCCACTGAAACAAAGCTGGAGCTGGGCCAGCCAGAGCTTGGGTGCTATCCATTTCCAAGGTTACATGATTGTCCAATACAACTGCAGGAGTTCCAGCCATCACAACTAAAATCCAGGCAACAGTTAGGAAGAAAGTAGGGAAGGGAAGAGTCCCATCTCTCAGTTAAATCAGCTCCTTGAAAACAGTCTTCCAAGAACTTCCTCTTACAGATCTGCTTGCATCTCTGACTCACCTGTCATGACTAAGAGCATGGGTGGGCAGGAAATGCAGTCCTGTAGCTACTGGGCTCATGGCTATATAACAAAGTATTTTCAGTTTTGAAAGAGAAGCAGAAAATAGATCATTTTGTAGGTAGCCTGCAGTGCCTTCCTTAAAGAACAGCAACATCAAAAAAGAATGGAGTAGGCTGAACTTCTGGGCACAGTGTAGGAGCCAGGAGAAAGGAGCATCAATGAGAAATAGCTGGACGGATCTGAACTGTGCTCCAGAAAATAGAGGCAGACCGGTCAGTAGAGATCTTCTAAGGACTGGAGTGTGGATTAAACATACCACATGATTCAATTTGTATTGCAAGCTGTTTTTCCAACCCAGGTCCAAAATCTCTCTCAATTCTTCAGCTTCTAAATATCTTCTCTTTGTTACCTCACATTCTGACCTACCTGTCTCACCTTCCTTATTTTTGTTCACATCACTTCTCCATCTAATCCACCAGCATTACAAGATCCAGTATTGAGAACGTAGCAACACTTTCTAGAATTGGGTAGAAACACAATGACTATTTCTACTATAGTATTTGTTTGTCCTGATCAAGGTCTTCTGAAAATACTGAAATCGCTAGAATTATGGAGATCTCACGTTTCCTGTAAAATCCCAAACAAGAATGTGACTTCCTTGGACCTGGAGGGGATGCGTTCAGGTTTGGATCCACAGGTCTTAGGAGAACTGTAAGTCCCCTGTATATGAACAACTTACTTTTGAAAAGGGTGTTCAAAATCCCAATTTCTTCATAAATCCAGCAAAGTTACTTAGGTGGCCAACAAAGACAATTGGCTATATATTACTGTAGTTTAATAGATTTATGATACTTTTCACAATAATAATACATAAATAACAAACACAAACAATAAAAGAAACATTTTTAATCTTGCAGTACCTGGAGAGGGCATGGCAACTCAGTCCAGTATTCTTGTCTGGAGAATCCCCATGGCAAGAAGAGCCTGGCGGACTACAGTCCATATGTTGAAAATTCAGACACAGCTGAGCAACTAAGTGCACCTTTAAAAATGGAATAGAAGTACCATCTACATTACCACTGAATTTATGCTTCCTTTCAGAAACCGTAGGCTTGACATAAAATTCTTGCACTATTGTACTCCATACAGTTCTGTACAATAAAGTACACAAATGCACACCAACCTGTCTTGGATGTGCCCACGACAATGGGTGTCAGATCTGTAAATTAACTGATGTGATGGCACATGCAAATGCACTTTTACATGCTTGAAAGTTTTCAACTTGAACGTTTGTATGTAACAAACTTGCTACACAGGTCTTCAGTGAATGTATGTAGTGAAGGAACAAGAGAGGAGAGTAAGGAGCTGCCTGTTCTTTCCCTTTTTGTGTGTATTGTGGCCACTCTGAATAGGAATTTCACTGAGTGTAACTGAGGCCCCATGGATGGGAACATGGCTGCAACTGACAGAGGACCAGGATCCCAGGGGGTAGGACAAGAGCTGTGGTTGGTTGAAAAGAGCCAAGAATGTGAAATAGGAGGAAACAAGTTTTCACTAGTTTATGTGAAAGACTCGGTAAATATCATCTGGATTTGTGTGTAGTGATTGAGCTGTGGTTTAGAGGAGCAGTCCCTGTTCCCCAGGATGAGCAAGAGAGGAGAAGAGAGAGGAGACTGAACCGTGAAAATCAAACATGTATGACTAGTATTGTCTATGTATGTCAAGTATGTCTAGTATTGAAGAGATGTAAGTCCTGTCAATTTATCTGCTCCCTCCTGAGAAGAATTAGAGTTGTAAAAGAGGGAAGGTCTGCACTATGCTAGCTCCTTATTCTTCCTCTGCCCAGTGAACATTGATTTCTAATGCCCTTTCTTTATAAACAGAGGATGTACTTTGTATGATTGAAGCCTTCTAATTTACTGTTCCCTATAATATTCTGGTGCTGTTCTGTCCCCAAGCACATGGGGCCCTGGGGCCTGGCAGGCTCTGTTTTGGCTGTACAGTGCAGTGTATGGGGATCTGCTGTCATCTGGGCCCTGGGGTATATCTTCAGTCTGGGTTCACATCTGAGGAGTTAACTCTGAAAGTGAGTGAAGTTGCTCAGTCGTGTCCAACTCTGTGCGACCCGTGGACTGTAGCCCACCAGATTCCTCTGTCCATGGGATTCTCCAGGCAAGAATACTGGAGTGGGTTGCCATTTCCTTCACCAATGGGGTTAATTCTAGCTGGGTTTATTTCAATCATCTTGCTCTTTATCTGCAGTTTGTCCCATGTTCTTTCTTTCCATGTCTCTTTTTATCCCTGACTTCTTTGTGACTGAGTAGTTTTTATGATTCCCTTTTATATCCTTTGTCACTTTATTAAGTGTAACTGTTTTTAAATAGTTTTGAGACCAACAATATTCATCTTTAACTTGCCAGTATACCATTACTAATTATGATAATTATTAAATCATTTATTTATTTATCATTTCTTTGTCTGTACTGGGTCCTAGTGTGGCATGCAGAATCTTCCTTGTGGTAGGGACTTTCTATTTGAGGAGGGAAAGCTCAGTAGTTGCAGCATGTAAACTCTATTTGAGACATGCAGGCTTAGTTGTTCAGTGGCCTGTGGGATCTTAGTTCTCTGGCAAAGGAACAAACCTTTGCCATTTGCAAATGCTTTGCATTGCAAAGCAGATCCTTAACCACTGGACCACCAAGAAAGTCCATATACTTACCTTTTAATACATATTACATGTTTATCATTTTTGGGTACTGTTCATTCCCCCTGTAGATACAGATTTTCACTTTGTTTTAAATTCCTTCTGACTTGAAACCTTTTCTAAAAGTTCTGTTGGTGGTGATGCAGTCTTGTAGTTGTTGTATGGCTGAGAAAGTATTTTATCTTGTTTTTGATATGTATTTTTCTTGGGTATAGAATTCTGAATCAATTATGTTTCTCTCAGCATTTAAGATGTGGTGCCAGTGTCCTCTGGCTAACATTGTTTCATTTGCCTAATCTGCTGTCATCCCCACTTTTTGTTCTACTATGTCTGTTTCTCCTTCTGGTTACATTTCATTCATTGATTGTCTTAAACCATGAATTATGATGTGCCTTTGTATAGTTGTCATATTTCTTGCCCTTGAATTAATTGAGCTTCTGTGTTAATGGGTTTAAAGCTTTCATTATACCTGGGAATTTTTCAGCCGGTATTTATGAAGTTCTTTGCTCTATTCTCCTGCTGTTCACTTCCTGTGGGATTCCATTTACATATGTTTTAGCACTCTTAAAATTACTTCAGATCTCTCTGATGCACAATTAATTTTTCCCACAGTCTTTGCATTTCTATTTTACATGTCTCTATTTAAAATACTGAATATTCTTCAGCCTCATGAAAATAAAGATTATAGATGTAGTAAGCATTTTAATGTCCTTCCCTGCTAACTATGTCATTTATATTTTATTTGTATTTTAACTAACTGATTTTTCCCTTGTTATGGATATTTTCTTTCTTCTTTATACATCTGGAATTTTTAAATTTAATTATTTATCTTAATCAGAGATAATTACCTTATAATACTGAGATGAAACTAGGACAAATACTTTCACAATTTATATGAAAATTTTAAATTGGATTGTGGATGTGGTCATTTTAAAGTGCCTTTGGATGCTGGATTTTTTTTTTTTTTTATAAACTATTCCTTTCACTGTTTGCAAACATTGTTAATTTCTTGAAAACAATTGCATTTTTTGAAGGCTTGCTGTGAAGTTTTTTAAGCTGAGATGCAACCAGCCTTTAGACCATGTTTACTATTCCCCACTAGGAAGGCATTATTGTCTTCAGGGCCCTATTGATCTCACAGGAAATAGGAGTAATTTCGAGGGCAGTCACAAGATGGTGGAGGAATGGGACAGGGAGACCACTTTCTCCCCAACAAATTCATCCAAAGAACATTTGAACGCTGAGTAAATGCCACAAAACAACTTCTGAATGCAGGCAGAGGACATCAGGCACCCAGAAAAGCAGCCCATTGTCTTCAAAAGGAGGTAGGAAAAAATGTAAAAGATAAAAAGAGAGACAAAAGAGGTAGGGATGAAGATCTGTCCTGGGAAGGGAGTCTTAAAAAAGAGAGAAGTTTCCAAACACCAGGAAACACTCTCACTGGTGAGTCCGTGGTGATCCTTGGAACCTCAGAGGGCAACATAACTGGGAGGAAAAATAAATAAATAATTTAAACCCACAGATTACATGCCCAATGGTAACTCCCAGTGGGGAAGCACTGCAGACACCTGCACCCACCACTAGCAAGCAGGGGCTGGCCAGGGAGGGGCCGGCTGCATTGCTTAAAATAAGGACCAGGCCTGAATGCCCCGAGGGCAACCTAAGGGAATTAACTTGAAATAGCAAACCAGATCCTTGGATAGCTACCACAGCAAAAAGCCATAAACTAAGACACCACCAGGCCTGCTCACAGAACAAAGGACTGAGCAGAGCTAGCCAGCTGCAGACCAGCCAATGCCCTGCCAGAGACACGGAGGCGAGGTCAGCTGGAGCTGGAAGGGGGCAACCACAGCCCCAGAGAGGCATCATTTACCAAACTGCAAGCAGGCTTCGTTGCTAACCAAGACTTCTTGGGATTCTGGACAGTCAACATCCACTTGAGAAGGTGCGCCATTTGTACACCCAGAAAAATGAGCGGCAGGGATGGGAGAGACAATAAGTCGCAGTGACCACGCTCTCCAAACACCTGGTCAACTGAGCAGCTCGACCTGGGAAGGGCAAAAAATGCAGGCCCAACCAAGTCTGCCGCCTTTGAGGAGTACCCGAGTACCTGAACCTGAGCGGCTTGGACCTGGGAAATGTAGGCAACCCAGGGCTCACCTCAGACAGTTCCTGGCAGAGCAACCTAGAGCCTGAGCAGTGTAGACTGTGAAAGCACACATGCTGTGACCGGGGGCAAACCTAGTGTGCCTGAGACACTGGGAGCATTCCCCACACACCCAAGTGATATTTGTTTGCAGCGTTCCTCCCTCCCCACAGCACGACTGAACAAGTGAGCCTAAAAAATTGTCCACCACCACCCCCTTGGGTTAGGGTGGAAATTAGACACTGAAGAGACCAGTAAACAGAAGAAGCTAAAACAGAGGGAATCGCCCTGGAAGTGACAGATGCAATAGATTAAAACCTTGCAGTTAGCACCAACTACATAGAGAGGAGACGATAGATCTTGAGAGGTATAAGCTGGATGAAGGAACTATCTGAAAGCGAACTTACCCCACACTGTTCACAAAACCAGAGAAAGTCCTAGATATATTTTTTACTATTTCCATTCTTCAACTTTTTTTTTTTTTTTACGCCCTCTACTACTCCTTTAATTTTCATTTTTATAACCTACTGTTACTTTGGGGAAAAAAAGACCCTATTTCTTAAAGCAAACTTCACACATATATATATATTAAGCAACCTTCAAATATATATATGTGTGTGTGTGTGTGTGTGTGTGTGTGAGAGAGAGAGAGAGAGAGAGAGAGAGACTTTGTTTTTTTTCCTTAAATATTGTATTTTTGAGAATCCAAACTCTACTCCAAATTTTCAAATTTTGCTTTTCAGTATTTGGTATCAATTTTGTACCTTTAAGAACCCAACCTTCAGTAACCATTTTTACTTGGGAGAGAGATCACTGGCCTGATTGCGCTCTTCCAATTTAGATCTCCTTTTCTCTACCAGGTCACCTCTATCTCCTCCCTCCCCCCTTCTTTTCTCTACCCAACTCTGTGAATCTCTTTGTGTGTTCTGGACTGTGGAAAACACTTAGGGAACTGATTACTGGCTGGATCTGTCTCTCTCCTTTTGATTCTCCCCTTTATCCCCCTGGCCACCTCTGTCTCCTTCCTCCCTCTTCTCTTCTCTGTGAAACTCTGTGAACATCTCTGAGGGATGCAGACTGTGGAGAGCATATCAGTTCAGTTCAGTTCAGTTCAATCACTCAGTCGTGTCTGACTCTTTGCAGCCCCATGAATTGCAGCATGCCAGGCCTCCCTGTCTATCACCAACTCCAAGAATTCACTCAAACCCATGTCCGTCGAGTCAGTGATGCTATCCAGCCTTCTCATCCTCTGTCTTCCCCTTCTCCTCCTGCCCCCAATGCCTCCCAGCATCAGTCTTTTCCAGTGAGTCAACTCTTTGCATGAGGTGGCATAAGTACTGGAGTTTCAACTTTAGCATCATTCCTTCCAAAGAACACCCAGGACTGATCTCCTTTTAAATGGAGTGGTTATATTTCTTTGCAGTCCAAGGGACTCTCTAGAGTCTTCTCCAACATCACAGTGCAAAAGCATTAGTTCTTCGGCGCTCAGCTTTCTTCACAGTCCAACTCTCACATCCATATAGGACCACTGGAAAAACCATAGCCTTGGTAGATGGACCTTTGTTTTCCCAGTAATGTTTCTGCGTTTCAATATGTTATCTATTTTGGTCATAACTTCCCTTCCAAGGAGTAAGCATCTTTTAATGTCATGGCTGCAATCACCATCTCCAGTGATTTTAGAATGCGAATAAATAAACTCTGACACTGTTTCTACTGTTTCATCATCTATTTTCCATGATGTTATGGGACCAGATACCATGACCTTATTTTTCTGAATGTTGAGCTTTAAGACAACTTTTTCACTCTCCTCTATCACTTTCATCAAGAGGCTTTTTAGTTCCTCTTCACTTTCTGCCATAAGGGTGGTGTCATCTGCATATCTGAGGTTATTGTTGTCTCTCCTGGCAATCTTGATTCCAGCTTGTGCTTCTTCCAGTCCAGCATTTCTCATGATGAACTCTGCATATAAGTTAAATAAGCAGGGTGACAATGTACAGCCTTGACATTCTCCTTTTTAGGGAAGTGATTACTGGCTAGCTTCTCTCTCCCCTTTTGATTCCCCCTCTTCTCCTCCTGTTCACCTCCATCTCCATCCTCCCTCTTCTCTTCACTGTGTAACTCTTTGAACATCTCTAAGGGATCCACACTGTGGAGGGCTCATAAGGAAGTGATTACTGGCTAGCTTGCTCTCTCCTCTTTTGATTCTCCCTCTTCTGCTCCTGGTCACATCTGTCTCTCTCCTCCCTCTTCTCTTCTCCATGTAACTCTGTGAATCTCTCTGGATGTTCCTCACTGTGGAGAAATTTTTCATCTTTAACCTAGATGTCTTATCATTGGTGCTCTATAGATGGAAAAGTCTTGAGGCTACTGTAAGAATAATACTGAAAACCAGAGGCAGGAGGCTTAAGTCCAAATCCTGAGAACACCAGAGAATTCCTGACTCCAGGGAACATTAATCGATAGGAGCTCATCAAACGCCTCCATCAGATCAGTTCAGTCACTCAGTCATGTCCGACTTTGAGACCCCATGAATCCCAGCACGCCAGGCCTCCCTGTCCATCACCAACTCCCAGAGATCCCTCAGACTCATGTCCATTGAGTCGGTACTGCCATCCAGCCATCTCATCCTCTGTCACCCCCTTCTCCTCCTGCCCCCAATCCTCCCCAGCATCAGAGTCTTTTCCAATGAGTCAACTCTTCGCATGAGGTGGCCAAAGTACTGGAGTTTCAGCTTTAGCATCATTCCTTCCAAAGAAATCCCAGGGCTGATCTCCTTCAGAATGGACTGGTTGGATCTCCTTGTGGTCCAAGGGACTCTCAAGAGTCTTCTCCAACACCACAGTTCAAAAGCATCAATTCTTCAATGCTCAGCCTTCTTCACAGTTCAACTCTCACATCCATACATGACCACTGGAAAAACCAGAGCCTTGACTAGATGGACCTTAGTCGGCAAAGTAATGTCTCTGCTTTTGAATATGCTATCTAGGTTAGTCATAACTTTTTTCCAAGGAGTAAGCATCTTTTAATTTCATGGCTGCCGTCACCAGCTGCAGTGATTTTGGAGCCCCAAAAAATAAAGTCTGACACTGTCTATTCCCCATCTATTTCCCATGGAGTGATGGGACCAGATGCCATGATCTTCATTGAGCTTTAAGCCGACTTTTTCACTCTCCTTTCACTTTCATCAAGAGGCTTTTTAGTTCCTCTTCACTTTCTGCCATAAGGCTGGTGTCATTTGCATATCTGAGGTTATTGATATTTCTCCCAGCAATCTTGATTCCAGTTTGTGTTTCTTCCAGTCCAGCGTTTCTCATTATGTACTCTGCATAGAAGTTAAATAAGCAGGGTGACAATATACAGCCTTGACGCACTCCTTACCTACACTTAAATCAAGTACCACCCAAGGGCCAACAAGTTCCAGAGCAAGACATACTACACAAATTGTCCAACAACACAGGAACATAGCCCTGAGCTTCAATATACAGGCTGCCCAAAGTCACTCCAAACCCACTGACATCTCATAACTCATTACTAGACACTTCATTGCACTTCAGAGAGAAGAATTCAAGCTCCACCCACCCTAACACCGACACAAGCTTCCCAACCAGTAAACTTTGACAAGCCACCTGTCTAACACCACACACAGAGAGGAAATACCACAATAAAGAAACTCCACAAACTGCCAGAATACAGAAAGGCAACCCCAAACACAGCAATATAAACAAGATGAAGAGGCAGAGAAATACCCAGCAGGCAAAGGAACAGGATAAATGTTCACCAAACCAAACAAAAAAAGAAGAGATAGAGAATCTACCTAATAAAGAATTCTGAATAATCATAGTGAAAATGATCCAAAATCTTAAAAACAAAAAAGAATTACAGGTAAATAGCCTGGAGACAAGGATTGAGAAGATGCAAGAAAGGTTTAACAAGGACCTAGAAGAAATAAAAAAGAGTCAATACACAATGAATGATGCAATAAATGAGATGAAAAACACGCTGGAGGGAAACAAGAGTAAGATAACAGAGGCAGAAGATAGGATATGTGAGGTAGATGATAGAATGGTAGAAATCAATGAAACAGAGAGGGGGGGGAATTTAAAAGAAATGAGGACAATCTCAGAGACGTCTGGGACAATGTTAAATGCCCCAACATTTGAATCATAGGAGTCCCAGAAGAAGAAGACAAAAATAAAGACCATGAGAAAATACTTGAGATGATAGTTGAAAACTTCCCTAAAATGGGGAAGGAAATAATCACACAAGTGCAAGAAACCCAGAGAGTCTCAAACAGGATAAACCCAAGGTGAAAAACAAAAACACATATTAATAAAATTAACAAAGATCAAACACAAAGAACAAATATTAAAAGCAGCAAGGGAAAAACAACAAATAGCACACAAGGGGATTCCCATAAGGAAAACAGCTTATCTTTCAATAGAAACTCTTCAGGCCAGGAGGGAATGGCAGGGCATACT
This sequence comes from Oryx dammah, assembly GCF_014754425.2. NCBI lineage: Eukaryota > Metazoa > Chordata > Mammalia > Artiodactyla > Bovidae > Oryx > Oryx dammah. Next base: position 37,886,145 of record NW_024070199.1, read on the forward strand.
TAAAGTGATGAAATTTAAAAAAAAAAAAACTACAGCCCACATTATTGTACCCATCAAGGATCTCATTCAAATATGTAGGAGAAATTAAAATGTTTACAGAAAAGTAAAAGCTGAGAGAATTCAACACCACCAAACCAGATCTCCAACAAATGCTAAAGGATATTATCTAGACAGGAAACACAAAAAAGGTGTATAATCTCAAACCCAAGACAATAAAGTAAATAGCAAAGAGATCATACTTATCAATAATGACCTTAAATGTAGATGGGTTGAACACCCAAAACAAAAGACAAAGACTGGCTGAATGGATTAAAAAAAAAAGCAAGACTCCTATATATGTTGTCTACAAGAGACTGACCTCGAAAAAAGAGACACATTCAAATAGAAAGTAAAGGGATGGGAAAAGATATTTCAAGCAAATAGAGACCAAAAGAAAGCAGGAGTAGCAATACTCATATCAGATAAAATAGACTTTAAAACAAAGGCTGTGAATAGAAACAAATAAGGACACTACATAATGATCAAAATATCAATCTAAGAGGAAGATATGACAATAATAACTATAAATGCACCCAACAAGGAGCACCACAATATGTAAGACAAATGCTAACAAGTATGAAAGGGGAAATTAACAATAACACAATAATAGTGGAAGACTTTAATAGCCTATTCACACCTATGACTAATCAATTAAACAGAAAATTAACAAGGAAACACAAACATTAAATGATACAATAGACCTGTTAGACCTAATTGATATCTGTAGAACATTTCACCCCAAAACAATGAATTTCAACTATTTCTCAAGTGCACATGGAAACTTCTCCAGGATAGATCACATCCTGGGCCATAAATCTAGCCTTGGTATTTCAAGCATCTTTTCTAACAACAAGGAAGTAAAATTAGATCTCAATTACAGGAGAAAAACTATTAAAAATTCCAACATAGGGAGGCTGAATAACACACTGATGAATAACCAACAAATGACAGAAGAAATCAAAAAAGAAATCAAAATATGCATAGAAACAAATGAAAATGAAAATACGATAACCCAAAACCTGTGGGACTCTGTAAAAGCAGTGCTAAGGGGAAGGTTCATCACAATACAGGCACCTCTTTTAAGATATATTAGTATATAGTTTTAAAAAAAATCACATTATCTTCAAAAACAAACAAAAGAAACAAGAAAAAAAGTCAAATAAATAACCTAACTCTACACATAAAGCAACTAGAAAAGGAAGAAATGAAGAACCCCAGGGTTAGTAGAAGGAAAGAAATCTTTAAAATTCAGGCAGAAATAAATGCAAAAGAAACAAAAGAAACCATAGCAAAAATCAACAAAGCCAAAAGCTGGTTCTTTGAGAAGATAAATAAAATTGACAAACCATTAGCCAGACTCATCAAGAAACAAAGGGAGAAAAATCAAATCAATAAAATTAGAAATGAAATGGAGAGATCACCACAACAGACAACACAGAAATCCAAAGAATCATAAGAGACTACCGTCAGGAATTATATGCCAATAAAATGGACAATGTGAAAGAAATGGACAAATTCTTAGAAAAGTACAACTTTCCAAAACTGAACCGAGAAGAAATAGAAAATTTTAACAGACCCATCACAAGCACAGAAATTGAAACTGTAATCAGAAATCTTCCAGCAAACAAAAGTCCAGATGGTTTCACAGCTGAATTCTACAAAATTTAGAGAAGAGCTAACACCTATCATACTCAAACTCTTCCAGAAAATTACAGAGGAAGGTAAACCTCGAAACTCATTCAATGAGGCCACCATCACCCTAATACCAAAGCCTGACAAAGATGCCACAAAAAAGAAAAAGAAAACCACAGGCCAATATCACTGATGAACATAGATGTAAAAATCCTATGTATCTATGGACACCATATTTTGACAAAGGAGGCAAGAATATACAATGGAGAAAAGACAATCTCTTTAACAAGTGTTGCTAGGAAAACTGGTCAACCACTTGTAAAAGAATGAAACTAGAACACTTTCTAACACCATACACAAAAATAAACTCAAAATGGATTAAAGATCTAAATGCAAGACCAGAAACTATAAAACTCCTAGAGGAGAACATAGGCAAAACACTCTCCGACATAAACCACAGATAGATACTCTATGACCCACCTCCCAGAATACTGGAAATAAAAGCAAAAACAAATGGAACCTAATTAAAATTAAAAGCTTCTGCACAACAAAGGAAACTATAAGCAAGGTGAAAAGACAACCTTCTGAATGGGAGAAAATAATAGCGAATGAAGCAACTGACAAAGAACTAATCTCAAAAATATACAAGCAACTCCTGCAACTCAATTCCAGAAAAATAAATGACCCAATCAAAAAACGGGCCAAAGAACTAAATAGACATTTCTCCAAAGAAGACATACAGATGGCTAACAAACACATGAAAAGATGCTCAACATCACTCATTATCAGAGAAATGCAAATCAAAACCACAATGAGGTACCCTTTCACACCAGTCAGAATGGCTGCAATCCAAAAGTCTACAAGCAATAAATGTTGTAGAGGGTGTGGAGAGAAGGGAACCCTCTTACACTGTTGGTGAGAATGCAAACTAGTACAGCCACTATGGAGAACAGTGTGGAGATTCCTTAAAAAACTGGAAATAGCACTGCCTTATGACCCAGCAATACCACAGCTGGGCATACACACCGAGGAAACCAGAATTGAAAGAGACACGTGTACCCCAACGTTCATCACAGCACTGTTCATAATAGCCAGGACACGGAAGCAACCTAGATGTCCATCAACAGATGAATGGATAAGAAAGCTGTGGTACATATACACAATGGAGTATTACTTAGCCATTAAAAACAGTATATTTGAATCAGTTCTAATGAGGTAGATGAAATTGGAGCTGATTATACAGAGTGAGGTAAGCCAGAAAGAAAAACACCAATACAGTATACTAACACATATATATGGAATTTAGAAAGATGCTAACAATAACCCTGTATGCGAGACAGGAAAAGAGACACAGATGTATAGAACAGACATTTGGACTCTGTGGGAGAAGGAGATGGTGGGATGATTTGGGAGAATGGCATTGAAACATATATAATATCATATAAGAAATGAATCGCCAGTCTAGGTTCGATGCAGGATACAGGATACTTGTGGCTGGTGCACTGGGATGACACAGAGAGATGGTATGGGGAGGGAGGTGGGAGGGGGGTTCAGGATTGGGAACACGTGTACACGTGGATTCATGTTGATGTATGGCAAAACCAATACAGTATTGTAAAGTAAAATAAAGTAAAATAAAAAATAATCGTAATAATAAATAAATAAATAATTAAAAAGAAAGTATAAAAATGCAAAATCTAAAGGAAAGCATGGTTAAAATAATAATTTTGCATTTATATAATCTAGATATAATGGTTGATGAATCAATTTATAAAATAAAAATTAGAGAAATGTAAAATATAAATATATTCACTAAACCCAACAAAATAATAGGGCTGTATCGTGTTAAACACATAGTAGTATCAGGATTAAGTTTGGATGCACATTGCAAAAACTAAAACAATTATATCTTTAGCAAGATAAACTTGATTTTTCTCTCCCACTGGAACAAAGCTATAGGTGGGTCAGCCAGAGCTTGGGTAGTATCTATCTCCAAGGTTACATGATTGTCCAATACAACTGCTGGAGTTCCAGCCATCACAACTAAAATCCAGACAACAGTTAGGAAGAAAGTAGGGAAGGGAAGAGTCCCATCTCTCAGCTAAATCAGCTCCTTGAAAGCAGTCTTCCAAGAAATCCCTCTTACTGATCTGCTTGCATCTCAGTCACCAGTCATGACTAAGAGAACAGGTGGGCAGGAAATGCATTCCTGTAGCTACCGGGCTCATGGCTCTATAACAAACTATTTTCAGTTTTGAAAGAGAAGCAGGGAATAGATCATTTTGTAGGGAGCCTGCAGCGCCTGCCTTAAAGAACAATCTTTTCTGAATTGACTAGGATAAATGTCTGGGCACAGTGTGGGAGCCAGGAGGAAGGAACAGCAATGAGAAACAGCTAGATGGACCTGAACTGTGCTCAAGAAAAAAGGCAGACTGGTCAGTAGAGATCTTCTAAGGATTGAAGTAAGGATTATACACACCACATGACACAATTTGTTTTGAAAACTGCTTTTCCAAACCAGGTCCCAAATTTCTCTCAATTCTTCAGCTTCTAAATACCTTGTCTTTGTTACCTCACATTCTGACCTACCTGTCTCACCTTCCTTATTTCTGTTCACCTCAATTCTCCATCTAGTCCACCAGCATTGCAAGATCCAGTACTGAGGAGTTAGCAACACTTTCTAGAAGAGATTAGAAACACGATGACTATTTCTACTTTAGTATTTGTTTGTCTTTATCAAGGTCTTCTGAAGGACAGAGATGGCTAGAATTATGGAGCTCTCACGTTTGAGGCCTTTTAAAAAACATTTCTTGTTACATTGGTCTGTTGGTGGTGATGCAGTCTTATAGTTGTTCTAAGTCTGAGAAAGTATATTATCTTGTTTTTGATACGTATTTTTCTTGGGTATAGAATTCTGAGTCAATTATATTTCTCTCAGCATTTTAAGATGTGGTGCCAGTGTCCTCTGGCTAACATTGTTTCATATGCCGAATCTGCTCTTTCCCATTTTTGTTCAACTGTGTCTCTTTTTCCTTCTGGTTACATTTCCTTGGTTGATTGTTTTAAACAATGAATTATCATGCACCTCTGAATAGTTGTCATATTTCTTGTCCTTGAATTAATTGAGCTTCTGTGTTAATGGGTTTAAAGCTGTCAACATATCTGGTAATTTTTCAGCCAATAATTATGAAGTTCTGTTCTCTATTCTCCTTCTTTCACTTCCTGTAGGAATCCATTTACATATATTTTAGTATTCTTAACGTTGTTTCAAATCTCTGTGATGCAGAATTAATTTTTTCCCACAGTATTTCCATTCCTATTTTCCATGTCTGTATTTAACATACTCAGTATTCTTCAGCTTCATGAATATAAGGATTATTGATGTAGTAAGCATTTTAATGTCCTTCCCTGCTAATGATGTAATGTATATTTTAACTGTGTTTTTACTAATTGATTTTTCCCTCATTATGGATATTTTCTTGCTTCTTTGTACATCAGAAATGTTTTTCTTTTTAAATTTATGTATGTATCTTAATTAGAGGATAATTTCTTTACAATATTATGATTGACCTAGGACAAATATTTTCACAATTCATATGAAAATTTTAAATTGGATATTGGATATGGTAAATTTTACCATTTGGATGCTGGATATTTTTTAATTTTTATAAATTATTCCTGGTACTGTTTGCAAACACTGTTAATATCTTGGAAATAGTTGTATTTTTTGAAGGCTTGCTGTTCAGTTTTCTGGTTTTTTTGTATTTATTTTTAGCTGCTTTGAGACCAGCAATTAGACCAGGTTTACTATCCCCCACTAGTAAGGCAATATTGTCTTCAGGACCATACTGATGTCATGGGAATTATGAGTAATTTCCATGCTGGTGGGTGGGAATACCATTAGACTTGGCTCAATTTGAGACTCAAGGATTGTTCTCTATAATACTGACCAGTGCTATCAACTTTCTGCTGAAAACTGAAGGGGTATCACCTGCACTCTCCCAGAGTTCTCTGTGTGTAGCACTCTCCTGTGAACCCTAACTATCTAGAGTCTCAAGTCTCTCTTCTGGAGGTGACCATTTGTCTCTGCCTAGATACCCCTTCCATGTATGTATTGGAAACTATTTCTAGAGTTGGGGCAATTGTAGAACTCACCTTGCTCATTCCCCGCCTCAGGAATCCATACTCTACTGCCTGACTTTTGATGTAAAAAACTTCTCTTTCTTTTATCTCTTCTACTTTCAAGTTGTTTGGGACAGGAGGATAAATGTGTCCTTTGCTCCTTTATGTTTACCAAAATGGAGGTCCCCCTGCAATCAGAACTCACTGAATGTCTTGTGGATTCTAGGCACTGTGCATGGGGGCAAACTTGACCAGGGATATGTACTGGGGCCTTGGGGAGCCCTGGTTTGCAGGAGAAACATGACAATTATAACTAGCATTTGCTATGGGGTATGTTCAGTTCAGTTCAGTTGCTCAGTCATGTCCGACTGTTTGCAACCCTATGGACTGCAGCACGCCAGGCTTCCCTGTCCCTCACCAACTCCTGGAGCTTGCTCAAACTCCTGTTCATCGAGTCAGTGATGCCATCCAGCCTTTTCATCCTCTGTCATCCTCTTCTCCTCCTGCCTTCAATCTTTCTCAGTAATAGGGCCTTTTCTAATGAGTAAGTTCTTCATATCAGTTGACAAAATAATGGAGCTACAGCTTCAGCTTCAGCTTCAGCATCGGTCTGTCCAATGAATAGTCAAGGTTGATTTCCTTTAGCATTGATTTGTTGGACCTCCTTGTAGTCCAAGGGACTCTCAAGAGTCTTGTCCAACACGACAGTTCAAAACCATCAGTTCTTCATCGCTCACCATTCTTTATGGTCCAACTCTCACATCCATACATGACAATTGGAAACATCATAGCTTTGATTATATTGAACTTTTTCAGCAAAGTAATATCTCTGCTTTTTAAAATGCTGCTAAGTTTGTCATAGCTTTTCTTCAAACAAGCAATCAAGTTTTTATTTCATGGCTGCAGTTATCGTCTGCTGTGATTTTGGAGCCCCCCAAAGTAAAGTTTCTCACTGTTTCCATTGTTCCCCCATCTATTTGCTGTGAAGTGGTGGGACGAAATGCCATGATCTTCATTTTCTGAATGTGGAGTTTAAGCCAAATATTTCACTCTCCTCTTTCACATTCATCAAGAGGCTCTTTAGTTTCTCTTAACGTTCTGCCATGTGTCTTCTGCATATCTGTGATTATTGATATTTCTCCCAGCAACTGTGATTCCAACTTGTGCTTCAGCCAGTTGGGCATTTTGCATGACTTGCTCAGCATATAATTTAAATAAGCAGGGTGACAATACACAGCCTTTATGTACTCCTTTCTTGATTTAGAACCAGTCTGCTGTTCCAAGTTCAGTTCTAACTGTTGCTTCTTGACCTGCATACAGATTTCTCAGAAGGCAGGTAAGATGGTCTAGTATTCCAATCTCTGTAAGTTTTCCACAATTTGTTGTGATCCACACAGCCAAAAGCTTTTGCATGGTCAATAAAGCAGAAGTAGGTATATTTCTGGATTTCTCTTGCTTTTTCGAAGATCCAACAGATGATGGCAATTTGATCTGTGGTTCTTCTGCCTTTTCTAATCCCAGCTTGAACATATGGAATTTCACAGTTCATGTACTGTTGAAGACTTACTTGGAGAAATTAGTTTGGTAGCATGTGAGATGAGTGCAACCGTGTGGTAGCTGAACATTCTTTGAAATTGCCTCTCTTTGGAATTACAATGAAAATGACCTTTCCAGTCCTGTGGCCACTGCTGAGTTTTCCAAATTTGCTAGCATATTGCGTGCAGCACTTTAACAGCTTCATCTTTTAGGATTTGAAATAACTCAACGGCAATTCCATCACCCCCACTAGTTTTGCATGTAGTTATGCTTCTTAAGGCCCTCTGGACTTCACATTCAGGATGTCTAGCTCTAAGTGCAGAGAAGCCAATGGCACCCCACTCCAGTACTCTTGCCTAGAAAATTCCATTGACGGAGGAGCCTGGAATGTGCAGTCCATGGGGTCACTCAGGGTTAGACATGACTGAGCGACTTCACTTTCACTTTTCACTTTCATGTATTGGAGAAGGAAATGGCAACCCACTCCAGTGTTCTTGCCTGGAGAATCCCAGGGACAGGGAAGCCTGCTGGGCTGCCGTCTATGGGGTCACACAGAGTCGGACACGACTGAAGTGACTTAGCAGCAGTAGCAGCTCTAAGTGAGACACCATCATGGTTATCTGGGTCATTAATATCTTTTTTGTATAGTTCTTCTATATATTCTTTCAACCTCTTCTTAATATATTCTGCTTTTTTAGGTCCACGCCATTTCTGTCTTTTATTTAGCCCATCTTTGCATGAAATGATCCTTCCCTACCTCTAATTTTCTTGAGTAGATCTCTGGTCTTTCCCATTCTATTGTTTTCCTCTATTTCTTTGCACTGATCATGTAGGAAGGCTTTTTAAAAATCTCTTCTTGCTATTCTTTGGAACTCTGCATTCAGATGGGTATGTCTTTCTTTTCTCATTTGTCTTTACTTCTCTTCTTTTCTAAGTTAGTTCTAAGGCATCCTCAGACAACCATTTTGCATTTTTGCATTTCATTTTTTTGGAGATGGTCTTGATGAGGTATGTACAGATCAAAAAAACGAAGGTCACTGCATTCAGTCCCATTACTCCATGGCAAATACATGGAGAAACAATGAAAACAGTGACAGGCTTTATTTTCCTGGGCTCCAAAGTCACTACAGATAGTGACAGCAGCTGTGAAAAAAAAAAGACGCTTGCTCCTTGGAAGAAAAGCTATGAAAAATCTTGACAGCATACTAAAAAGCAGAGACATTACTTTACCAGCAAAAGTCTGTACACTGAAAGCCATGGTTTTTCCAGAAGTAGTGAGAAGATGTGAGAGTTGGACCATAAAGAAAGCTGAGCACCAAAGAACTGATGCTTTTGTACTGTGGTGTTGGACAAGGTTCTTGAGAGTCCCTTGGACTGCAATGGAGATTGACCATCCTAAAGGAAATCAGTCCTGAATATTCATTGGAAGGACCAATGCTGAGGCTGAACCTCCATTACTTTGGTCAATTGATGGGTAGAACTGATTCATTATAAAAGGCCCCAATGCTGGGAAAGATTAAAGGCAGGAGGCAAAGGGGAAGACAGAAGACAAAATTGTTTGATGGCCTCACCAACTTGATGAACATGAGTTTAAGCAAGCTCTGGGACTTAGTGATGGACAGGGAAGCCTGGCATGCTGCACCCTATGATATAGCAAAGAGATGGACATGACTGAGAGACTGAACTGAACTGATGTACAGAGGACAATCAGGGAGCAGGCAGAAGCCTTTAAGGAAGGAGGAAGGAACTATTCCTGGATAGCTGACAATGATGGATCAGCAAGTGGTTTCAAGCTGGAGAAACTGTAGGGAACCAATTCTATGCCAGGTGGAGAGAATGGTAAGAGAAAGGCAGGGTGACAGTGCTGGAACTTCCCAGAGGACTAGATCCCTGTTCTACTAAACTTTATCAATGCTCAAAATTGTTAGGTGTTTGGAAACATGAGTTTTGTTTTGGAAGTGGTAGAGCAATATTCAATGGAAGGACTGATGCTGAAGATGAAGCTCCAACACTTAGGCCAATGATGTGAAGACCCAGCTCATTGGAAGAGGCCCTGACGCTGGGAAAGATTGTGAGCAGAAGGAGAGGGAATAAAAGGATGAGATTGTGAGATGGCATCACCGACTCAAAGACATGAGTTTGAGGAAACTCTTCAAAATAGTGAAAGACAGGGAAGCCTATTTTGTTGCCGAACATGTAGTCACAGAGTCAGACATGACTTAGTAACTGAACCATACCAATGAGGACACAGAGTCCACTGAAGGCTCTGGTCCTGGTTGGAGTGGAGAAAGACTTGAGTGGAAGGGGAGGCTTCCCATTCTCTGGTGCAAGTCCTTGAATTCAAGACAAGGAGCACAAGATTATGAATGTTTTACCAAACATTGTTTTCCAAAAGCACAAAAAGTGTTTTCTGCAGGAGAGAGAGCTTTGACTGAGTTTGTTCTCTAGGTTTTACTGAGGGATTTGAAAGGGGTTGGGGGCGGGCTGAGTCTGCAAAAACCAGGTGACCAGCTGCTGGAGGGCAAGGCTTGTGGTAGACATTCTGCACTAGATGGAAAACAAATCCAGAAAAAGTGTCCCTTCTGGCGTGTACATGCCAATGTATCACATTATTTCAGCAGATCACTTCAATGTTTTTGGGGGGCAAGCTAGAAATGGACGATGCATGGTGTGCTTTTGTCAATTCCTGTGGGTAGTTAGATGACTAAATGTCTGGTTACTTCATTGCATGGTTGAAACCATTCTTGAGAAAGAAAACTAGATCAAGTCCACACATATTTGGTCATTAAACAGCAAGCATAGGAAGGTTTCTAAGGCAACTGTAGGTAATTTAAACATGAGGGGCCAAATGGGGACAGTTTCATTTAACAGGCTGAGATTGGACTGTACAGGTTGCCATAGTTGTTGCTATGACAAGAAGCCATCACAGCTACTTGTTGCCACGCTGGAGATGTGCGAAATGGAAAAGAGACCAAAAACCTTACAACTCTCCTTGCAGTGTGATTTCAGGCTAGGAGTATTTGACAAGGAAAGGCTGACTGGTAAGGCTGAGGAAGGGAGTAATCTGAGACAGTACTCATTAGCTCTTGTGGGAGCCCAGAAAACAGAAGCATCGGCTCAGTCAGAGTTCAGTGTCATGATGCAGAGATAGATGTCATTTGGCTTGAATCAATATTTAGCCTTGGGGATGGCAGCCATAACCTCTAAACAGAAGATTTCCTTCTCCCCAGGTGGCAGAATAATTCATATTTGTTCCAGACTCAGGAACCCAGAAAGCCCTTAAGGGCCACTTGTTGTTAGCAGGCACACATGCAATCTAGAAGGTGGAACTATCATCATGGTGCCCATTTTCTAGATGGGAAAACTGAGGTTAAGCGACTTGATCGAGGTCACACTGCTAAGCACGTGAAAAGCCAAGCACAAACCCAGGGTAACAGTGCTCAAATTGTGTGTTTTTGCTCCACACCCACTGGGAGTGGTGGGTGGTGATCTGGCACCAAACTTAGACAGAAGCAAGCAGTATTCAGGCTTAAATTGAAGTAGTGAGGAAAACCACTAGACCATTAAGCTATGACCTAAATCAAATCCTTTATGAACTTATAGTGGAGATGAAAAATAGATTCAAGGGATTAGGTCTGGTAGCCTGAAGAACTATGGTTGGAGGTTTGTAACATTGTATGGGAGGTGGTCACCAAAACCATTCCCAAGAAAAACAAATGTGAGGGAAAAAAAGGGGTTGCCTGAGGAGGCCTTAAAACAGCTGAGAAAATAAGAGAAGTGAAAGGCAAAGAGAAGAGGAAAGATATACCCAATGGAATGCAGAGTTCTGGAGAATAGCAAGGAAAGATAAGAAAGTATTCATAAGTGAACACTGCAAGATATAGAGGAAAATAATAAAATTGTAAAGAGTATAGATCGCTTCAGGAAAATTGGAGCTACCAGAGAAACACTTCATAAAAGGATGGGCACAATAAAGGTCAGAAAAGTCAAAGACCTAGCAGAAGCAGATGAGATTAAGAAGAGGTGGCAAGAATGCACAGAAGAATTGTACAAAAACCGTCATAATGATTGGCATAGTGATGATGCTTGGGTAAAGCACTCATCATTCATGTAAAGCCAGATATACTGGAGTGTGAAGTCAAGTGGCCATAGGAAGCATCACTACAAACAATGTTAGGAGAGGTGATGGAATTCCAGCTGAGCTGTTTAAAACAACCTAAAGAATGAGACTCTAAAAGTGCTGAATTCAGTATGTCAGCAAATTTGGAATACTCAGCAGTGGCCACAGTGCTGGAAAAGGTCAGTTTTCATTCCAATCCAAAAGAAAGGCAATTCCAAAGAATGTTTAAACTATCATGCAATTGCTCTCATCTCACTTGCTAGCAAGGTAATGTTCAAAATCCTTCAAGCTAAGCTTCAACAATACATGAACTGAAAACTTCCAGATATACATACTGGTTTGAGGAACAAGAGATCAAATTGCCAACATCCATTGGATCATAGAGAAAGAGAATCCCAGAAAATATTTATGTATGCTTCTCTGACTATGCTAAAGCCTTTCACTGTGTAGACCACAACACACTGTGGAAAATTCTTAAGGAAATGGGAGTACCAGATCACCTTTCCTGTCTCCTGAAAAGCCTGTATGTAGCTCAAAAAGCAGCAGTTAGACTAAGACACAGAACAACTGAAAGATTTAAAAGTGGGAAAGCAGCTTGACAACGTGTACATTCTCACTCTGGTTATTTAACTGCTATATAGGATACATCATTCAATATGCTGGACTGCATAATTCACAAGATGGAATCAAGATTGCTGGGAGAAATATCAACATCCACAGATATGAAGATGACACTGCCCTAATAGCAGAAAGCAAAGAAGAACTAAAGAGCCTCTTGATGAGGAGAGGAGATGCAAAAATTGGCTTAAACTCAACATTCAAAAAACTATTCACAAAAAGACACTCAACATTCATGGCATCCTGTCTCACCACTTCATGGCTTATGGATGAGGGAAAAGTGGAAACAGTGGTAGCTTTTATTTTCTTGGGCCCCAAAACCACTATGGACCTTGACTGCAGCCACAAAATTAAAACACACTTGCTCCTTGGAAGGAAGAAAGGCCGTGAAAAACCTGCACAGTGTACTAAAAAGCAGAGACACATTTTGCTACAGAGGTCTATAGTGTCAAAACTATGGTTTTTGCAGTAACCAGGTACAGATGTGCAATCTGGACCATAAGAAAGGAGGAATGGCTAAAAATTGAGCTTTTGAACTGTGGTGCTTGAGAAGATTCTTGAGAGTCCCTTATACAACAAGGAGATCAAACCAGTCAATCTGAAAGGCAGTCAACCTCTAACCCCTGCTGTCTTAGCTGAGGCATCTACTGAGGGCTTCAAGGTGGAAAGAATGGATGCTTCCACTGCAAAAGTGCCTAACCATGGCAGCTCCAAGCAAATATTTTGTAGCTCCACATCTGGAGGAAGCTCAGAAAGGCTGAAGTCAATATGCACCCTGGGTACCCGATACATGCATTGCATTCTCCCCAGCAGCACTGGAGGCCAAGGAAGGGGCATTCTGGGCCCTGGAGGAGGGGAATGGCTCAGGGATCCACTGGGGCCACCACTTACCAAGTAGGATTGGAAGGGACAGAGCAGGCATATGTGGCAGAGAGCTGGTGACAGGGGTGTGGGAACAAGAAGGAACCAGCTCTGCATGAAATACCTCACCCAAAATCCCCGGAGGAGAACCCAGTGATAAGGTCATCTGAGATGGGACGAAGAGAGTTTATTACATTACCCCTTATAATTCCTCTGAATGAGGATGTAGTGGCGTAGGTGGGTCATCTAAAACTCTTCCCTGGCCTAGACCATCTGCCAGTCGCTAGCCTTGGGGCTGCCTCTTCCCAGCTTCAGGCATGTAATTCCACAGGAAATTGACAATCATGTGTGCTGCTGGGTCAGGGCCAAAAACCATGTAAAGCCTATCATAAGTCCCCATGTCCCTGCCACGATGGCAAATCTGGGGCTGTACATGTGATCTGAGGTGGGTCATTCATAGAACAGCCTTGAACTCTGATGTCTGCAATCTTCTTTCCTTAGTAGGTGATGCCTTCAGGATTTAAAACCCTAGGTCATGTATCTTGGACTCCCTCACTAGGTGTAGAAGCCTTAAGAAAGAAAGTTGCCAGGCTAAGACCATCAAAGAAGTTCGAAGGGAAAGAGCGAGAGTGAGAGAGAACTGATGACTTCTGATTTCTTGGGTCCAGTCACTGAGATCTTTGCATTTGCTCTGATTCTTGTGTCCTGGATTCCCAGATTCATTTCAGTGAGTTTTCCTTTTGTTGAAGCCAGCTGGAGTAGGGCTACTCTCAATTTTGATTCAGACTTGGTTTTAAAACCTTCCAGGTCATTGTATACCTCCCAGACACAAACAGATGCACCCATTTGTTTCAGCACCATTACGAGTGAAACCCTTTATTCTTTACTGAGAATAGGGTGTGCAGACCACCAAATACAGTTCACCAGCATCCTGGGAAGGAGTGCTCAAAGGATGAGTGAGTGTATGTTAGGAGAGGCCTTTCTGATTCCTGAAGCACTCTAAGCATTTACACTGCCTGGGCCAGGCCAATCCTGTCATTTCCTCGATCAAAGACTGAGAAATACCGCCTCAGGAAGACGTCACCAAGGATCCAGGTCTCTCTAGATGTCCTCACTGTGTTCTCTTTAAAAGTTGTATAGCAGTTGTCTGTAGAATCCTGGGGGAGTCAGAGACACACACCAGTCAGCATGAGCCCTTACCGTTGATTCCCCCCAATACCCAGAACCAGCACAGTTTGTTTTATTTCCCTCTTTTGGTAAGTATCAAGGGGTTTTCTCAACAGCAGGGGATATGAAAGTTCAACCAAAACCAAAGAGGGCCAAGACATGAGGTTTTCATGAGGAAGGGTGTGGTGAGTGGAGGACTGGGAGTTGGGGAAATAGAGGAATGAAAAACAACAAAGTCCTACTGTAGAGCGTAAGGAACCATATTCAATATTCAGTGATAAATCACATGAAAAAGGATAAGAAAAAGTATTTTTATGTGAATAACACACTTTTTATGTGTATCACATTGCAATGCAGCATAACTTAACACAACACTGAAGATTAGCCACACGTCAATATAATTTTTTAGAAAAGATCAAGTGTGTTCATAGTTCTCCTCACTTCCTGTTTCCTTCCTTGTGAGTTCTGCTCCTTGTTTTCTCTGCAGAGAATGCTGGTTCTCCTCCTGCATCCCCACAATCCATACTTTATTTAAAAATTTTATTTTTTATTGGAGTATAGCTGATTAACAATATTCTGAGTTTCAGGTGGACAGTAAAGGGACTCAACCATATGTATCTGGGTACCCTGGTCCCAAAGATACCCCTCCCATCCAGGCTGTCATATAACTGAGCAGAATTCCCTGTGCTACACAGCAATTCGTTGTTGGTTATCCATCTTAAATAGAGCAGTGTGAACAACACATTAACTCAGGAACTCTGTGAAGCCTCCTTTGGCCCACACTCACCCTCCTTGGCCACTCCAGGCTTGGTTGGGTAACACACCTTGGTTCCCCATCCCCACTGATCAGTCCCTAGCCCTCATCACCCCTAGTTAGTCCTCAGTGCCCCAGTGCAGACCACCTTGAGATGCCATTTTCATGGAATCCAGTGCAGTTCTGCCTAGAACCAAGCAACCCTCCATATGGATCAATGAGTTTGTGGTTTTAGAATCCCTGAAATTCCCTCTCTTCCTCAAAGCCTTCTTTGAGTCCATCAGCCTGCTTTGAACTCCCACAGGGAGCTGACATGACTGCTCAGCTGTACCAGGGCTGAGCAGTCACTGTGCACCCTTTATTCACCTTAGTATCCAACCTCCCCACACAGGGGTCGGGTATCCCAACTCACAGAGAGGCACCTGGCCAGAGCAAGGGGAAGATGCAGCCGAGTACTAGGCTGACCATGTAATTTATCATCCAAACCAGAAAAAACTTGAGAAGGGAAGGCAGACTGTTAACTTATGCTGGGACATCACACTGGGACTGTCCCCAGCCATTCTCCTTGTAACATGGCCTCTTTCAGGGGCTGCTAGTGCTGACTTCCATGTTCGTACAGCTAAGGGTTCAGATTGAATTGAAGCTCTTTGAGGACTGAGGACCTTAGTGTTCCCCTCTCCTTGTGATTCCCACCATGCCAGCATTGTGTGGCATCTCCATATTTATTTCAGGAAGATCAGTGTCCCAGATGGCCCTTTAATCTCAAATGGTTGGTTTTCTGGCAGTCACTGACCCAGCCACAGGGCTCATCAGCATCTGCAATGGTGTGAGATGGCCAGTAGAGGGCGTCTCTTCCCAACAGCACCGTGTTGGTTGCTGCAAGCCCCAGTTTGAGAACCACCCCTCAGTATTGTCCCCTCACCTTGAGGATGTAGGCTTGTGCTGGCACCGGGTAGTTGATGCCGTTGATGGTGAAGATAATTGAGGGCAGGGTATTGACCGCAGAACATGAAACATAGTGCTGTTAGAGAGAGAGGGAGAGAGGTTGGCCTTGGAGATCCATGTTTTGTGTGGAGACTGGGAGTGACCCTGGGGCATGACCCTTCACCTTGGAACCCCGTGGCATGGTGCCAATGAGCTTCTGTATGTTATTGACCAGTCTTCTTGGGCCTTTGATCAGTGCTGTTCCAGTGTCCACAAGGGCCTCGCAGCCTCTAGAACAAGCAATAATCTTTCTTCTCATGGAGATGCTGAGAGATAGTGGAAGAAAGTGGGCATCAAGGTCACTTTGAGTCTCACCAGAGCTGCCCCCTTCCTAACTATCTCCTAAACAGCCCTTTGTCTCTTGCCTTCTTTTCCTTTACTCTCGACACAGCACCTTTCTTGACATCCTTGAATGCAGTACTTGAATACACCAGGATCTTTTGCACCTTGACACAGGCTGGTCTTCCTTCCTAGAAGATTCCACCCCACTTTGACTAGCAAATTTTTCTCATCTTCCAGATTCCACCTTAACTGTACAGTTTTCTGGAAGTCTTTCCCCTGCTGTTTATCAGTCTCCTGTCTTGGTCACTGTCTGTAGACCCTTCCTCATGTCTGCTGCTGCTGCTGCTGCTGCTAACTCACTTCAGTTGTGTTTGACTCTGTGCAACCCCATAGACAGCAGCCCACCAGGCTCCACCATCCCTGGGATTTTCCAGGCAAGAGTACTGGAGTGGGTTGCCATTGCCTTCTCCTCCTCATGTCTAGCATGTGCCAAAGTCACAATTCACTATGTGGGTGAGTCACTTCATGTACATCTGCCTTCTTAGATGTGAGGGCAAGTTTTATTCTCATTGTCTCCCTGGCACAAGTGGCTGGCACATGGTGGATGCCCAATGCTTGTCTGTTCAATGACTGAATGAAGACTGAGAAAACAATAAGAAACATCCAGACAGCTGTATCTGGTGGGGAACAAATAACGGGTAGCACACAGAGTGAAGAAGGAGATTAACCAGGGCAGAAGATTCTCACAATAGGGGGAGAAAGGGGCTCCTCTGGGAGATGATGTCTCCCAGCACTGCTCCTACAACCAGCTCAGACCCTGAGACCCTGACCAGGAAATATATAACTAGCCCACAGAAACTCCAAAGGACAGGTCAGCTTTTGTCTGAGGGTCTCACACAGAAACCTATTAATTATGCCTCTTGTCCTCAGATCACTCTTAGATCCCACCTTCCTGATTCTCTCTTATAGTCCCCCCACTGTGTGCCAAGGTACGTGGGGTGTCTTTTTTATTAGTTGCTTTCACGTCTTAAGACTGCAGCCAACCCCTCTCCATTGCTGGGTGGCTGCTCCCTAAGGAGACCAGTTTTCCCCGTTTGCTTAGAACTCTTCCTGTTCTTAAACAGACATTTATCTGTACTGAAAAGTTCCTATGTCCCTGGACTGTTGGTCATCTTATCATAACTCTGTTCAGGCTGCTGAAATTCTCCCTGATCCTCTGTTCACCACAATGTAGAGTCTTCTAACCATGCTCCCCACCTCAAATGGCAGTGGATGCAGCCCTCTCCCAGCTGCACAGACCTCTCTGGACCCTTTTAGGACCCGGGTCAGAGCCATGCTCAGAAGGCCTGGGGATTATGAACCCATGGGTTGTTTGTGTATCTGTGTGCTTGTGTGTTTGTTTGTATGTGTGCTTGTATGTGTCTCTGTGTGTGCTTGTGTTTCTAACTAGCTATGCATGTTTATATGTGTCTCTGTGTATGTTTATGTGTGTCTGCTTGTGTGTTTCCATGTGTCTGTGTGTCTGTCTGTGTCGTTGCGGGTGGTTTATATGTCTGTGGGACTGTGTGTCTGAGAATGCATTTGTGTGTGTCTGCCTGTGTCCATGTACAGTAGTGGGAGCATCACTTGGACTGACCCTCAGGGAGAAGCTTACCGGTCCATGTGTACAATCCAGTTGCCCGCTTGGATCAATGGTACCCAGTTGAGCTCTCCCTTGTAGTAGCGGTGGTCCACCCCACCAAACATCACCACACTGCCCTCCCGCTTGTCTCTGTAGAGAGAAGTGAGGGGGCGATCCTTGGAGGACAGTAACAACAGCACTGTCTGAGAGCTGTGCTTGTCTACCAATCAAAGCCCTAATAAGGTCCCCACATACAGATGCAGAAATAACGTCGGGGGGCGATTGAGATCCAGACTGAGGTCTCTAACTGGCTAGTGAGTGGCACAGAGGAGGTCAGAAGCTGAATCACTTGGTTGGGCTCCACCCACTATGTCTTCTGAAGACGCTCTGGGCCTCCGGGGACCTGAGTGCTCAAACACACTCAGAGGACAGGGTGCTGAAGTGTTTGGCTTTCCCCTTATCCACCTTTTCATTTTTCAGGAAAATCAAGGCCTGGGAGTTCTAAGGGTGTGGGTTCAGGTCACCAAGAGTTGGCTCCACTGGCCCGTGACCTCTACTGTCCAAAGGGCCCCACACTCAGAAGTGACCCCACCTCTGCTCTCCCTTTCTTGAAATGCCTCATATTTCTTGAACAAGAGTTCCAGAGTTTTGTGTCCCACCCTTTCGTTTTTCACTGGCTCCACAAATTGGGTAGCTGGTCCTGGGCTCCCAGTGAAATGCTAATGAAGAAGGAAAGATATCCACCATCCTTCTCCTTCCTTCCTTATCAAATTCATAAGCAAATCCTAACGCCTTTTATTCAACATGCTTCCTGTTGCTTTCCATTAGTCTTCCTCCTCACTCACCCGCGGAGACCAATTACTGATCAGGAGCAGGGTGTGTTCAAATAAAACGTTATTTATAAAAGCCGCTGGTGAAGCCAGATAGGGCCCTGGGGCCATATTTATCCTAGGTTAGATTATCTCTCAGGATAATTTTTATCAAGTGTTCTATAATTTTCATGCATCTGAAAACATTGAAAGTATCTTACTGCTAATTTGAATAAAGTGATTGTCCATCTCAGACTTACTTGCTCAAGTAGAAGGCAAAAACAGGCTCAGAAATGGCACCTTCATTCTTCAGGTTGTCAAAGATGGGGATGGCTCCAGAGAAGGATATGTTTGGGTAGTTCAAGCCCAAGATGCCGTCAAAAGATGTACTCTCAAATCCGGTTTCCAAGAGGCTTATACAGAACGGCTGGTCAGTACTTACAAGGTTCCCAATCTGTGGGAGAGAAGAGTGTTCCCACTTACAGATACATGAAGTGGGGTTAGGACTGGGCTGGGGTACATTGCCATTAGATCCTCAGAGAAGAACTGAGGCTGGGCTCTGTCTTCGGTGGCCCACAGATGGTTAGACCAAGCTGGGAGGGGAATTTGGGTTCCACTTGAGAGAGGCTATGAATTTAAAACATCTTCCCCTCTGAAAAACACCACCTGAGTGAGTCAAGTTGGCCTCCTGGCTTCTGTACAGTTGTGGCAATCAAGTCAGGCCAGGACCCATTGGCGCCACCTTATGGACAAACTGAGTGGAGAGCAAGATAGCCTCCTCTTTGGCATCACTGTGACCTACTGACAGGAATGGACTGCATTCTCTGTAATGTACTGTGGATTCTGCATCTGTCCAGAAAGACAGAAGCTGAAAACACAATCTTTCTTGCAGGGTTCTATGAAATTACTGCCTGAAGAATTCACCTTTGAGGATATGTGTGTATTAGTGTGAGTGTGTATGAGAGAGAAAGTGAGAGAGCGGAACTACTCAAATAATTTGGAGGAGGCAGGCCATAGGTTAATTAGACTCTCAAAGGTCTTCTAGAGTGAGAACTCATTTATAGGCCCCTAGACTTCTCAGGCTTCCAGTTTCCCACTCTGGATACCTGAAGCCCTTGACTGCCCCCAGGGTCCCTAGATCAGTCTTATCCTGTCCCCAAACACCCCACAGCAACTTCAGTCCTGAAAAGACAGCCTAACTCCATCTTTTACCACATGTGTGCCCTCAGCAAGGCCTTTGCTGTCTGCACCTCAGTTTCCTCTTATGTCTCATGAGCTAATCAGAGTAACTGCTGTGTGGGGTTGTTGCAGGACTAAACCTGAAAGCGCCTGGAACAGTCTGTGAATATATAAGTGGGTGCTTTTTCCCCCTCTTCTCACTCCCAGCAAAATGATCCTTGAACTGCTCATGGGCAGAGGAGCTGCAAGTCCACACCTCAAGCCACTCTCTGGGTTAGCTAATCTGTTTGCTCGTGTGTCACCACAGGCACTATCTCCCCAGATGCAGAATCCTGTGGGTAAGATGGCCAATATCTATGGCAGTTAGGCTAAGAAGGGTCCTGTATCTGTTTTGCAAGCCGGGCTCACTCCATAGCCAGACCTGACTCAGCATTTGTTACCCGAACTGTGTCATAAACAAGAAGTCCTTTCATCCTTCCAGGATTGTACTGGATATTGAAGACCTTTTGGGAAGGCCGGAAGGTGGAAGACCGAAGATGTATGAACATAACCTTTGTAGCTGCAGACACAAGAGATGAGTGTCATCAGGTGCCAAGGGTGGAAACAGGGTGACAGGGCAGGTGAAGGATGGTCCGGGTAGGGGGTGTCTGTACTCACCACAGGCTAGACTTTGGCAAAAGACAGAGGGCACCCACAAGTCAGATGAGCCTGTGTCAAAGACAACCTGGAATTCCTGAGGGGGTGTTCCAATGGTGATATTACCCACGTAGAGCATCTACAGTGAAAAGGAGGGAGTAGGTTAGTGCAAAACTGGCTACCCTCTATTCCCACACTAATGCCTCCCTCTGGGTGTCACATATCTCTTGAGATCACTTTCTAACCACCGTGCAGCTCACAGACTTCGGTCACAGAGGTGTCTGTATTTGATATATTTTTCCTGTTCTATGTTATATGCAGTATATTGATTATATGACCAGGCATTGAAGTGGTACCTCCTGCATTGGAAGCATAGAGGCATAATCACTGGGCCTCCAGGACTGCTGGACACCCAGGGAAGTCCTTGCTCCTTCATTTGAGAAGCTCTGTAGTCTCTTCAATCCCAGCCTCCATGCCCCCTTCTCCAGGAGGTCCTTCTGGATCAACCCCAGCCACTCCCTCTATCAGACCACATCCAATCAACTCCACACAGGTGACCCTTTCACTCGACATGTATTTACCCTTTGCCTATCTCTCAGGCTGGCATGGGCATTCTTGAAGACAAAATAAACCCTTTGTCTAATCTAAAAACAGTAACTACAGTGTTAGACTCTTATGGCCTTACATGGAATATGGGTTCAGTAACTTTTTACTGCTGTGGTTCTTGCATCTGTGGAAACTGAATTCCTCCACCTGGGGAGTCACAGTTGCTTTGCAGTTGGTTCTACCTTTTGATCACTGATGGCTCACTCTTCATCTGTAACTGAGTGGCTCACCTAGTTCCTAAGGAACAATTGCCCTCAAACTAATGACACATCTTTGACACAGAAATGGATGTTTATCTGCCACTTGGTAATTGCCGGGCCCAGTCACAAAGACCAACAGTTGAGGATGAGAGTGCCTTCTCCTCTGGGTGGGGTCCCTGTTTTCCAGTGTCTCAGCCTCCTGCAGGAACCCCAACCCCAACATTCCACCTGGCATCTCCAGATGAGCCCCAGTGCTGGACTAGAGCACCACGGGGCGCTGCGGAGCACCATCCTCCCAAAATACTCACATCCATGATGTTTCTCAGTGGGTGAATAGTTAGATTTGATTCACGAGAAGGAATCTGGGACAGATTGTAAGCATGTTCTTTCAGGAAATTGTTCAGCATGTTTTTTCCACTGAGGGTTTTTCTCGTGGTCTTCACTCTCCTTAGAGGTATTCTTTCACCGAGCATTTGACAAAGAAAACAAAGATGCTACAACAAGCTGCCAGTGTTAAGGCATAACTGTCATTGTAATGGCCTTGTGTATTTTCTAATCATTTTTATGAGGCACATTATTATCAGAATTTTATGCATATATGATGACAAAGACATCACTTTGAATACAGGTTCTTTTCTGCAATCTTGGGTAAGCCATATGACCATGTGGTGTCTCAGTCTTCCCTTCAGTAAAATGGTGGAATGTAACAATACAAACCCTCCAAATAGAATATCTTGGGTATAAGTGAAGTGATGGATATAAGGTACCTGATAAATAGGAAGTCTCAACATGACAGCCATTAGCATTGCTGTTGCCATCCCACACTATCCTTCTCATAGAACCTCAAGGAAGAAGGTAGAAGGGGGACTCTTATCCTCTTTTACAAGGGAGCGATTTGAAATGCAAGAGGTTTCTGAGTTGGCTGTGGTCACACTGCTTGTCAGATATAAAACAGTGTATATAAAACAGTGTATCTTTTTCCACTTTGAAAGAGAAGTGAGAGTTGAAAAAAGAATCCAAGATATAGGGAACAAGTAAGGGAAACTCAGAGGCTTGAGAAGGAAGGATGTATCAAATGAAAAATTAAAAGAAAACAACACAGAGAGAAATACACTCCCAGTGACTTCCAAAGAGATGGAGAGATAAATGACAGTGATACAGAGATGCAGACATAGGCATATACACACTGAAGTAGACAGGGAAAAAAGAGGACATATTAAATAAAATGTAGAAAGTGCTATTCCACAGGACCACATCGACATCTGCATAGACTGTGCCCTGAACAGTTGCAAGGAGTTGCGTTTTCAATAGGTTATGCCATGACTGGACGCCAAGAACTGTGCAACCATGCAAATCTACATAAGACCTTGGTATCTACAGTTCCTAGAGCAAGTTATTTATCAATAATAAAGATTTGAACTTTAAGACTCTTAGGGAAAGATTCCATTCCCTTCTAAACCTGATGGGTGGAATAATCAGATGAAAAGAAAAATCCGAGAAAGGAACATGATGTGGCTTACAGTCCCCATACTTACTTGACTATGCACTCTGAGAAGGCCACCAGCCCGAGGAGCACAATCCATTTCATGCTTCTTTCCTGGCTCCAGGTACTCAGGGAAGTTTGGGTTCTTAGCATGTAGTGGTGACCAGCAGCCCCTAGGTATATATGCTCTGACCTACCCTAGTTTTCCCCTTTAGGCCACTGAAAGCTCTGAAAAAAAACACAAAGGTCTCGATAAAATCTTTACCTTCATCAGTGTCCTTCACGAGTGGCCTTTGAAGCTTCTCAGAATACAGCGAATTGAATTGTGATCTCTTCCTTGTAGCTTGGATGGAAAATCAGACTGATCTGCATGGACATCTAAGAAGATGGAGAACCTTGCCTACTTGGAGAAAAAAACGGCTAAGAACATCATGAAAATGGATACTAGGGGCCATGCTCAACATTCGTGGTTTCAGGTCATCTTCCTAGCCACTTCATGAGATATGCATTGCTGTCTTCATTGGAAAGGAGATAGCTAGGAAGATAAGTTGTCAAATGGCAAAGTGAAGACTTCAGGGACAGCCCCAGGACATACAACTGGCTTTAGGTAGTGGATATATTGGCAGACATCAGGGTCATCTATGATGCCAGTCTGTATCAAAGAATTAGGACAGAGCAGTACTTCAGTGTCATGGTTTCAGTATTGGAAGAAATGTCATATACATCCACAAGATGTTTTACATCATCCAGCAAACATACAAGGAAGAACTGTGTGCTGGGTTCTGGGTTAAAGGCTTCGAAGTCAAAGTTGATCTAGACAAAAGTAGTGTTTATCTTAAGAGAGCTTGCAGTCTAGTTCTCACAAAGTCATGGCCCCAGGAGGCAGGAGATATGATACTAGGACTAGTTGACCATGTTGGACCCTCGGCAGCACAGGCCTTACCACTGGGAGCAGCCTTTCCTCCACTTCAGCCATGCTGGAAAGCATGCCAGTTGCCTATGTTTTCAGGAGAATCAGAAGTTTGGATATTTATGTACAATCTACTGATTTTAATGTTAGTAACTAATTTTTTTTCCCTGAAAAAACAGTGCGAATGAAATCTCCACAGTGATGTGCTGGAATCAGCCTTCAGTCTCTGTAGGTTTTTGTTTCCAGCCTAGAGTTGGGAGTGCAGTAGGGACAGAGAGGAATTTAATTCATGTTGGTTGATTTAAAAAGAGATTGAATGCATACTAAACATGCTGACTCATTGGAAAAAAAAAAAAAAAACCCTGATATTAAGAAAGATTGAAAGGAGGAGGAGAAGCGGAAGACAGAGGATGAAATGGTTGGATGGCATCACCAAGTTGATGGACATGAGCTTCAGCAAGCTACAGGAGTTGGTGATGGATAGAGAAGCCTAAAAGGGAAAGGGAAGTCGCTCAGTCATGTCCAACTCTTTGTGACCCCACGGACACCAGGCTCCTCCGTCCATGGGATTTTCTAGGTAAGAGTACTGGAGTGGGTTGCCGTTTCCTTCTGCAGAGAACTTCCTGACCTAAGGATCGAACCCAGGTCTCCCACATTGTAGACAGACGCTTTCCGTCTGAGCCACCACTTGATCTTAGCCAAAAGGCCAAGAAGCTGGCATGCTGCAACCTATGGCATTGCAAAGAGATGGACACAACGGAAGGACTGAACTGAACTGAACAAATTGAGAACAAAGACTAATAAATCTAATTGCATCAAGTTGTTGACTAGCTACCTATAACAACACATTACTTACATGGCTTTAAAATTCAGACTTATGACTCTACATTCAGAGTGGAATATCTTCTAAGGAAAAACAAAAAATACATCCCATCAAAAACAAAACCAAAGAAAACCAAAAGAAAAAAAGGAAATAAATCTGAAACTATATTCAACAACTTCAGTCAGTTCAATTGCTAGGTTGTGTCCAATTCTTTATGAGCCCATGAATGGCAGCACACAAGGCCTCCCTGTCCACCACCAACTACCGGAGTCCACACATACTCATGTCCATTGAGTTGGTGATGCCATCCAATCATCTCATCCTCTGTCATCCCCTTCTCCTGGCCTCCATCTTTCCCAACATCAGGGTCTTTTCAAATGAGTCAGCTCTTCACATCAGGTGGCCAAAGTATTGGGGTTTCAGCTTCAGCATCAGTCCTTCCAGTGAATATTCAGGACTGATTTCCTTTAGGATGGATTGGTTGCATCTCCTTGCAGTCCAAGAGATGCTCAAGAGTCTTCTCCAACACCACAGTTCAAAAGCATCAATTCTTCAGGGCTCAGATTTCTTTATATCCTAACTCTCACATCCATACATGACCACTGGAAAAACCATAGCCTTGACTACATGGATGTTTGTTGATATAGTAATGTCTCTGCTTTTCAATATGCTTTCTAGGTTGGTCACAACTTGCCTTCCAAGGTGTAAGTGTGCTTTAACTTCATGGCTGCAATCAACATCTGCAGTGATTTTTGAGCCCAGAAAAATGAAGTCAACCACTGTCTCCACTGTTTCCCCATCTATTGGCCATAAAGTGATGGGATTGGATGCCATGATCTTAGTTTTAGAAATGTTTAGCTTTAAGCCAACTTTTTCACTCTCCTCTTTCACCTTTATCAAGAGGTTCTTTAGTTCTTCTTCACTTTCTGCCATAAGGGTGGTGTCACCTGCATATCTGAGGTTATTGAAATTTCTCCTGGCAATCTTAATTCCAGCCTGTGCTTCCTCCAGCACAGTGTGTTCATGATGTACGCGGCATATAAGTTAAATAAGCAGGGTGACAATATACATCCATGACGTACTCCTTTCCTATTTGGAACCAGTCTGTTGTTACATGTCCAGTTCTAACTGTTGATTCCTGATATGCATACAGGTTTCTCAAGAGGGAGGTCCGTTGGTCTGGTATTCCCATCTCTTTCAGAATTTTCCACATTTTATTGTGATCCACACAGACAAAGGCTTTGGCATAGTCTGTAAAGCAGAAGAAGGTGATTTTCTGGAATTCTCTTGCTGTTTTGATAATCCATCAGATGTTGCCAATATGATCTCTGGTTCCTCTGACTTTTCTAAAACCAGCTTGAGCATCTGGAAGTTCACGGTTCATGTACTGCTGAAGCCTGGCTTGAAGAATTTTAAGCATTACTTTACTAGCGTGTGAGATGAGTGCAACTGTGCTGTAGTTTGAGCATTCTTTGGCACTGCCTTTCTTTGGGATTGGAATGAAAACTGACCTTTTCCAGTCCTGTGGCCATTGCTGGGTTTTCCAAATTTGCTGGCATAGTGAGTACAGCACCTTCACAGCATCATCTTTCAGGATTTGAAATAGCTCAACTGGAATTCCATCACCTCCACTAGCTTTGTTCGTAGTGATGCTTCCTATGGCCCATTTGACTTCACATTCCAGGATGTCTGGCTCTAGGTGAGTGATCACACCATCATGATTATCTGGGTCATGAAGATCTTTTTGTACAGTTCTTCTGTGTATTCTTGCCACCTCTTCTTAATATTTTCTGCTTCTATTTGGTCCATACCATTTCTGTCCTTTATTGAGCTCATCTTTGCATGGAATATTCCCTTGGTATCTCTAATTTTCCTGAAGAGATCTCTAGTCTTTCCCATTTTATTGTTTTCCTCTATTTCTTTGCAGTGATCACTGAGAAAGGCTTTCTTATCTCCCCTTGCTATTCATTGGAACTCTGCATTAAAATCGGTATATCTTTGCTTTTCTGCTTTGCTTTTTTCTTCCCTTCTTTTCACAGCTATCTGTAAGGCCTCCTCAGACAGCCATTTTGCTTTTTTGCATTTCTTTTTCTGAGGATGGTCTTAATTCCTGTCTCCTGTACAATGTCATGAACCTCTGTCCATAGATCATCAGGCACTCTGTCTATTAGATCTAGTCCATTAAATCTATTTCTCACTTCCTCTGTATAGTCGTAAGGGATTTGATTTAGGTCATACCTAAATGGTCTAGTGCTTTGCTCCACTTTCTTCACTTTCAGTCTGAATTTGCCGATAATGTGTTCATGTTCTGAGCCACCCTCAGCTCCCAGTCTTGTTTTTGCTGACTGTATAGAGTTTCTCCATCTTTGGCAGCAAAGATTGATAATCAATCTGATTTTCATGTCTACCATCTGGTGATGTCCATGTGTAGAGTTTTCTCTTGTGTTGTTGGAAGGCGGTGTTTGCTATGACCAGTGCATTCTCTTGGCAGAACGCTATTAGCCTTTGTCCTGCTTCATTCTGTACTCCAAGGCCAAATTTGCATGTTACTCCTGGTGTTTCTTGACTCCTACTTTTGCATTCCAGTCCCCTATTTAAAAAATGACATCTTTTTCATGTGTTAGTTCTAGAAGGTCTTTAAGGTCTTCATAGAACTGTTCAACTTCAGCTTCTTCGGCATTACTGATCAGGGCATAGACTTGGATTACCATGATATTGAATGGTTTGCCTTGGAAACGAACCATGACAGAGATCATACTGTCATTTTTGAGATAGCATCCAAGTACTGCATTTCAGACTCTTTTGTTGACTATGATGTCTACTCCATTTCTTCTAAGGGATTCCTGCCTGCAGTAGTAGATATAATGGTCATCTGAGTTAAATTCACCGATTCCAGTCCATTTTAGTTCTTAGATTCCTTTAATGTCTATGTTCATTCTTGTCATCTCCTGTTTGACCACTTCCAATTTGCCTTGATTCATGGACCTTACAATCCAGGTTGCTATGAAATATTGCTCTCTACAGCATCTTATCTTGCTTCAATCACCAGTCCCACCCTCAACTGGGTGTTGTCTTTGCTTTGGCTCCACCCCTTCATTCTTTCTGGAGTT
Organism: Oryx dammah; assembly: GCF_014754425.2. Classification (NCBI taxonomy): domain Eukaryota; kingdom Metazoa; phylum Chordata; class Mammalia; order Artiodactyla; family Bovidae; genus Oryx; species Oryx dammah. The sequence goes on from NW_024070199.1 coordinate 37,913,637, forward strand.
ATTTCTCCATTGGTCTCCAGTAGCATATTGGGCACCTACCAACCTGGGGAGTTCATCTTTCAGTGTTCTATCTTTTTTCCTTATCAAACTGTTCATTGGGTTCTCAAGGCAAGACTATTTAAGTGGTTTGCCATTCCCTTCTCCAGTGGACCACATTCACTCCACCATGACCCATCCATCTTGGGTGGCCCCCACAGGGCATGGCTTAGTTTCATTGAGTTAGGCAAGGCTATGATCCGTGTGACAGATTGGATTGTTGTCTGTGATTGTGGTTTCAGTCTGTCTGCCCTCTGATGCCCTCTCTCAGTGCCTACCCTCTTACTTGGGTTTCTCTTACCTTAGACGTGGGGTATGTCTTCATGGCTGCTCCATACCTTGGAAGTAGGGTAGCTCCTCTCAGCTGCTGCCCCTGATTTGGACGTGGGGTAGTTCCTCTTCGCCAGGCTTCTGCACTGCCTTTGCAGCTGCCATGCATCTGCACTGCCATCGCAGCTGAGGCAAGCAATATTTCAACAACTTATTGTTCCTCATATTGTTTCTGTTATTGTGACTTAGTCATATGTATGTTAACAAGTAAAAGCAAGAAAATAATTAAAACTAATGTTCTGAAGTAAGACTTTCAGTGGCTAGAAAAAGAGGTTCACATATAACATAAAGAAGTTTAATTCAAACCATGCTCTCTTAAATCTTGAACTGAAAGCATAAGTTTGTACCAACTAATTATATTCCTTTTTAATTTTTAAGGAAAATGTGTACTTCCTACACTGACTACTGTAAAGCCTAGAAGCAATGACAACTTGATAACAGTGAGTATTCTGAGGTCTAACATCTAGTTTCTAAATACATTTCCCATTAGACAATGCATGGTTTCTTAAAGAGATGGCTGATTTCAGGACTGGGTAAAGAAATGCACAAAATAATCTTGGGAATATTGAAGAACAAGAAAGCTGAGGGATTTCAAAGACCAAGGGGGCCTGGACAGAAAGTTTAGATCTCCAAATGAAAAGGCCAAACATCTACCAGTTTGTTGGGCAGAATGATGTTTCTGCTTCTCAACACACTGTTTATGTTTCTCATAGCTTTCCTGCCAAGAAGCAAACGTCTTCTGATTTCATGGATGCAGGCACCCTCCATAGTGGTTTTAGAGGCTAAGATGAAGAAATCTCTCATTGCTTCCACCTTTTCTCCTTCTATTTGCCATGAAGGATGGTGCTAGATTCCATGATCTTAGTTTTATAATATTAAATTTTAAGCTGCCCGAATGTGTTTAAATGTTAATAAGCAATTTAATTTGTCAGTGTGATAGATTGCCAGGACACCAACTCACCATTCTGAGCACTGAGAAAGGAAAACAATCACCAATATTTATGCTATTTTTGTTTCTGTTAAGCATAGGTCATGTAACTACAATCCGTTCCAGGAAAACAAGCTAGACTGTCCCTTCTTGGGGTGATGAGAGAGTGATGGAGAGCAGCAATAATACAGATGGGGCCTCACTCACTGGCCTGCAGATCAGCTCCTGCTGTGCTGGTTCCTAATAGACCAAGGACTGGTACTGGTCCTGACCCACTGTGCTGGTATTGTGGACTCCTGCTCTAAACCCAAGAGTGGGACATTCTGTAAGACAAACCACCTTGCTTCTGCCCAGTTTCTGAACAAACAAATGGCATTAAAATTGGGAGAGGAACAGTTATTTTGTCTTAAGAGTGAAAAACCAAGTGCATCATATGAGTACATTCTTTCAATAAACTGTGAAAAGACATCTGCTTTTTTAGGATCAGGGAAATTTGCACATGGGCTGGATATAAAATATTCATTTTATTGGGAAAAAAGAGCATTTTTTCATATCCTATCATTCTATGAAAAATACTCATTATATACATTTTGTGGAATGTTTATCTTTTCCCAAAATACTTCAGGAAAAATGAATAAGGGGTAAAAGAGAGAATGAAATGATGGTCTCTCTTGAATTAAAAAGAGATACCTGCTACACAATGCATAGCTGCTATGGATGAATTGTGTCCATCCTTGACTCCCAATGTGATGGTATTAGGAAGTAGGGCCTTTGGGAGGTACCCAGGTTGACATGGGGTTTTGATGGTGGTCCCTCATGATGGGAATAGCCTCGCCCTCTTTTTCTCTCTTATTCTCCCTCTTCTTCCTTCCCTTCAGCCACGACATGTGAGAACATTGCAAGAAGAGAAAGACTGATGCAAGTCAAGAATATCTTCACCAGGAACTCAGTTGGCCATCACCTTGATGTTGCATAGTCTCCAGTCTATGACAACCTGTGGGACTAAGAGGTTAGTTTTGTAGTTACTGATGCTGAATGATGAAATGTAGGGTGCATGACACACTTCTTTCTTATATTTGTTATGTTTGAAATTGTTTTGCAGTAAGAAGTTTATAAAGAGTCTCTGTCTTAGTGATACCTTTAGGAGCCCAGGATAGCAGATTCAGGCAGGTTCCCAATGAATGAGTGGTTGGAGGACCACATGCTCCTTACCCAACTCATCTCTTATCATCTGAAAACTGTCCCCCACACCTGACACCCTTAACGTCCCCCCCTCCACCATCTGCCTCTCCATTCCTCTCCTAAGCTGAGTCATCTAGCTGGAGATGTTGATGATTAAGGACAGGGTCTGTAAATAGAAGGAATGCAGATATTTTTAGAAAGAATGAACTGGGGAGACCCATCTTGGTTTTCCCTTCTTTAGTGCCATCTGCAGGTGAGGGATTGGGCCTGGGTAGGGAGAGAGCCACAGTTGGAACTGCATAGATATCTACAAGTGAAGGGAGTAGGAATTAAGAACCCAGTAACCAGGAGGTGGGCAGCTAGCAGAGGACCCAGGAGGGAAAGAAGAAGCACTGGGGAAAGAATAGTGCCTAACTGAGGGTCAGACCTTCTTGAGTCTTCCGGTTAAACTTGGAGGTCACATCCTTCCTGCTGGAATTCCTGCTCCAGAGGTGGAAGGGAGAGAGCTGTACTCACTCCTAATGACTCACAGGGAGAAGGCCTCCCCCAGAGGCCCTTTGATTCAATTCTAACTGTGGGTATCACCCCAAGCCAGAGAGCAAATGGCAGATCATCCAAAAATGACCTACTTTAAATACTATTTAAAATATTACAAAATTTGTCTAAGAGTCCTGGCATATCTAGTTCCCAGAGTTTTTTAGGACAGATGAGTCGTTAGCCTATTTTGGGTTTCTGCTGAGGAATCTACAAGCTTCCCCACTGGTAACTTCTGACTTATAAATACCTGATCTCATCCCATGGAACCCAAATGATGGTAAGTTCCAGGGGGCAAGGCCTCTAAGGTCCTCGGTGTCACGCTGTGTGCCAAGTCATCTGCCATTCCCGGTCCCGAGTCCAGAACACATGAACATCAACAGATAAGTTACAGCCCGCTGCCCATCAGAGGCAGCCTCAGCATCCTCAGAAACTTGTACCTCTGATCCACTTGTCCACTGATTGGCATTTAGCCTCAGTCTGGATCAAGTGCTCTGGAGCAAGTCCAATCTTCCTCATCCAAGAGATGGGAAACTGAACCCTGGGGTGTATGACTCACCTTAAGGCTGCAGGTAAGTTTGTGAAGACTTGGGACCCAGGAACTCTGGTTCCCAGGCTAGGAGACTTCCCGGAAGGGAAAGATGAGAGAAAGCTCAATTGCATCCACTGCTGAGTAGCTCTAAGATGTCTGCAAGCACCAGAGTGGAAGTTTCTTTCTCGTTGCCCCTCAAGTCTGGTTCTGATTTTGTCAGCAGACCTGCCTCCATGTAGCAGCAGGAAAGCAATATTCAGGGCTGTTTCTTCTTGGTTCCAGGAGCAGTGGGAGAGCCCCAGCTGTAGTGACCCTAGGAGGTAGTCGTGAAGGTGGTGACTGACTCACTATCAATTCAGATCCCCAGAGCTCCCACTCCTCCTTCACACAAGACAGACCCTTGGCTGACTGGGTAACATGAACCTGAATTCAGAGCGAGAAGCATTCTATTCTTAGCCTTCTGGAAAGGATAAGTGCCTTATGTTTCCTCAGGGAGTCCCTGGCTGAGCGAGGTTGGGGTCTGAGACTAGCCTGAATGCAGCGGATGTGTTCCCTCTTTGATGCTCCAAATAGACCTTGGAAATTCAATGGCCTTGAGAGAATTACAATCACCCTTATATTTTATAGGGACTTTGCTTTATGAATCTGGTTGGAGAAAAAGGACAGAAGGTCGGGACAAGGCTGGACATCTCTGGGTCCCAGCTGACTGTGAGTTGAGTTTCAGCCACTAGGCTTCATGGTCAGGTGCTGATGTAATTCATAAGCCACCTTTGAAGATGGAATAGAGAAAAGAGTTTTTGGTCAGAGAGCAGTGTGGTCAAAGAGCCATGGGAATCACACGGGGCAAGATGAAACAAGAGTCATTACTTATTTCTTCATGCTATCTGTTCCTTGGCGTTTCTACTCCTGAGAACAAGTATACGGAGATAGTCAGAGGCATTGGTGGTGCCTCTGGCACCTGATACTCCTATGATAACCAGTTTATGTAAATATCCCTGAACCAGAGCATATTCAGCCTCATGATAGCCCCAGGTTCTCCCTTCTTGGGAAGGCTGACATGCCTCATTGTTTCTAACTCACAACTGAAGCGTGGGATGAGGTATGGTGGTTGTCCTGTAGCCAAATTTCAAACATGGAAGGAAGGTTAGCAGTGGAAGGGTAGCTATTTATTAAGCTTGGTCACCCTGGTCCTTAGCAGTGGTACTTCCCACATCTAGAATGTTTTTCTCCCAGCTTTCTGCATGGCCGTGTCCCTCTCAACATTTACCATCGTCTCAAATGAGTCTCTCTCAGGCTTGTTTTCCCTGGCTACTGCACTCTCACGAGCACAACCCTGATCCAAAAAGTGCCTAGACACATCCCTCCATCAAAACAATAATTATAGTTACCAAAGTGGAAAGGTGGCAGAGGGATAAATTGAGAGTTTGAGATTAATATATGTATACTACTTTATTTAATAGATAACCAACAAAGACCTACTGTGCAGCACAGGAATTCTGATCAGTAGTCTATAATATCCTGTATGGAAAAAGAATCTAAGAAACAATGGGTACATGTGTATGTATATGGGAATTAATTTCCCATACAACTAATATTAATACAATGCTGTAAATTAACTACACTCCTATACAAATTAAAACCTGAATTTTTTTTAAATGCTTACATGTAGAGAACCACGGTGTTTTTTAGACTAGCAGGATTTCAGATATGATGCTGGAGATGGCAGACTGGGTGCAGAAATCTAGACATTATCTAAGGTTGCATTTTCCTGAGCTTTGGTGTCTTTTGCTTCTACTGTCACCTTTGATTTGTCTTTGGAAGATCTAATACAAGGGCATGGCGACACCAGCTGGGTGTTAGTTGAAGGATGAGAGGGAGGTGCTAGTGGGAGAGTGAAATCCCAGCTCCCTAGCCTTGGGTTGGGGCACGTTTGAGGCACAATTTATATCCCAAGTTCCCTGTGAAAACAGGCTGTCGCACCCTCTCCATGCCTTGCATGATATCAGACCCAGGCTGGTTTGATCATTTTTCATGTCTTGCTTCCACTGGTTTCTCTGGGAGAATTTTATTGATTGATTGATTGATTTTTTTTTTTTTTTCAGCAACCAGGGGCTACTCTGTTATGGCAGTGCACTGGTTTTTCAATCCTGTGCTTCTCTTGATGTAGATCACAGGCTCTAGGGCACTCAGGCTCAGTAGTTGTGGCCCACCAGCTTAGTTGCCCTGGGGCATTTGCAATCTTCCCAAACCAGTTCTCAAATGCATATCTTAAGCACTGGTTCAAAAGGGAAAGCACTTTGGAAGGAATTTGAAATAAATCACTTTTACATGAAACTGGCACCATGGCTTATTTATGAGGAGAAAGATAGAGGATTGTCCCTGCTTCAAGCAACCTCCTGAGATCAGGACTGATTGAGGTTCCCCTCCAAGGGTTCCTACAGGATTTTGAAGTTGTCCTGCCATGTGGCTTTGTTCTTGCTTTAGTTTCTGAATCCCACACTAGACCACAGCTTCCAGAGGGCAGGGCTGTCACTTGACTCACTTCTAAGTATACATCAGTAGATATTGTCTCATTCAGACCCTAATATTAAGACAAGGCTAACACAAAGATCAGTTATTCTATTATGAGTGTTAGGTTACAGGTTCAACAACTGTAATCAAACCCTAAATAACATTATCTTGAATACAATACAATTTCAATTCTCTGTCATATAATGTAGTGCAGGTCTCTCCACAGAGATGAGGGCCCACTTCTTTCTTGTCACATCTTCCACCTGTGCTACTTACCTCTGGTCTAACATGGCTGCTCCAGCTCCTGTCATTACATCTGCATTCCATGTAGTGGGACAAAAAATAATAATATTTCAAGTTCCATTTGAAAGTGAGATATCACCTCTACTCAAATTCAACGAGCTGAAGTATCTTCATGTTCATGGCAAACCTCGGGGTGGTGGGCACACAGAAGGGCAGGGGAATGTGATCCCACTTCAGAACATTCATGATAAGTATCAAGGGCCACCACCCTTCATTCATATCCCTGTATTCATTCTTCTTTGGTTCTCCCCACACAGCTCTCGGTCTGTATTTGCCTGCAGATATGGATATGGATGAGGTTATAAGAGAGAACATGGTCCAGGCTGTAAAATATGGAGAAAACAAGAAAGGAAAGAAGAGAAGAAAGTATAAAAATTCAAAATCTAAAGGAAAGCATGCTTATTATCATAATTTTGCATTTATACAATTAGGTATAATGGTTGATGAATCAATTTATAAAATAAAAAAAAATTAGAGAAATGTAAAACATAAATACATTCACCAAACCCAACAAAATAATAAGGCTATATCATATTAAACACAAGCAGTATCAGGATTAAGTTTGGATACACATTGCAAAAATCTAAAACAACTATAACTTTCTCAAGACAAACTTGATTTTTTTCTCCCACTGGAACAAACTGAAGGTGGGCCAGCCAGAGCTTGGGTGATATCCATCTCCAAAGTTACATGATTGTCAAATACAACTGCAGGAGTTCCACCATCACAACTAAAATCCAGACAACAGTTAGGAAGAAAGTAGGGAAGGAAAGAGTCCCATCTCTCAGCTAAATCAGCTCCTTGAAAGCAGTCTTCCAAGAAATCCCTCTTACTGATCTGCTTGCATCTCAGTCACCAGTCATGACTAAGAGCACAGGTGTGCAGGAAATGCAGTCCTGCAGCAATGGCACCCTATTCCAGCACTCTTGCCTGGAAAATCCAATGGATGGAGGAGCCTGGTGGGCTGCAGTCCATGGGTTTGCTAAGAGTCGGACACGACTGAGTGACTTCACTTTCATGCATTGGAGAAGGAAATGGCAACCCATTCCAGAGTTCTTGCCTGGAGAATCTCAGGGACGGGGGAGCCTGGTGGGCTGCCTTCTATGGGGTTGCACAGAGTCAGACATGACTGAAGCAACTTAGCAGCAGCAGCAGCAGCTACTGGGCTCATAGCTATATAACAAACTATTTTTAGTTTTGAAAGAGAAGCAGAGAATAGATCATTTTGTAGGTAGCCTGCAGCGCCTGCCTTAAAGAACAAACCTTTTCTGAATGAATTAGTCTGAACGTCTGGGCAGAGTGTGGAAGGAACAGCAATGAGAAACAGCTACATGGACCTGAACTGTGCTCAAGAAAAAAGAGGCAGACTGGTCAGTTGAGATCTTCTAAGGACTGAAGTGAGGATTATACATACCACATGATGCAATTTGGTTTGAAACTGCTTTTCCAACTCAGGTCCCAAATTTCCCTCAATTCTTCAGCTTCTAAGTACCTTGTCTTTGTTATCTCACATTCTGACCTACCTGTCTCACCTTCCTTATTTCTGTTCACATCACTTCCCCGTCTATTCCACCAACATTGCAAGATCCAATACTTTCTAGAAGTGGGTACAAACACAATGACTATTTCTACTTTAATATTAGTTTCTCCTGATCAAGGTCTTTTGAAGGACTGATATGGCTAGAATTATCGAGATCTCACATTTGAGACCTTTAAAAATCATTTCTTGTTACATTGGTCTGTTGGTGGTGATGCAGTCTCATAGTTGTTCAAGTCTGAGAAAGTATTTTATCTTGTTTTTGATATGTAATTTTCTTGGGTATATAATTGATATATTTTTCTTGGGTATATAATTCTGAGTCAATTATATTTCTCTCAGCATTTTAAGATGTAGTGCCAGTGTCCTCTGGCTAACATTGTTTCATATGCCTAATCTGCTGTCTTTCCATTTTTTGTTTTACTGTGTCTGTTTCTCCTTCTGGTTACATTTCTTTGGTTGATTATTTTAAACAATGAATTATCATGCACCTTTGAATAGTTGTCCTATTTCTTGTCCTTGATTTAATTGAACTTCTGTGTTAATGGGTTTAAAGCTTTCATCATATCTGGAAAATTTTCAGCCAGTAATTATGAAGTTCTTTTCTCTGTTCTCCTTCTTTCACTTCCTGTGGGATTCCATTTACATATATTTCAGTATTCTTAAAGCTGTTTCAAATCTCTGTGATGCACAATTACTTTTTCCCACAGTCTTTTCATTCCTATTTTCTATGTCTCTATTTAACATACTCAATATTCTTCAGCTTCATGAATGTAAAGATTATTCTAGGAAGCATTTTAATGTCCTTCCTGCTAATTATGTAATGTATATTTTAACTGTGTTTTTACTAATTGATTTTTCCCTCATTACGGATATTTTCTTGCTTCTTTACACATTGGGAATTTTTTTCTTTTGAAATTTATGTATTTACCTTAATGAGAGGATAATTACTTTACAATATTATGATTTACCTAGGACAAGTATTTTAGCAATTCATATAGAAATTTTAAATTGGACATTGGATATGTCAATTTTTACCCTTTGGATGCTGCATATTTTTAATTTTTATAAACTATTCCTGGCACTGTTTGCAAACACTGTTATATCCTTGGGAACAATTGTATTTTTTGAAGGCTTGCTATTCAGTTTTTTTAGCTGATATAAGACCAACCTTTAGACCAGGTTTACTATTCCCCACTAGTTAGGCAATATTGTCTTCAGGACCATACTGATGTTATGGGAATTATGAGTAATTTCCATGCTGGTGGGTGGGGATGCCATTAGACTAGGTACAATTTGAGACTCAAGGATTGTTCCCTATAATCCTGACCAGTACTATCTACTCTCTGCTGAAAACTGGAAAAGTATCACCTGTACACTCTCAGAGTTCTCTGTGTGTAGCTCTCTCCTGTGAACTCTATCTAGAGTCTCAAGTCTCTCTTCTTGGGGAAACCATTTGTCTCTGCCTAGATAGCCCTTCCATGTATGTGTTGGAAACTATTTCTAGAGTTGGGGCAATTGTAGAACTCACCTTGCTTGCTCCATGCCTCAGGAATCCATTTTCTGCTGCCTGACATTTTATGTAGAAAACTGCTCTTTCATTTGTCTCTTCTGCTTTCAAGTTGTTTGAGACAGGAGGATAAATGTGTCCTTTGCTCCTTTACGTCTACCAAAATGGAGGTTCCCCTGCAATCAGAATTCACTGAATGTCTTGTGAATGCTAGGCAGTGATTACTGTGCATAGGTGCAGACTAACTAGGGATGTGTGTTGGGGCTTTGGGGAGGCCCATCTTGCTGGAGAAATTTGACAATTACAACTAGCATTTGCTATGGGGTATGTTCTGTTCAGTTCAGTCACTCAGTCATGTCTGACTCTTTGTAACCCCATGGACTGCAGCATGCCAGGCTTCTCTGTCCTTCACCAACTCCTGGATCTTGCTCAAACTCATGTCATCGAGTCAGTGATGCCATCCAACCATCTCACCCTCTGTCATCCTCTTCTCCTCCTGCCTTCAATCTTTCCCAGTAACAGGGTCTTTTCTGATGAGTAAGTTCTTCACATCAGTTGGCCAAAGTATTGGAGTTTCAGCTTCAGCATCAGTCCTTCCAATGAATATTCAGGATTGATTTCCTTTAGCATGACGGGGTAGATCACCTTGTAGTCCAAGGGACACTCAAGATTCTTGTCCAACACCACAGTTCAAAACCTTCAATGCTTCATTTCTCACCATTCTTTATGCTCCAACTGTCACATCCATATACGAAAACTGGAAAAAATCATAGCTTTGTTTATGCTGAACTTTTTCTGCAAAGTAATATCTCTGCTTTAAAAAATACTGCTAGGCTTCTCATAGATTTTCTTCAAACAAGCAAGCATCTTTTAATTTCATGGCTAAAGTCATCATCTGCAGTGATTTTGGAGCTCCCAAAAATAAAGTCTCTCACAGTTTCCATTGTTTCCCTGTCTATTTGCCATGAAGTGATGGGGCCAAATGCCATGATCTTCATTTTCTGAATGTGGAGTTTAAGCCAGATGTTTCACTCTCCTCTTTCACTTTCATCAAGAGGCTCTTTAGTATCTCTTCAAGTTCTGCCATGAGGGTGGCATCATCTGCATATCTGAGGTTGTTTATATTTCTCCCAGCAACAATGATTCCACTTTGTGCTTCATCCAGTTGGGCATTTCACATGATGTGCTCAGCATATAATTTAAATAAGCAGGGTGACAATAGACAGCCTTTAATTACTCCTTTCCTGATTTGGAACCAGTCTGCTGTTCCATGTTCAGTTCTAACTGTTGTTTCTTGACCTGCATACAGATTTCTCAGAAGGCAGGTAAGATGGTCTGGTGTTCCAATCTCAGTAAGTTTTTCACAGTTTTTTGTGATCCGTACTGTCAAAGGCTTTTGCATGGTCAGTACAGCAGGAGTAGGTATATTTCTGGAATTCTCTTGCTTTTTCTATGATTCAACAAATGATGGCAATTTGATCTCTGGTTCCTCTGCCCTTTCTAATTCCAGCTTGAACATATGGAATTTCACAGTTCATGTACTGTTGAAGACTTGCTTGGAGAAATTACTCTGGTAGTATGTGAGATGAGTGCAACTGTGTTGTAGTTGAACATTCTTTGAAATTGTCTTTCTTTGGCATTGCCACTGCTGAATTTTCCAAATTGGCTAGTATATTTAGTGCAGCACTTTATCAGCATCATCTTTTAGGATTTGAAATAGCTCAACTGCAATTCCACCACCTCCACTGGCTTTACTCGTAGTAATGCTTCTTAAGGCCCTCTTGACTTCACATTTCAGGATGTCTAGCTCTAGATGAGCGATCACACCATCGTGGTTATCTGGGTCATTAATATCATTTTTGTATAGTTCTTCTATATATTCTTTCAACCTTTCTTGATATGTTCTGCTTCTCTTAGGTCCATGCCATTTCTGTCTTTTATTTGGCCCATCTTTGCATGAAATAATCTTTCCCTACCTCTAATTTTCTTGAGTAGATCTCTGGTCTTTCCCATTCTATTGTGTTCCTCTATATCTTTGCAATGGTCACTTAGGAAGGCTTTTTTAAAATCTCTTCTTGCTATCTTTGGAACTCTGCATTCAGATTGGTAGGTGTTTATTTTCTCTTTTGCTTTTTTCTTCTCTCCTTTTCTAAGTTATTTCTAAGGCATCCTCAGACAACCATTTTTCCTTTTTGTGTTTCATTTTCTTGGAGATGGTCTTGATGAGGTATGTACAGATCAAAAAACGAAGATCACTGCATCCAGTTCCATTATGTCATGGCAAATACATGGAGAAACAATGAAAGCAATGACAGACTTTGTTTCCTTGGGCTCCAAAATCACTGCAGATAGTGACTGCAGCTGTGAAAGAAAAGACACTTAGTCCTTGGAAGAAAAGCTATGAAAAACCTTGACAGCATACTAAAGTAAATATTACTTTACCAGTAAATATCTGTATAGTAAAAGCTATGGTTTTTTGAGAAGTCATGAGTGGATGTGAGAGTTGGACTATAAAGAAAGTTGAGTACCAAAGAGCTGATGCTTTTGAACTGCAGTGTTGGACAAGACTCTTGAGAGTCCCTTGACTGCAAGGAGATCAAACCAGTCCATCCTAAGAGAAATCAGTCCTGAATATTCATTGGAAGGACAGATGCTAAAGCTCAACCTCCATTACTTTGGCCAATTGATGGGTAGAACTGACTTATAAAAGACCCCGATGCTGGGAAAGATTAAAGACAGGAAGCAAAGAGGAAGACAGAAGATGAAACTGATGGGTGGAATCATCAACTTGATGAACATGAGTTTGAGAAAGCTCTGGGAATTGGTGATGGACAGGGAAGCATGGCATGCTGCACCCCATGTTACAGCAAAGAGTTGGACATGACTGAGAGACTGAACTGAACTGATGTACAGAGGATAATCAGGGAGCAGACAGACGCCTCTAAGGAAGGAGGAAGGAACAATTCCTGGATAACTGACAATTTTGGGTCAGCAGGCCATTTGAAGCTGGAGAAGCTGTACTGAATCAATTCTATGCCAAGTGAAAAGAATGGTAAGAGAAAGGCTGGGCGGCAGTGTTGGGATTTCCCAGAGGACAAATCCCTGTTCTACTAAACTTTATCAATGCTCAGTATTGTTAGGTGTTTGGAAACATGAGTTTTGTTTTGGAAGTGGTAGAGCAATATTCAATGAAAGGACTGATGATGAAGATGAAGTTCCAACACTTAGGCCAATGATGTGAAGACCCAGCTCATTGGAAGAGACCCTGATGCTGGGAAAGGTTGTGAGCAGAAGGAGAGGGAATAAAAGGATGAGATTGTGAGATGGCATCACAGACTCCAAGAACATGAGTTTGAGGAAACTATATGAAATAGTGAAAGACAGGGAGGCCTGCTTTGTTGCCGAACATGTAATCACAAAGAGTCAGAAATGACTTAGCAACTGAATGATACCAATGAGGATACAGGGGCCAGTGAAGGCTCTGGTCCTGGTTGGAGTGGAGAAAGATTTAGTTGGAAGGGGAGGCTTCCCATTCTCTGGTGCAGGTCCTTGAATCCAAGGCAAGGAGCACAAGATTTTGAATGTGTTACCAAATATTGTTTTCTTAATAAAACAAAAAACTGTTTTCTGCAGGAGTGAGAATTTGACTGAGTCTGTTCTCTAGATTTTACTGAGGGATGTGGAAGGGATCTGGAATGGGCTGAGTCTGCAAAAATTAGGTGACCAGCTGCTGGAGGGCCAGGCTTATGGTAGACATTCTTCACTAGATGGAAAACAAATACAGAGGAAAAAGTGCCAATGTATCACATCGTTTCAGTAGATCACTTCAATGGTGTTTTGGACCAAGCAAGAAATGCATGATGGGTGGTTTGCTTTTATCAATTCTTGTGGGTAGTTAGATGACTAAATGTTTGGTTATTTAATTTCATGTTGGAATTATGCTTGGGAAAGAAAACTAGATGAAGTTCAACATATTTCATCATTAAACAGCAAGCATAGTAAGGTTACTAAGGCAACTATAGGTAATTTAAACATGAAGGGCCAAATGGGGAAAGATTCATTTAACAGGCTGAGATTGGACTTTACAGGTTGCCATTTTTGTTACTATGACAAGTAGCCATAAGAGCTACTTGTTGCTACGCTGGAGATGTGGGCAATTGTAAAGAGAACAAGAGCCTTTAGGACTTTCCTTGCAGTGTGACTTCTTGGGAGAAGTAGTTGACAAGGAAAGGCTGACTGGTAGGGCTGAGGAAGGGAGTAATCTGAGCCAGTAATCATTAGCTCTTGTGGGAGCCCAGACAACAGAAGCATCGGCTCAGTCAGAGTTCTGGGTCAGGGTTCTGAAATAGATGTCATTTGGCTTGAATCAATATTTAGCCTCGGGGATGGCAGCCATAACCTCTACACAGAAGACTTCCTTCTCCCCAGGTGGCAGAATAATTCATATTTGTTCCAGACTGAGGAACCCAGAAAGCCCTCTCAGGGCCACTTGCTCTTTGCAGGCACACATGCAATCTAGAAGGTGGAATTATCATCATGGTGCCCATTTTCCAGATGAGAAAACTGATGTTAAGAGACTTGATCAAGCTCACACAACTAAGCGTGTGAAAAGCCAAACACAACCCCAGGATAACAGTCCTCTAATTGTGTGTTTTTGCTCCACATCCACTGGGAGTGGTGGGTGGTGACCTGGGAGCAATGCTTAGGCAGAAGCAAACAATATTCACATTTAAATTGAAGAAAGTAAAGAAAGCCACTAGAACATTCAGCTATGACCTAAATCAAATCCCTTATGATTATGTAGTGGAAATGAAAAATAAATTGAAGAGATTAGGTCTGTTAGCCTGAAGAACTATGGTTGGAGGTTTATAAAATTGTATGGAAGGTAGTCATCAAAGCCATCCTCAAGAAAAACAAATGTGAGAAGGCAAAGTGGTTGCCTGAGGAGGCCTTAAAAATAGCTGAGAAAATAAGAGAAGTGAAAGGCAAAGGAAAAAGGAAAAGATATACCCAGTGGAATGCAGACTTCCAGAGAATAGCAAGGAGAGATAAAGTCTTCATAGGTGAATAGTGCAAGAATTAGAGGAAAACAATAGAATTGTAAAGAGTATAGACTCTTCAAGAAATGTGGAGATACTAGAGGAACAATTCATGTGAAGATGGGTACAATAAAGGACATAAAGTCAAAGACCTAACAGAAGCAGATGAGATTAAGAAGAGGCGGCAAGAATGCACAGAAGAACTAGACAAAAATCATCATAATGACCGTGATAGGGATGATGCTGGGGTCACTCACATAAAGCCAGGTATACTGGAGTATGAAGTCAAGTTGGCTTTAGGAAGCATCACTATAAGAAAAGCTAGGGAAGGTAATGAAATTCCAGCTGAGCTGTTTAAAATTCCTGAAGAATAAGTCTGAGTGAACTCCAGGAGTTAGTGATGGACAGGGATGACTGGCGTGCTGCAATTCATTGGGTCGCAAAGAGTCGGACACGACTGAGCGACTGAACTGAACTGAAGGCTGTAAAAGTGCTGCATTCAATATGTCAGCAAATTTGGAAAACTCAGCAGTGGTCACAGTGCTGGAAAAGGTCAATTTTCATTCCAATCCAAACGAAAGGCAATTCCAAAGTATCTTCAACCTATCATGCCATTGTGTTCATCTCACTTGCTAGCAAGGTAATGCTCAAAATCCTTCAAGCTAAGTTTCAACATTACATGAACTGAGAACTTCCAGATATACAAACTGGTTTGAGGAAACAGAGATCAAATTGCCACCATCCATTGGATCATAGAGAAAGCAAGGGAATCCCAGAAACACATTTCCATCTGCTTCATTGACTATACTAATGCCTTTCACTGTGTGGACCACAACAAATTGTGGAAAATTCTTAAGGAAATGGGAGTACCAGATCACCTCATCTTTCTCCTAACAAGTCTCTATGTAGATCAAAAAGCAGCAGTTAGACACGGAAAAGCTGAAAGATATAAAACCGGGAAAGGAGAATAACAAGGTATACATTATCACTCTAGTTATTTAACTTCTTTGTAGGATACATCATTCAACATGCTGGTCTGGATAAATCCCAAGCTGGAATCAAGATTGCTGGAAGAAGTATCAACATCCACAGATATGAAGAAGACACCACCCTAATAGCAGAAAGCAAAGAACTAAAGACCAATTGATCAGGAGAGGAGATGATAAAAGCTGGCTTAAAACTCAACATTCAAAAAACTATTCACAAAAAGACACTCAACATTCATGGCATCCAGTCCCACCACTTCATGGCATATAGATAAGGGAAAAGTGGAAACAGTGGCAGATTTTATTTTCTTGGGCTCCAAAATCACTATGGACCTTGACTGCAGCCACAAAATTAAAACACACTTGCTCCTTGGAAGGAAGAAAGGCCATGAAAAACCTGTACAATGTATTAAAAAGCAGAGACTCACTTTGCTATAGAGGGCTGTAGTTTCACAGCTATGGTTTTTCCAGTAATCAGATACAGATGTGATATCTAGACCATAAGAAATGGTGAATGCCAAAGAACTGAGCTTTCACACTGTTGTTCTTGAGAAGATTCTTGAGAGTCCCTTATACAACAAGGAGATCAAACCAGTCAATCTGAAAGGAAATCAACCTGTGACCCCTGCTGTCTCAGCTGAGGCATCTACTGAGGGCCTCCAGGTGGAAAGAACAGATGCTTCCACTGCAAAAGTGCCTAACCATGGCAGCTCCAAGCAAACAGTTTGTAGCCCCACCCATGGAGGAAGCTCAGAAAGGCTGAAGGTCTGTGTACCCTGGGTCTCCCAATACATGCATTGCATTCTCCCCAGCAGCATTGGAGGCCATGGAAGGGGCATTCTGTACTATGGAAGAGAGGGATGGCTCAGATATCAACTGGGGCCATCACTTACCAAGTAGGCCTGGAAAGGACAGAGCAGCCATATGCGGCAAAGAGCTGGTGACTGGGGTGTGGGAACAAAAGGGAACCAGCTCTCCATGAAGCACCTCACCCAAAATCCCCTGGAGGACATGCCCAGTGATAAGATCATCTGAGATGGGATGAAGAGAGTCTACTTCATTACCCCTCATTCCTCTGAATGAGGAGGTGGCGGAGTTGGTGGGTCATCACAAACTCTTCCATGGCCTAGACTATCTTCCAGTCACTTTCTCTGGGGCTGCCTCTCCCGAGCTTCAGTCATGTAGTTCTGGAGGAAATTGACAATCATGTGTGCTGCTGGGTCAGGGTCACAAGACCATGTAAAGCCAATCATAGGACCCCATGGCCCTGCCAGGATGGCTGATCTAGGACTGCACATGTGATCTGAGGTGGGTCATTCAGAGAACACCCTTGAACTCTGATGTCTTCAATCTTTTCTTTCCTTATTGGAGATGCCTTGAAGATATAAAACCCTAGGGCAGGTAGCTTGGACTCCCTCACTAGGTGTAGAAGCCTTAAGGAAGAAAGTTGTCAGGCTAAGACCATAAAAGAAGAGGGAATGAAACAGTGAGGGTGTGAAATAGAGAACTGATGATTTCTGATTTCTTGGGTCCAGTCACAGAGATCTTTGTATTTGCTCTGATTCTTGTGTCCTGGATTCCCAGAATCATTTCAATGAGTTCCCCCTTTCCTTGAAGCCAGTTGGAGGCTGGCTCCTCTCAACTGTGATTCAGACTTTGTTCTAGATCCTTCCCGATCATTGTATACCTCCCAGACACAAACAGAGGCACCCATTTGTTTCAGCACCATTAAGAGTGAAACCCTTTATTCTTTAATGAGAACAGGGTGTGCAGACCACCAAATACAGTTCACCAGCATCCTGGGCAGGAGTACCCTAAGTGTGATTTAGTATTTGCTCGGAGCGGCCTTAGTGATCCTTAACCACTATAAGCATTTATACTGCCTGTGCCAGGCCAATCCTGTCATTTCCTTGCCTGAAGACTGAGAAATACAACCTCAGGAAGACGTCACCCAGGATCCAGGTCTCTCTAGATGTCCGCACTCTGTTCTCTTTAAAGGCTGTATAGCAGTGGCCTCTAAAATCCTGGGTGAGTCAGAGACACACACCAGTCAGCCTGAGCCCTTATGTGCAACTCCCACAAATATCAGGAACCAGCACAATTCCTGGTTTTATTTCTCTCTTTTGGTAAGTATCAAGGGATTTTCTCCTTAGCAGGGGATATGAGAGTTCATCCACAACCAAAAAAGTCCAAGACATGAGGTTGCCATGAGGAAGGGTGTTGGGGAGGGAAAGACTGGGAGTTGGGGATACAGAGGAATGATAAACAACAAAGTCCTACTGAAGAGCATAAGGAAATACATTAAATATCCAGTCATAAACCATTTAAAACAACCCCTCAGGGTTCTCCCCTCATCTTGAGGATGTAGGATCGAGCTGGGACTGGGTAGTTGATGTCGTTGATGATGAAGATAACAGAGGACAGGGTATTGACTGCAAAACATGAAACGTAGTGCTGTTAGAGAGAGAGGGAGAGAGGTTGGCCCTGGAGATCCTTCGTGTGTGGAGACTAGGAGTGACCCTGGTGCATGACCCTTCACCTCAGAACCCCATGGCATGGCGCCAATGAGCTTCTGGATGTTATTGACCAGTCCTCTTGGGCCTTCGATCAGTAATGTCCCGGTATCTATAAGGGCCTCACAGCCTCCAGAACAAACAAGAACCTTTCTTTCCATGGAGATGCTGAGAGACATTGTGACAAAGCAGGCATCAAGGTCACTCTGAGTCTCCCCAGATCAGCCCCCTTCCTGACTGTCTTCTAAACAGCCCTTTGTCTCTTGCCCTCTTTTCCTTTGCTCCCGACACGGCACCTTCCTTATCATTCTTGAATGCACTATTTGAATACACCAGGCCCTTTTGCACCTTGACACAAACTGGTCTTCCTTCCTAGAGGAGGCCTCTCCCTTTTGACTAGCAAATTTCTTCTCATCTTCCAGATTCCAGATTAATTGTCATGGTTTCAGGGTTTCAGGGAAATCTTTCCCCTGCTGTTTAAGTTTCCTTTCTTGACAGTCTCTCTAGACACTTCCTCATGTCTAGCATGTACCAAAGTCACAATTCACTATGTGTGTGTCTCATTTCCTGTGCATCTGCCCTTTTAGATGTGAGGGCAAGTTTTATTCTCAATGCCTCCTTAAAGTGCCTGGCATGCAGTGGATGCCCAGGGCTTGTCTGTTTAGTGAGTGAATGAAGACTGTGAAAATAATGAATGAGAAACATCCAGAGAGCTGTATCTGGTGGGGTCAATCGCAGAGTGAAGATGGAGATTCACAAGGGCAGCAGATTCTCATAGTGGTGGGAGAGAGGGGCTTCTCTTGAAGAGGATGTCTGCCAGCACTGCTCCTACAACCAGCTTAGACCCTGAGATCCTGGCCACGAAATACATGACTAGCCCACAGAAACTCCAAAGGACAGGTCAGCTTTTGTCTGAGGGTATCACACAGTATCTTATCAATTATGCATCTTGTCCTCAGGTCACTCCTGGATCCCACCTTCCTGATTCTGTTATAGCCCCTGCCCCATTATGAGCCCATGAACGTGGGGTGTCTTTTTTATTAGTTGCTTTCACATCTTAAGATTTCAGTAAATCTCTCTTCACTGCTCAGTAGTCCCTCCCTTAGGAGACCAGTTCTTCCCATTTGCTCAGGACTCTCTGTGTTTTTAAATTGACATTTATCTGTACTGAGATCTTCCTATGTCTGAGGTAGCCCCGGACAGTTGGTCATCTTATACCTCTGTTCAGGCTGGAGAAATTCTCCCTGATCCTCTGTTCACCACACTGTAGAGTCCTCTAACCATGCTCCACGCCTCACAGGGCAGTGGGTGCAATCCTCTCCCAGCTGCACAGACCTCTCTGGATCCTTTTCGTACCCTGGTCAGAGCCCTGGTCAGAAGGCCTGGGGATTATGAACACAGTAGATGTTTGCATATCTATCTGCTTCTGTGTTTGTTTGTATATGTGTTTGTACATGTGTTTCTATGTGTCTCTGTGAGTGCTTGTGTGTCTCTGACTAGCTATGCATGCTTATATGTGTCCCTGTGTATGTTTATATGTGTCTGCTTGTGTGTTTCTATGTGTCTGTCTGTGTCATTGAAGGTGGTGTATATGTCTGTGTGACTGTGTGTCTGAGAATGCATTTGTGTGTGTCTGCCTGTGTCCATGTACAGTAGTGGGAGCATCACTTGGACTGACCCTCAGAAGGAGAGGCTTACCGGTCCATGTGTACACTCCAGTCGCCTGCGTGTGAAAGGTTGTTGTTGAATCATGCAAAGACACTGGGGTTCTTGGCCCCCAGAGGAGAAGAATTCAATCCAGGGCCAGAGACAAGGCTTGATGGCTCAGAGCTTTTGTGTGATAAAGTTTTATTAAAGTATAAAGGAGATAGAGAAAGCTTCTGACATAGGCATCAGAAGCGGGCAGAAAGAGTACCCCCCTGCTAGTCTTCAGCTGGATGTTATATAGTCACTAGCAGTCTGTTAATGAAAGAAAGGAATGTCTTAAAACTCAGAATGGCACCAGGCCCGTCACCCATAAGATGCATTTTGGGATAATCTTGGCACCAAATGGTTCATCCTGGGCCATAAAATGATTAACTTGAATCTTGAAGAAGGGCAGATCACTGTCCAAACAGTTTCATTTACATTGATTAGGGGAACAATAGCTGAGTATAACATATTGGTTTGAGTAGGTTCTGAGCCAAGAGGCAGAACTGACAGAGTTTGTAGTAAATGCATAGTACAGTAGCATAGCTTAAGATAAACATTTCCATAAGAAAAAGGCATTGGTTATCTCTAGGTTTGAGAATAGTTAACTTCAGGTGAAATCAGGTATCATTATGGCAACAGAGTATTTTAAGAGAAACAAACCTCCTTTTAAATTTGTATAGAGAAGGAAAAAATATCACTAGTTTGTTTCCTCCTGCTGCTTAAGAGAGATAAAAATGTCTGACACTTGCAAGCTATTTCCTTCATTTGGAGACCCCTGGCCTTCCTGCCTGTTACCCTCTCATTCCCCCCTTTTCTTTTAGGAGAATTATGTTGTCTAGGGAAAAGCGGCATCGTTCTTGTTCCATAACTGCTTCCGAGGTGAGAAGGGGTGTTGTCCCTAAATTGGTGAGGCAACATATTCTCCTAATCCTCATATGGAGGATATCTGATCCAGGGGCCCCAAATAGTAGTTGGAGACAGCTGCAGCAGTAGCAGGAGTCTGAGCAACCGTTTGTAACTTAAAACCTTTCATGCGGCTAGAAGCAAATCCAGTTATACAATTACAGATGCAGGGAGCAAACAAAACAATCAGAAGTATTGTAATTAAGATAGTTGTCCACCATGGGGAACTAGTTAACGTCTCCCAAAGTGAGGCAATTGAGGTTTCAGGAGTATCCATGGCCCCAATCATCTTGTTCATGTGTTTAGTAAAATGGGTAACATTTGTGCTCATATCAGGTATATATGTACAGCATTGGGTATGAATAATGGCACACGTTCCTCCTTGCACAGCTGTCAGAATATCTAAAGCCAATCTGTTTTGTAAAACCACCTTTCTAATTTGTGCTTGTTCAGCATTAAGAGCTGAAAGAGCCTTTTGAGAATCTTGTAATGCCTGTTGAGTAAAATTAGTCAAAACATCCACTCATAGCATAACATCTGTAGTTCCCTAGGAGGGAACACAGACTGCAGCCAAATAATCATATCAGTGAAATACAGACCTTGCCCACTGAGTCTTAAGGTGGGGTAAATTAGCAGGCTTTTCTGGAAGCTCTGAAAATATAATGCTGTAAATAAAAGCTAGGCCCAAGGTCATCTCCCTATCCAACCAGGGGGAAGCCATGCCCGTAGGTAAGAGCCACATATCCAAGAAGTCCCGTTTGGAGCAAGCCAGTGTGACTGAGATATCCAGTCCCAATTATTGCCTGGCCACACAAAGGGAAGACCTGAACTGGGGTTGGAAAAGACAAGAATGATTATGTTGCATATTTCCTGAGGCAAAAATCCCAATTGTTTCCAATCATTGTAATTATGTTGTTGGCTAACTTTTGGGGATGGCTCTGTTTGTTCCCTGCATATAGGGGCAGTAGATATTAAACATCCTTTTTCAGGAGTTAGCCATATAACCTCATCCCATATTTGATAAACGTCAGGTAAAAAACCATTAGATCTAGACTTATTTGTCTTATGCATAACAAAATAGTCATTGAACTGAGACAATGTATCATCAAAATTAAAAGTCATATTATGTCCATAGTTAAAGTGCAAAGTGTTGCACCAGTCCATTTTAGGTTTGATAGATGTCATCAGATGAAGAAGAGGCATCGCATGTGATTGTTGTCAAAGGTATTCACTGACTTAGAGAAAATCTTTTCTTTGAAGTGGAGATGTCCACCATGGGAAGCCTTCCACTGATGAAGAGGGGAGTGCTCCACAGACCCAGCAGTTAGACCCATTGTGGAATGCAGCATAGGAGTGAGCCCAGGACAGGAAGGCATTGTCTTGAGGATCAAATGGCAGACTCAGGATATTTGGAGTCAGCAGAAGTAAGCTCACATAGGTTATCAGGCCCATTTGAAAAGTACAAAGTCAGAGCATAGAAAGTAAAGACATAAAAATATGTCACTTAGTTTTGGTCAGGGTGCCACCTCTTAACTTGAGTGTGATGTACCCACGAATCAATTCCTGGCATTTTGACAGCTGTGGGAGAAGAAAGAACAACCTGATAAGGGCCTTCCCAGAGGGGCTCGAGAGATGGGCCCCCAGATCCCAGTGTTTTTATGAGGAGCTCAGTTCCTGGCTCAAATAAAGGCTTGCTTGACTCAGAGGCAGGGTCAGGAGTTGTCTCCCGGAGTTCTGTTAATGCCTGTTGAAAAGTTGAGAGCTGAGTTACATAACTAGTTAATTCCAAGGCTTCAGGGTCTATAACAATGTCTGTGCATAAGAAAGGCCTTCCATAAATACATTCAAAGGGGGACAGTCCCTCCTTTTTGGGGGGCATTTCGAGCCCTCATTAAAGTTATGGGTAGGACTTTAATCCAATTGTCCTGCATCTCTTGAGTTAATTTGCGCAAATGTCTTTTGATAATGTCATAGCTTTTTTGACCTTTCCTGAGGATTGGAGTCTCCAGGAACAGTGTAAGTGATATTCTATTCCTAGAGCTTTAGATAGCCCCTGAGTTACAGCAGCTTTAAAGGCGGAGCCATTGTCACTCTGAAGGCTCCGTGGCAGCCCAAACCTGGGGATAATTTCATGGATTAAAATCTTTTTAACCTCCTGTGGTTAAACAGGAGGTTTAAACATAGACCTTTAACATAGACCTGTTCACTATGACAGTGAAAAGCCTCAATCCATCCAGTAAAAGTATCTACCCAAACCTGTAAGCAAGAGTATCCATTAGCTTTTGGCATATCAGTAAAATCAATTTCCCAGTCCTCTCCAGGATGCTTCCCACTTTGTTGTAATCCAGATTTTGCTAGCTTTCCAGTCTTTGGGTTATTTTTCTGACAAACTTCACACTTTTTGATAATATTCTTTAAAGTTTTCATTACATTTTTACCTTCAAATAAACGAGAAGCCATTTGGTAAGTACTCTCTGCACCCAAATGAAAAACTCTGATGCATAAATTCTCCACTGAGCATTTTCAGCAATTGTTAATCATCCACCCTCGAACTGTAACCATCCTTTATCAGTAATCTTTGCTCCTCGTTTCTCATATCTTTCTAATTCTTCCTCAGTATATTGTGGTTTTTCCTGTTCCACAGGACCTGTCCACATCAAAGGCGTCTGCACTTAAGGTGTTTCATAAAGTGCTGCTTTTCTGGCTTGACAGTCAGCCAGCTGATTACCTTCTGCTACTTTACTCCCATCCCTGCTGTGCCCCTTGCAATGCATAACAGCTACTTCTTTAGGACAATATATAGCAGTTAAAAGTCTCTCGATCTCTCTGAAAAGCTTAATAGGTTCTCCTGTTGCTGTTTTTCTTTTCATATTGCAGCATGAGCATGTAAAGTCAAATAAGCATACTTAGAATCCGTGTAGATATTTACCCGCTGCCCTTTGCTTAACTCTAGAGCTCAGGTCAGAGCCACAAGCTCTGCCAACTGAGCATTGGTTCCCTGGGGGAGAGATTTTGCTTCCAAAACCTGTTTTGCAGTCACCAAGGTGTAACCTGCTTTATGCTTTCCATCCCGAACAAAAGAACTGCCATCTGTAAATATTTCCATGTCAGGATTGTCTAATGGGGGTATCCATTAGATGTTCCCAAGTTGCATTGTTTAAAGTTAGGAATTGAGAACAATCGTGATCAGGTGTTTCATTTTCCTTCTCAGGAAGGAAAGTGGCAGGATTTAAATTTCCACCAACTTTAAGCTTAGTTAAGGGTCTTTCTAACAACAATGACTGATATTTAAGAAGTCTGTCATCCAAATATTAACCTTAGATTAGGCAGTGGGGCCACCCACGTGAAATTACATCTAATTCTCTGCTTAGATAACCAATAGGTTGCTCGTGAGGCCCTCAGGGTTGTGTCAAAACTCCCAAGGCCATACCTTTTCTTTCAGTGACAAACAAATTAAATTCTGACCATGTGGGCAAGCTCAGGGCTGGAGGTTGCAGGAGAGCAGTCTGAAGAACCTTTAAAGCCTTTTGAGTTCCTGGAGACCAAACCAGTTTGTCAGTTTGTGCCTGCTGAGTTTCAGCTATAAGTCTATATAAAGGCCGGGCATGTTCCCCATAACCTGGAATCCAAATGGGACAGTAACCTGTGACTCCCCAAAATCCTCTCAATTGTCTTAAAGTCATAGGTAGGAGATGATTTAGTATAGGCTTAATTCTCTCAAGGCCTATGGCCCTAGTCCCTTCTGATATGATTAAGCCCAGGTATCTAACCGATTGTTGACAAAGCTGAGCCTTTTCTCTTGATGCCTTGTAACCACAGCCTGCCAGAAGCTTCCTCTGTCTCACCACAGAGCAAAATATCATCTACATATTGTAACACCACCGCTTCATAGCTATTAACTGAGAAGCTGGCTGCGTAGGCTCTTCAAATGCAAATAGAAATTGACTTTCTTCCACCAAAGGCACTGAATAGAAGGTATCTTTCAAATCAATTGCTGAGAAATATTTGGCTAGTTCAGGAATTTCAGACAATAGAGCATAAGACTAGGCACCACAGGACATAAAGGAACTACAGCCTCATTTATTATACATAAACCTTGAACTAGTCTTCATTTACCATTTGATTTCTTTATACCCAGATTAAGAGTGTTGCAAGGACAGTTACAGGGAATTAATAGTCCCTGCTCCTTTAAATTTTTGGTGATGGGTTTTAACACTTTCTTAACCTCAGGTTTCAGTGGATACTGCTTCTTATGTGGAAATAAGTGTTGGTCTTTGAGCTTGACAACTACAGGAATAGCATTTTGTGCTCGACCCACAGATTTTCCATCAGCCCATACTCTAGGATTTATATTTTGTTCAATTAAAGAGAGAGAAAGGGAGGGCTCCATATTCATGAAAACAGAGGCATGGACTTTGCTCAGTATATCCCTCTCCAAAAGAGGTGAGGGAGATTCTGGCACAATCAGAAACTTGTGTGAAAACAGCACAGAAACCCAGTCTCAAGATAAAGAATAACTGAAATAATACCTTTTGGTTTGTCCAGACAGTCCCATTATGGAAGCGGATCGGGAAGAAAGTGCGCCAGGGGTTTCAGTAAGCACAAAGTAAGTTGCCCCAGTATCTAAAAGGAAATCAACGGATTGGCCCCCCACAATTATTAATACTGGGGGTTCCTCAGGTGTAATTAGGATTAGGATGGGAGCTTGTTTGGGGACCCCCAGGCACCTTCAGTCCTGATTGTCTTGAGAGTCTGATCCCAGAGACCTATGCCTCAGGGGGCAGTCTCTCTTCCAGTGTGGTCCTTTGCAGACCAGACATGGAGCTGGGGATGGCTTAGATGCCTGAGGGCAATCCCACTTGAGGTGTCTCTCCTTTCCACAGTAATAGCAAGCCCATCCCTTTTCACCTGGGTCCCTCTGGACATCTTTCTCAGGCTGTTTAAGAAAGTTTTTCATACCGATTGCGAAGTCTTCTGCCTTTTCCTTTGTCTTTTTTTGCCTTTCTTTCTTTTCCTCATATTCCCTACCATAATAGACTGTCTGAGGGAGTTGTAACAGAGTATCTAAAGACTGATTTGGTCCATACGCCCGTTTTAATAGCTTACAGCAGATATCTGGAGCCGACTGAGTGAGAAATCTATCCTTTAAGAACACTTTTCCCTTGTTCCTTACAGAACCGGTCTAATTGTAAAACAGTATTATACTTAACAGACCCTCCAACTGGCCAGCATTCACTGTCCTCCAATGGATACTGTGGCCATGTAGTATCACATAGGAAGACCAGGTGTGTCTTCTTTAAGCCCTGGGGATCAGTTTAAGCCCAGTTTTTCAGGATACAGTTCAAAGGAGTGAGGATGGAATTGTTAGCTCCCATCTATAAGAGAGAAAAAAGTGACCAGTGCCATTTTTTACCGGAGGCGTCCCTCCCTGCTCTAGATGGGGGTGTAGAAGACTTTACACCAAAAGCTTTTCCTTCCTGGTCAGACTTATTCTGTCCCTTACTGACTCAGGCGCCATCCTCATCCCTCCCAGTTCTACCACAGAGACGGGGTGGGGATGTACCAGGGGTAGACCTGATAGGATCCCTACCTGACGTCCAGCTCTTTGCTGTTAACCTTGCCTATGATGCCACCTGGGGTGCAATCAGAGTAACCTTCCAGAATGCCTTCCAAGCTAAGACCGCTGGGGAAAATATTCATCACCTGAGTGCCTGTACACGACCCTGAGTATATTCTTGACCACAATAAGACTGATGCAGCGGATGTATGTCCTCTTTGATGCCCCAAATAGACCTTGGAGATTCAAAGGACTTGAGAGAATTACAATCACCCTTATATTTTGTAGGGACTTTGCTTTATGAATCTGGTTGGAGAAAAAGGACAGAAACACAGGACAAGGCTGGACATCTCTGGGTCCCAGCTGACTGTGAGTTGAGTTCCAGCCACCAGGCTTCACAGTCAGGTGTTGGTGTTATTCACAAGCCACTTTTGAAGAAGCAAAAGAGGAAAGAGTTTTTGGGCAGAGAGCAGTGTGGTCAAAGGGCCATGGGAATCACACGGGGCAAGATGAAACAAGAGTGATTACTTATTTCTTTGCTCTCTCAGTTCCTTGGTGTTTCTACTCCTGGCACAAGTACATGGAGATAGTCAGAGGCATTGGTGGTGCCCCTGGCACCTGATGCTCCTGGTGATAACCAGTTTGTGTACATGTCCCTGAGTCCAGAGCATATTCAGCCTCGTGATAGCCCCAGGTTCTCCCTTCTTGGGAATGCTGACATGCCGCATTGCTTCTAACTCACAACTGAAGCATGGGATGAGGTCATGGTGGTTGACTTCCATGAGGTGGTTGACCTAGGCCAAGTTCCAAGCATGGAAGGAAGGTTAGCAGTGGAAGGGTAGCCATTTATTAAGCTTGGTTACCTTGGTCCTTAGCAGCGTTACTTCCCACATATAGCATGTTTTTCTCCCAGCTTTTTAGATGGCCGTGTCCTTCTCAACATTTACCATCATCTCAAATGAGTCTCTCTCAGGCTTGCTTTCCCTGGCCACTGCACTCTCACAAGCACAGACCCTCATCGAAAAAGTGACTAGATACATCCCTCCATCAAAACAATAATTATAGTTACCAAAGTGGAAAAGTGGGAGACAGAAAAATTGAGAGTTTGAGATTAATATATGTATACACCTTTATTTAATAGGTAATCAACAAAGACCTACTGTACAGCACAGGAATTCTGCTCAATAGTCTGTAATATCCTGTATGGGAAAAGAATCTAAGAAACAATGGGTACAAGTGTATGTATAAAGGAATTAATTTCCCATACAACTAATATTAATACAATGCTCTAAATCAACTACACTCCTATATAAATTAAACCCTGAAATTGTTTTAAAAAATGCTGACGTGTAGATACCCATGGATTTCTTTCAACTCACAGGATTTCAGATATGACGCCGGAGATGGCTGACTGAGTGCAGAAATCCAGACATTATCTGGGGTTGCATTTTCCTGAGCTTTGGTGTCTTTTGCTTCTAGTATCACCATTTATTTCTCTTTGGAGGATCTAACACAAGGGCTTGGAGACACCAGCTGGGTGTTAGTTGAAGGATGAGAGGGAGGCGCTAGTGGGAGAGTGAAATCCCAGCTCCTTAGCCTTGGGTTGGGACAGGTTTGAGGCACAACTTATATCCCAAGTTCCCTGTGAAAACAGGCTGTAGCTTTCTTCTCCATGACTTGCATGATATCAGACCCAGACTGGTCTGAACCTTTTTCATATCCTGCTTCCCCTGAGAGAATTCTCTGGGATATATATATATATGTAGTTTAATTTTGGCTGCACTAGGTTGGCATTGCTGCTCTGGACTTCTCTATTTGCAGCGAGCAGGAGCTACTCTGTAATTTCAGTACACTGGGTTTTCAATCCTGTGCTTCTCTTGATGTAGATCACAGGCTCTAGGCACTCAGTCCCAGCAGTTGTGGCCCACCGGCTTAGTTGGGCCATTTGCAATCTTCCAAAACCAGGGCATTTGCAATTTGAGCATTTGCAATCTTCCCAAACCAGGATTCAAACACATATCTTAAGCACTGGATCAAAAGGGAAAACACTCTGGAAGGAATTTGAAATAAATTACTTTTACATGAAACTTGGCACCATGGCCTATTTATGAGGAGCCTGATAGAGGATTATCCCTGCTTCAAGCAACCTCCTGAGATCAGGACTGATTGAGGCTCTCCTCCCCAGGGTTCCTACAGGATCTTGAAGCTCTCCTGCCATGTGGCTTTGTTCTTGCTTCAGTTTCTGAATCCCACACTAGAGCACAGCTTCCAGAGGGCAGGGCTGTCACTTGACTCACTTCTAAGTATACGTCAGTAGATATTGTCTCATTCAGACCCTAATGTCAAGACAAGGCTAACACAAAGGTCAGTCATTATGAGTGTTAGGTTACAGGTTCAACAACTGTAATCAAACGCTAAATAACATTGTCTAAACTACAATACAATTTCAATTCTCTGTCATATAATGCTAGTGCAGGTCTCTCCACAGAGATGAGGGCCCACTTCTTTCTTGTCACATCTTCCACTTGTGCTACTTACCTCTGGTCTAACATGGCTGCTCCTTCTCCTGTCATTACATCTGCATTCCAGCTAGTGGGACAGAAAAGAATACTTCCATTTGGAATGGAGATATCACCTCTACTCAAATTCAACGAGCTGAAGTATCTTCCATGTTCATGGCAAACTTGGGGGTGATGGGCACACAGAAAGGCAGAGGAATTCATGATAAGTAACAAGGCCCACCTCCCTTCATTCATATCCCTGTATTCATTCTTCTTTGGTTCTCCCCACACAGCTCTCGGTCTGTTTTTGCCTGCAGATATGGATATGGATGAGGTTATAAGAGCGGACATGGTCCAGGCTGTAAAATATGGGAAAACAAGAAAGGGAGAAAATAAGAAAGTATAAAAATTCAAAATCTAAAGGAAACATGCATATAATCATAATTTTGCATTTACACAATAATGTTTGATGAATCAATTTATAAAATAAAAAATTAGAGAAATGTAAAACATAAATATATTCACTAAACCCAAAAAAATAATAAAGCTATATCACATTAAATACATAGTACTGGGGGCCAGCCCCGGATGGATCCAGGATATCTTCAGGGGGATGGCATAGGCGACTGAAATTTATTTATTTAGCGATATAGAAGGAGATAAAGGAAGAATTTCGCAGTTAAGAGGAGAGAGGAGAGAAAGAGGCTGATATTCCTTGGTTTACGCAGAAGGCCAATAAAGCCTCAGACAAGAGACTTGCACTGTTCACGTAGGCCTCAGGCGCCCTCTCGAATAGCGGAAGGTGCCCCCACCTTGGGCACCTTCTCGAGTGGGTCTTAGAAGCCCAGGCAGTTGGTGAACTCAGATGGCCCCTGCGCTCCAAGGAATTAGCCTGAAAAAGAGATAAAGAGAGAAAGAAAGTACGACATGGGGAGGCCAAGCATTGGTGCAAGACACACAAGTTTATTTTCAAAGGGAACTTATATACCCTAAGTTGTACATAGAGAATAATGGAAAATACAAAGTCATGCAGGGTCAACAGACCTGACCCTTATTGAGACCAGGCATTCTTTCTGTATGCCTATCTGTATACACAGGTCTTAGGTGATTTACATCATCTTCTGGCCAGGCCTATTAGCATTTTATGACCCTTTTCTGATAAGGGTCCATCAACCAGAAAACTTATTTTCCCTAAAAGTGTTATTCTTTCTAAAGTCTGGCACCACTCTCAGAAAGCACTAAATAAAGTTACATTCCTATAGGGCAAAGGTGTAGTGGGCTATAACAAGGAAAGAATTTATTAACTCAAAGTTTAACGTTGTTAATATCAAGGCCACTACTTACATTTCAATTATATTAATTAATGCACTCCTAGGTATACAACGAAAGATATGAAAACTTGGTGGCAAGCATTGGCTCAACAATGAAAGCCTTAATCAGTTCTATTCTGATGATTTTTATCCTCAAAAGGCTCTACATTCCTAGAATGTTTTAAGCTTCCCATGCCTCTCACGGTTGAGAAGGTTGTAAACAATCACATGCGTAGTTGTGATTGTAGTTCTTCTTCTCTATTGTGTAGTAGTTCTTCTTCTCTATTTCTAGAGTTGGGACAATTGTAGAACTCACCTTGCTTGCTCCCTGTCTCAGGAATCCATTCTCTGCTGCCTGAGATTTGATGTAAAAAACTTCTCTTTCATTTATCTCTTCTACTTTCAAGTTGTTTGAGACAGGAGGATAAATGTGTCCTTTGCTCCTCTATGTCTACAAAAATGGAGGTTCCCTTGCAATCAGAACTCTCTGAATGCATTGTGAATGCTAGGCAGTGACTTCTGTGCATGGGTGCAGACTAACTAGGGATATTTGTTGGGGCTATGGGGAGCCTCATCTTGCCGGAGAAACATGACAATTGCCATTAGCATTTCCTATGGGGTATGTTCTGTTCAGTTCAGTCGCTCAGTCATGTCCTACTCTTTGCAACCCCATGGACTGCAGCACTCCAGTCTTCTCTGTCCTTAACCAACTCCTGGATCTTGCTCAAACACATGCCATTGAGTCGGTGATGCCATCCAACCATCTCATCCTCTGTCATCCTCTTCTCCTCCTGCCTTCAATCTTTCCCAGTAATAGGGTCTTTTCTAATGAGTAAGTTCTTCACATCAGTTGGCCAAATATTGGAGTTTCAGCTTCAGCATCGATCCTTCCAATGAATATTCAGGATTGATTTCTTTTAGCATGGACTTGTTGGATCTCCTTGTAGTCCAAGGGACTCTCAAGATTCTTGTCCAACACCACAGTTCAAAACCTTCAATTCTTCATTACTCACCATTCTTTATGGCCCAACTGCCACATCCATACATGACAACTGGAAAAATCATAGCTTTGATTATACTGAACTTTTTCAGTAAAGCAATGTCTCTGCTTTTAAAAATGCAGCTAGGCTTCTCATAGATTTTCTTCAAACAAGCAAGCATCTTTTAATTTCATGGCTGCAGTCATCATCTGCCATGATTTTGGAGCCCCCCAAAATAAAGTCTCTCACTGTTTCCATTGCTTCCCCATTTATTTACCATGAAGTGATGGGACCAAATGCCAAGATCTTCATTTTCTAAATGTGGAGTTTAAGCCAGATGTTTCACTCTCTTCTTTCACTTTCATAAAGAGGCTCTTTAGTTTCTTTTCACGTTCTGCCATGAGGGTGATATCATCTGCATATCTGAGGTTATTGATATTTCTCCCAATAACCATGATTCCAGCTTGTGCTTAATCCAGTTGGGCATTTCACATGATGTACTCAGCATATAATTTAAATAAGCAGGGTGACAATAGACAGCCTTTAATTACTCCTTTCCTGATTTGGAACCAGTCTGCTGTTCCATGTTCAGTTCTAACTGTTGCTTCTTAACCGGCATACAGATTTCTCAGAAGGCAGGTAAGATGGTCTGGTATTCCAATGTCAGTAACTTTTACACAGTGTGTTGTGATCCATACTGTCAAAGGCTTTTGCATGGTCAATAAAGCAGAAGTAGGTATATTTGCCAACTAAGGTCCATCTAGTCAAGGCTATGGTTTTTCCAGTAGTCATGTATGGATGTGAGACTTGGACTGTGAAGAAGGCTGAGCGCCGAAGAAGTGATGCTTTTGAACTGTGGTGTTGGAGAAGACTCTTGAGAGTCC
This sequence comes from Oryx dammah, assembly GCF_014754425.2. Classification (NCBI taxonomy): domain Eukaryota; kingdom Metazoa; phylum Chordata; class Mammalia; order Artiodactyla; family Bovidae; genus Oryx; species Oryx dammah. Next base: position 37,945,405 of record NW_024070199.1, read on the forward strand.
CTTGGACTACAAGGAGATCCGACCAGTCCATTCTGAAGGAGATCAGGCCTGGGATTTCTTTGGAAGGAATGATGCTAAAGCTGAAACTCCAGTACTTTGACCACCTGATGCGAAGAGTTGACTCATTGGAAAAGACTCTGATGCTGGGAGGGATTGGGGGCAGGAGGAGAAGGGGACGACAGAGAATGAGATTGGCTGGATGGCATTACTGACTCGATGGACATGAGTCTGTTTGAACTCCAGAAGTTGGTGATGGACAGGGAGGCCTGGAGGTGCTGGGATTCATGGGGTCTCAAAGAGTCGGACACGACTGAGTGACTGAGCTGAACTGAACTGACTGAGGTATACTTGTGGAATTCTCTTCCTTTTTTTATGATCCAACATATGATGGCAATTTGATCTCTGGTTCATCTGCCTTTTCTAAATTCAGCTTGAACATATACAGTTTCACAGTTCATGTACTGTTGAAGACTTGCTTGAAGAAATTACTTTGGTAGTATGTGAGATGAGTCCAACTGTGTGGTAGTTGAACATTCTTTGAAATTGCCTTTCTTTGGAATTGCAATGAAAACGAAATTTCCAGTCCTGTGGCCACTGCTTAGTTTTCCACATTTGCTAGCATATTAAGTGTAGCACTTTAACAGCATCATCTTTTAGGGTTTGAAATAGTTCAATTGCAATTCCATCACCTCCACTAGCTTTACTCATAGTGATGCTTCTTAAGACCCTCTTGACTTCACATTTCAGGATGTCTAGCTCTAGGTGAGTGATCACACCATCATGGTTATCTGGGTCATTAATATCATTTTTGTATAGTTCTTTTATATATTCTTTCAACTTCTTCTTAATATATTCTGCTTCTCTTAGGTCCATGCCATTTCTGTCTTTTATTTGGCCCATCTTTGCATGAAATGATCCTTCCCTACCTCTAATTTTCTTGAGCAGTTCTCTGGTCTTTCCCATTTTATTGTGTTCCTCTATATTTTTGCACTGATCTCTTAGGAAGGCTTTTTTAAAATCTGTTGTTGCTATCTTTGGAACTCTGCATTCAGAATGGTATGTGATTCTTTTCTCTTTTGCTATTTGCTTCTCTTATTTTCTAAGTTATTTCTAAGGCATCCTCAGACAACCATTTTGCCTTTTTGCATTTCATTCTCTTGGAGATGGTCTTGAGGAGGTACATACAGATCAAAAAATGAAGATCACTGCATCCAGATCCATTATTTCATGGAAAATACATGGAGAAACAATGAAAGCAGTGACAGACTTTATTTCCCTGGGTGCCAAAATCACTGCAGATGGTGACTGCAGCTGTGAAAAAGAAAAAAAAAAAAAAAAAAAAGACACTTGGTCCTTGGAAGAAAAGCTATGAAAAACCTTGACAGCATACTGAAAAGCAGAGACATTACTTTGCCAGCAAAGGTCTGTATCATCAAACCTATGGTTTTTCCAGAAGTCATGAGTGTATGTCAGAGTTGGACTATAAAGAAAGTTGAGCACCAAAGAATTGATGCTTTTGAACTGTGGTGTTGGACAAGACTCTTGAGAGTCCCTTGGACTGCAAGGAGATCCAACCAGTCCATCCTAAAGGAAATCAGTCCTCAATATTCATTGGAAGGACAGATGATGAAGCTTAACCACCATTACTTTGGCCAATTGATGTGTAGAACTAACTCATTATAAAAGACCCCGATGCTGGGAAAAATTAAAGGCAGTAGGCAAAGGGGAAGACGAAGACAAAATTGTTGGGTGGCATCATCAACTTGATGAACATGAGTTTGAGCAAGCTCTTGGAGTTGGTGATGGACAGGGAAGCATGGCATGCTGCACTCCATGATATAGCAAAGAGTTGAACATGACTGAGAGATTGAACTGAACTGATGTACAGAGGACAATCAGGGAACAGGCAGAAGTCTTTAAGGAAGGAGGAAGGAAGAATTCCTGGATAACTGACAGTTTTGGGTCAGCAGGCCATTTGAAACTGGAGAAGCTCTAGGGAAGCAATTCTATTCCAGGTGGAGAAAATGGTAAGAAAAAGGGAGGGTGGCAGTGCTGGGATTTCCCAGAGGACAAGATCCCTGTTCTACTAAACTTTATCAGTGGTCAATATTGTTAGGTGTTTGGAAACATGAGTTTTGTTTTGGAAGTGGTAGAACAATATTCAATGGAAGAACTGATGCAGAAGATGAAGCTCCAACACTTAGGCCAATGATGTCAAGACCCAGCTCATTGGAAGAGACCCTGATGATGGGCAAGATTGTGGGCAGAAGGAGAGGGAATAAAAGAATGAGACTGTGAGATGGCATCACCGACTCAAAGAACATGACTTTGAAGAAACTCCACGAAATAGTGAAAGACAGGGAAGCCTGCTTTGTTGCCGAACATGTAATCACAAAGAGTCAGACATGACTTAGCAACTGAACAATATGAATGAGGATACAGAGTCCACTGAAGGCTCTGGTCCTGGTTGGAGTGGAGAAAGATTTAAGTGGATGGGGAGGCTTCCCATTCTCTGGCACAGGTCCTTGAATCCAAGGCAAGGAGCACAATATTTTGAATGTGTTACCAAACATTCTTTTCTAAAAAACAAAAAACTGTTTTCTGCAGGAGAGAGAGCTTTGACTGAGTTTGTTCTCTGGATTTTCTTGAGGGATTTAAAAGGGATCGGGGTCAGGCTGAGACTGCAAAAACCAGGTGACCAGCTGCTGGAGGGCGAGGCTTGTGGTAGACATTTTGCACTAAGTGGAAAATGAATCCAGAAAAAGTGTCCCTTCTGGTGTGTACACGCCAATGTATCACATTATTTCAGCAAATCACTTTAATGTTGTTTTGGGGCAAGCTAGAAATGTAGGATGGGTGGTTTGCGTTTCTCCATTCCTGTTGGTATTTAGATGACTAAATGTCTGGTTACTTCATTGCATGGTTGGAATCTTGTTTGGGAAAGAAAACTAGATCAGCTTCACAGATATTTCATCCTTAAACAGCAATCATAGGAAGGTTTCTAAGGCAAGGGTAGGTAATTTAAACATGAGGGGACAAATGGGTGAGAGGGTAACAGGCAGGAAGGCCAGGGGTCTCCAAACGGAGGAAATAGCCTGCAAGTGTCAGACATTTTTATCTCTCTTAAACAGCAGGAGGAAACAAACTAGCCATATTTTTTCCTTCTCTACAAATTTAAAAGGAGGTTTCTCTTAAAATACTCTGTTGCCATAACGACACCTGATTTCACCTGAAGTTAACTATTCTCAAACCTAGAGATAACCAATGCCTTTTTCTTATGGAAATGTTTATCTTAAGCTATGCTAATGTACTATGCATTTGCTCCAAACTCTGTTAGTTCTGCCTTTTGGCTCAGAACCTACTTGACAAACAAGTATGTTATATTCAGATATTGTTCCTCTAATCTATGTAAATGAAACTATTTGTATGGTGATCTGCCCTTCTTCAAGATTCAAGTTAATCATTTTATGGGCCAAGATGAACCATTTGGTGCCAAGATTATCACAGAATGCATCTTATGGGTGAGGGGCCTGGTGCCATTCTGAGTTTTAAGACACTCCTTTCTTTTATTAACAGACTGCTAGTGACTATATAACAACCAGCTGAAGACTAGCAGGTGAGCACTCTTTCTGCCCCCTTCTGATGCGTATGTCGGAAGCTTTCTCTATCTCCTTTATACTTTAATAAAACTTTATTACACAAAAGCTCTGAGCGATCAAGCCTCGTCTCTGGCCCCAGATTGAATTCTTCTCCTTCAGGGCCAAGAATCCTAGCGTCGTGGTTCAACAACCTTTCATGGGAACACTTTCATTTAACAGGCTGAGATTGGACTGTACCGGTTGCCATTGTTGTTGCTATGAAAATAAGCCATCACAGCTACTTGTTGCTATGCTGGAGATGTGGGAAACTGAAAAGAGACCAAAAGCCTTACAACTTGCCTTGCAGTGTGATTTCAGACTAGAAGTAGTTAACAAAGAAAGGCTGACTGGTAAGGCTGAGGATGGGAGTAATCTGAGCCAGTAATCATTAGCTCTTGTGGGAGCCCAGAAAACAGAAGCATCAGCTCAGTCAGAGTTCTGTTTCATGGTTCAGAGATAGATGTCATTTGGCTTGAATCAATATTTAGCCTTGGGGATGGCAGCCATAACCTCTAAATAGAAGATTTCCTTCTCCCCAGGTGGCAGAATAATTCATATTTGTTCCAGACCTAGGAACCCAGAAAGCCCTCTTGGGGCCACTTGTTCTTAGCAGGAAGACATGCAATCTAAAAGGTGTAACTATCATCATGGTGCCCATTTTCCAGATGAGAAAACTGAGGTTAAGTGACTTTATCAAGCTCACACAGCCAAGTACGTGAAAGGGTAAGCACAAACCCAGAGTAACAGTCCTCAAATTGTGTGTTTTTGCTCCACACTCACTGGGAATGGTGGGTGGTCATCTGGCACCAATGCTTAGGCAGAAGCAAGAAGTATTCAGGCTTAATTTGAAGTAAGTAAGGAAAACCAGTAGAACATTCAGCTGTGACCTAAATCAAATCCCTTATGATTTTATAGTGGAGATAAAAAATAGACTCAAGGGATTAGGTCTGGTAGCCTGAAGAACTAGGATGGAGGTTTGTTACACTACACGGGAGGTAGTCACCACAACCATCCCCAGGAAAAACAAATGTGAGAAGGAAAGGGGGTTGCCTGAGGAGGCCTTAAAAACAGCTGAGAAAATAAGAGAAGTAAAAGGCAAAGGAGAAAGGGAAAGATATACTCAATGGAATGCAGACTTCAAGAGAATAACAAGGAGAGATAAGAAAGTCTTCATAAGTGCAAATGGCAAAAATAAGAGGAAAATAATAGAATTGTAAAGAATATAGATCGCTTCAGGAAAATTGGAGTTACCAGAGGAAAACTTCGTCCAAGGATGGGCACAATAAAGGACAGAAAAGTCAAAGACATAACAGAAGCAGATGAGATTAAGAAGAGGTAACAAGAATGCACAGAACTGTATAAAAATGGTCATAATGACTGGGATAAGGATGATGCTTGGGTCACTCGTGTAAAGCCAGATATACTGGAATATGCAGTCAAGTGGGCCTTAGGAAGCATCACTACAAACAATGTTAGGAGAGCTGATGGAATTCCAGATGAGCTATTTAAAAATTCTAAAGAATGAGGCTGTAAAAGTGCTGCATTCAATATGTCAGCAAATTTGGAAAACTCAGCAGTGGCCACAGTGCTGGAAAAGGTCAGTTTTCATTCCAATCCAAATGAAAGGCAATTCCAAAGAATGTTCAACCTATCATGCAATTGCTGTCATCTCACTTGCTAACCAAGTAATGCTCAAAATCCTTCAAGTTAAGCTTCAGTGCTACATGAACTGAGAACTTCAAGATGTACAAACTGGTTTGAGGAATCTGAGATCAAATTTCAACATCCATTGGATCATAGAGAAAACAAGGGAATCCCAGAAAACATTTCCGTCTGCTTAACTGACTATGCAGTACTTGGATGCAATCTCAAAAATGACAGAATGATCTCTGTTCGTCTCCAAGGCAAACCATTCAATATCACAGTTATCCAAGTCTATGCCCCAACCAGTAATGCTGAAGAAGCTGAAGTTGACTGGTTTTATGAAGACCTGCAAGACCTTTTAGAACTAACACCCCAAAAAGATGTCCTTTTCATTATAGGGGACTGGAATGCAAAAGTAGGAAGTCAAGAAACACCTGGAGTAACAAGCAAATTTGGCCTTGGAATGTGGAATGAAGCAGGGCAAAGACTAATAGAGTTTTGCCAAGAAAATGCACTGGTCATAGCAAACACCCTCTTCCAACAACACAAGAGAAGACTCTACACATGGACATCACCAGATGGTCAACACCGAAATCAGATTGATTATATTCTTTGCAGTCAAAGATGGAGAAGCTCTATACAGTCAACAAAAACAAGACCAGGAGCTGACTGTGGCTCAGATCATGAACTCCTTATTGCTAAATTCAGACTCAAATTGAAGAAAATAGGGAAAACCGCTAGGCCATTCAGGTATGACCTTATGATTATAAAGTGAAAGTGAAAAATAGATTTAAGAGCCTAGATCTGATAGATAGAGTGCCTGATGAACTATGAAATGAGGTTCCTGACATTGTACAGGACAAAGGGATCAAGACCATCCCCATGGAAAAGAAAGGCAAAAAAGCAAAATGGTTGCCTGGGGAGGCCTTACAAATAGCTGTGAAAAGAAGAGAAGCAAAAAGCAAAGGAGAAAAGGAAAGATATAAGCATCTGAATGCAGAGTTCCAAAGAAGAGCAAGAAGAGATAAGAAAGCCTTCTTCAGCGATCAATGCAAAGAAATCGAGGAAAACAACAGAATGGGCAAGACTAGCGATCTCTTTAAGAAAATTAGAGATACCAAGGGAACATTTCATGCAAAGATGGGCTCGATAAAGGACAGAAATGGTCTGGACCTAACAGAAGGAGAAGATATTAAGAAGAGGTGGCAAGAATACACAGAAGAACTATACAAAAAAGATCTTCATGACCCAGATAATCATAATGATGTGATCACTAATCTAGAGTCAGACATCTTGGAATGTGAGGCCAAGTGGGCCTTAGAAAGCATCGGTACGAACAAAGCTAGTGGAGGTGATGGAATTCCAGTTGAGCTGTTTCAAATCCTGAAAGATGATGCTGTGAAAGTGCTGCACTCAATATGCCAGCAAATTTGGAAAACTCAGCAGTGGCCACAGGACTGGAAAAGGTCAGTTTTCATTCCAATTCCAAAGAAAGGCAATGCCAAAGAATGCTCATACTACCACACAATTGCACTCATCTCACATGCTAGTAAAGTAATGCTCAAAATTCTCCAAGCCAGGCTTCAACAATACTTGAACCGTGAACTCCCTGATGTTCAAGCTGGTTTTAGAAAAGGCAGAGGAACCAGAGATCAAGTTGCCAACATCCTCTGGATCATGGAAAAAGCAAGAATTCCAGAAAAACATCTATTTTTGTTTTATTGACTATGCCAAAGCCTTAGACTATGTGGATCACAATAAACTGTGGAAAATTCTGAGAGAGATGGGAATACCAGACCACCTGACCTGCCTCTTGAGAAATCTGTATGCAGGTCAGGAAGCAACAGTTAGAACTGGACATGAAACAACAGAATGGTTCCGAATAGGAAAAGGAGTGCATCAAGGCTGTATATTGTCACCCTGCTTATTTAACTTCTATGCAGAGTACATCATGAGAAACGCTGGGCTGGAAGAAACACAGGCTGGAATCAAGATTGCCGGGAGAAATTATCAATCGCCTCAGATATGCAGATGACCACCCTTATTGCAGAAACTAAAGAGGAGCTAAAAAGCCTCTTGATGAAAGTGAAAGAGGAGAGCAAAAAAGTTGGCTTAAAGCTCAACATTCAGAAAATGAAGATCATGGAATCCAGTCCCATCACTTCATGGCAAATAGATGGGGAAACAGTGGAAACAGTGTCAGACTTTATTTTTGAGGGGCTCCAGAATCACTGCAGATGGTGACTGCAGCCATGAAATTAAAAGATGCTTACTCCTTGGAAGAAAAGTTATGACCAACCTAGATAGCATATTCAAAAGCAGAGACATTACTTTGCCGACCAAGGTCCGTCTAGTCAAGGCTATGCTTTTTCCTGTGGTCATGTATGGATGTGAGAGTTGGACTGTGAAGAAGGCTGAGCGCCAAAGAATTGATGCTTTTGAACTGTGGTGTTGGAGAAGACTCTTGAGAGTCCCTTGAACTGCAAGGGAATCCAACCAGTCCATTCTGAAGGAGATCAGCCCTGGGATTTCTTTGGAAGGAATGATGCTAAGGCTGAAGCTCCAGTACTCTGGCCACCTTATGCAAAGAGCTGACTCATTGGAAAAGTCTCTGATGCTGGGAGGGATTGGTGGAAGGAGGAGAAGGGGACGACCCAGGATGAGATGGCTGGATGGCATCACGGATGCGATGGATGTAAATCTGAGTGAACTCCGGGAGATGGTGATGTACAGGGAGGCCTGGCGTGCTGGGATTCATGGGGTCTGAAAGAGTCGGACACGACTGAGTGACTGAACTAAACTGAACTGACTATGCTAAAGCCTTATACTGTGTGGACCACAACAAACTGGAAAATTCTTAAGGAAATGGGAGTACCAGATCACCTTACCTGTCTCCTGAAAAGTCTGTATGTATGTCAAAAAAGGCAGTTACAATCAGACACAGAAAACCTGAAAGATTTAAAAGTGGGAAAGAAGCATGACAACATTTACATTGTCACTCTGGTTACTTAACTTCTATATAGGATACACCATTCGATATGCAGGACTGCATAAATCCCAAGCTGGAATGAAGATTGCTGGGAGAAATATCAACATTCACAGATATGAAGATGACACTGCCCTAATGGCAGAAAGCAAAGAACTAAAGAGACTCTTAATGAGGAGAGGAGATGCAAATACTGGCTTAAAACTCAACATTCAAAAAAACTATTCACAAAAATATATTCAACATTCAGGGCATCCAGTTCCACCACATCATGGCATATAGATGAGGGAAAAGGAGAAACAGTGGCAGATTTTATTTTCTTGGGCTCCAAAACAACTGTGGACCTTGACAGCAGCCACAAAGTTAGAAGACACTTGCTCCTTGGAAGGAAGAAAGGCTATGAAAAACCTGCACAGTGTACTAAAAAGCAGAGACTCACTTGGCTACAGAGGTCTGTAGTGTCAAAGCTATGATTTTCCAGTAATCATGTACAGATGTGCAATCTGGACCATACAAAAGGATGAATGCCAAAGAATTGAGCTTTTGAACTGTGGTGCTTGAGAAGATTCTTGAGAGTCCCTTATAAAACAAGGAGATCAAACCAGTCAATCTGAAAGGAAATCAACTTCTGACCCCCGCTGACTCAGCTGAGGCATCTACTGAGGGCCTCCAGGTGGAAAGAACGGATGCTTCCACTGCAAAAGTGCCTAACCATGGCAGCTCCATGCAAATAGTTTGTAGCTCCACCCCTAGAAAGAAGCTCAGAAATGCTGAAGGCTCTGTGTACCCTGGGTCTCCCGATACATGCACTGCATTCTCCCCAGCAGCATTGGAGGCAAGGAAGGGGCATTCTGGGCCCTGGATGATGGGATGGCTCTGGGATCCACTGGGGCCACCACTTATCAAGTAGGACTGGAAAGGACAGAGCAGGCATGTGTGGCAGAGAGCTGGTGACTGGGTGTGGGGCAAAAGGGAACCAGCTATCCACGAAGTACCTCACCCAAAATCCCCTGGAGGAGAAGCCCAGTGATAAGAATATCTGAGATGGGACAAAGAGAGTCTATTTCATTATCCCTTATAATTCCTCTGAATGAGGAGGTGGTGGAGTTGGTGGGTCATCACAAGTTCTTCGATAGCATAGACCATCTGCTAGTTGCTATCCTTGGGTCTTCCTCTCCCCAGCTTCAGTCATGTAGTTTTGGAGGAAATTGACAATCATGCTCTGAGGGGTCAGGGCCAAAGATCATGTAAAGCCAGTCATAAGACCTCATGTCCCTTCCTGGATGGCTGATCTGTGGCTATACATGTGATCTGAGGTGGGTCATTCATAGAACACCCTTGAACTCTGATGTCTGCAAACTTCTTTCCTTACTAGGTGATGACTTCGGGATTTAAAACCCTAGGTCAGGTAGCTTGAACTCCCTCACTAGGTGTAGAAGCCTTAAGGAAGAAAGTTGCCAGGCTAAGAGCATCAAACAAGACAACGGAAAGAGCGAAAGTGAGAGAGAATTGATGGCTTCTGGTTTCTTGGGTCCAGTCACTGAGATATTTGTGTTTGCTCTGATTCTTGTATCCTGGATTCACAGAATCATTTCAATGAGTTGCCCCTTTTCCTTGAAGCCAGTTGGAGTAGGGTTTCTCTCAATTTTGATTCAGACTTGGTTGTAGATCCATCACTCCCAGACACAAACAGAGGCAACATTTGTTTCAGCACCATTAAGAGTGAAATCCTTTATTCTTTACTGAGAATAGGGTGTACAGACCACCAAATACAGTTCACTAGCATCCTGGGCAGGAGTGCCCAATGTGAGAGAGTATGTGTTAGGAGCAGCCTTACTGATTCCTGAAAAATTCCAAGCATTTACACTGCCTGTGCCAGGCCAATCCTGTCATTTCCTCGATCATAAACCAAGAAGTACTACCTCAGGAAGACGTCACCCAGGATCCAGATATTTGTAGATGGACTCAATTTGCTCTCTTGAAAGGTGGTATAGCAGTGGCCTCTAGAATCCTGGGGGAGTCAGAGACACACACCAATCAGCATGAGCCCTTACTGATGACTCCCCCCAATATCCAGACCCAGCTCAATTCTTTGTTTTATTTCCCTCTTTTGGTAAGTATCAAGGGGTTTTCTCAGCAGCAGGGGATATGAGAGTTTATCCAAAACCAGATAGGGCCAAGACATGAGGTTGCCATGAGGAAGGATGTGAGGGAGGGAAGGACTGGGAGTTGGGGAAACAGAGAAATGAAAAACCACAAAGTTCTACTGTAGAGCATAAGGAACTATAGTCAATATTCAGTGATAAACCACATGAAAAAGAATAAGAAAAAAGTATATTTTTTGTGTGTATAACTGAGTCACATTGCTGTTCAGCAGAACTTAATGGAACAATGAAGATTAGCCACACTTCAATATAATTATTTAGAAAAGAACAAGCGTGCCCACAGCTCTCCTCACTCCCTGTTTCTTTCCTTCTGACTCCTGCTCTTTGTTTTCTCCGCAGAGAACGCTGGTTCTCCTCCTGTGTCCCCACAATCTGTACTTTATTATCAAACTCTATTTTGTATTGGAGTATAGCTGATTAACAAAATTCTGAGTTTCAGGTGGCTAGTAAAGGGGTTCAACCATATGTATCCGGGTATCCTGGTCCAAAGACACCCCTCCCATCCAGGCTGTCATATAACTGAGGGGAGTTCCCTGTGCTAAAAAGTAACTCATTGTTGGTTATCCATCTTAAATAGAGCAGTGCCCACAGCACGTTCTTGAAGACTTGACTCAGCAAATTTGAGAAGCCTCCTTCGGCCCACACTCACCCTCTCTGGCCACTCCAGGCGTGGGTGGGTAAGGTACTCTGTTTCCCCATCCACACTGGTCAGTCCGTAGCCCTCATCACCCCTAGTAAGTACCCAGTGCCCCAGTGCAGAGCACCTTGAGATGCCATTTTCATGGAATCTAGTGCAGTTCTGCCTAGAACCAAGCAACCCTCCATATGGCTCAATGAGTTTGTGGATTTAGAACCCCTGAAATTCCCTCTCTTCCTCAAAGCCTTCTTTGAGCCCATCAGCCTGCTTTGAACTCTCGCAGGGAGCTGACATGAAGCTTCCACCCTGTGCCGGGGCTGAGTAGTCACTGGGCACCCTTTACTCATATTACCATCCAACCTCCCCACAGAGGGGTCAGGTACCCCAACTGACCAAGGAGGCACCTAGCCAGAGCAAGGGGAAGATGCAGCCAAGAACTAGGCTGACCATGTAATTTATCATCCAAGCCAGGAAAACTTTGAGAAAGGAAGGGAGACTGTTAACTTATGCTGGGACATTACACTGGGACTGTCCCCAGCCATTCTCCTTGTAACATGGCCTATTTCAGGGACTGCTAGTGCTGAATTTCATGTTCATGCACCTCTGGGTTCAGATTGAATTGAAGCTCTTTGAGGACTGAGGACCTTAGTATTCCCCTGTGCCTGACTCCTACCATGCCATATGGTGTGGTATCTCCACATTTATTTCAGGAAGATCAGTGTCCCACAGAGCCCTTTACTTTCAAGTGATTGGTTTTGTGGGAGGCATTGTCCCAGCCACAGGGCTCAGCAGCATCTGCAATGGTGTGACATGGCCTCCTCCCAGCAGCAGCCCAAGGGTTCCTACAAGCTCCAGTTTGAGAACCAACCCTTAATATTGTCCCCTCACCTTGAGAATGTAGGCTCGAGCTGGCACTGGGTATTTGACGCTGTTGATGGTGAAGATAACAGAGGGAAGGATATTGACCACAGAACAATAAACCTAGTGCTGTTAGAGAGAGAGGGTGAGAGGTTGGCCCTGGAGTTCCTTGTTATGGTTGGAGACTGGGAATGACCCTAGGCATGACCCTTCACCTTGGAACCCCGTAGCCTGGCGCCGATGGCCTTCTGTATGTTATTGACCAGTCTTCCTGGGCCTTCTATATGTGATGTCCCAGTGTCCACAAGGGCCTCACAGCCATCAGAAGCAATAACCTTTCTTTTCACAGAGATGCTGAGAGATGATGGAAGAAAGAGGCCATCAAGGTCACTCAGATTCTCCCCAGAATTGCCCCCTTCCTGACTGTCTCCTAAACAGCCCTTGGTCTCTTGCCCTCTTTTCCTTTGCTCTCAACACAGCACCTTTCTTGACATCCTTGAATGCAGTACTTGAATACACCAGGATATTTTGTACCTTGACACAAGCTGATCTTCCTTCCTAGAAGACTCCACTCCACTTTGACTAGCAAATTTCTCCTCATCTTTCAGATTCCACCTTAATTGTATTGTTTTCGGGAAGTCTTTCCCCCGTGTTTATCAGTCTCCGGTCTTGGTCTCTCTTTGTAGATCCTTACTCATGTCTGCTGCTGGTGCTGGTGCTAACTCACTTCAGTCGTGTCTGACTCTAGGAGAACTCATAGAGAGCAGCCCACCAGGCTCCGCCATCCCTGGGATTTTCCAGGCAAGAGTACTGAAGTGGGTTGCCATTGCCTTCTCCTCGTCATGTCTAGCATGTACCAAAGTCACAATTCACTATGTGGGTGAGTCACTTCATGTACATCTGCCTTCTTAGATGTGAGGGTAAGTTTTATTCTCCTTGCATCCCTAAAGTGCCTGGCACACAGTGAATGCTCAATGCTTGTCTGTTCAATGAGTGAATGAAGACTGAGAAAACAATAAGAAACATCCAGAGAGCTGTATCTGGTGGGGAACAAATAAGAGGTCACACACAGAGTGAAAATGGAGATTCACAAGGGCAGCAGATTCTCATAGTAGGGGGAGAGAGGGGCTCCTCTGGGAGAGGGTGTCTGCCAGCACTGCTCCTACAACTAGCTCAGACCCTGAGACCCTGACCAAGAAATACCTGACTAGTTCACAGAAACTTCAAAGGATGGGTCAGCTTTTGTCTGAGGGTATCACACAGAATCCTGTCAATTATGCCTCTTGTCCTCAGGTCACTCAGATTCCCACCTTCCTGATTCTCTGTTATAGCCCCTGTCCCACTGTGTGCCCAAGAACATGGAATGTCTTTTTTATTAGTTGCTTTCATGTCTTAAGACTGCAGGCAACCTCTCTCTACTGTTGGGTAGTTGCTCCCTAAGACCAGTTTTCCCCATTTTCTCACTGTTCCTGTTTTTAAAATGACATTTATCTGTACTGAGAACTTCCTGTGTCCTAGGTAGCCTTGGACAGTCAGTCATCTTATCATAACTATGTTCAAGCTGGACAAATTCTCCCTGATCCTCGGTTCACCACACTGTACAGTCCTCTAACCATGCTCCCCACCTCAAAGGGCAGTGGGTGTAGCCCTCTCTCAGCGGCACAGACCTCTCTGGTCCCTTTTAGGACTCTCTTCAGAGCCTTGCTCAGAATGCCTGGGGATTATGAACCCATGGGTTGTTTGTGTATTTATGTGCTTGTGTGTTTGTTTGTATCTGTGTTTTATGTGTCTCTGTGTGTGCTTGTGTGTCTCTGACTAGCTATGCATGTTTTCATACGTCTCTGTGAAGGTTTATATGTGTCTGCTTGTGTGTTTCTATGTGTCTGTGTGTCTGTCTGTGTCATTTTGGTTGTGTATATATCTGTGTGACTGTGTGTCTGAGAATGTATTTGTGTGTGTCTGCCTGTGTCCATGTACAGTAGTGGGAGCATCACTTGGGCTGACCTTCAGAGGGAAAGGCTTACCGGTCCATGTGTACACTCCAGTCGCCTGCTTCGATCAATGGTACCCAGTTGAGCTCTCCCTTGTAGTAGCGGTGGTCCACCCCACCAAACATCACCACACTGCCCTCCCGCTTGTCTCTGTAGAGAGAAGAGAGGGTGGGATCCTTGGAGGACAGTAACAACAGCACTGTCTGAGAGCTGTACTTGTCCACCCATCAAGGCCCTAATAAGAGCCCCATGTACAGATGCAGAAATAGCATCTAGGAAAGACTGAGATCCAGACTGAGGTCTGTTACTGGCTAATGAGTGGCAGAGAAGAGGTTAGAAGTTAAATCACTTGGCTGGGCTCCACCCACTATGTCTTCTGAAGATGCCCTGGATCTCCTGTGACCTGAGTGCTCAGACACCCTCAGAGGACAGGGTGCTGAAGTGTTTTGGCTTTTCCTTTGCCTACCTTGTCATTTTTCAGGAAAATCAAGGCCTGGAAGTTCTAAGGGCATGGGTTTAGGTCACCCAGAGTTGGCTTCACTGGCCTATGACCTCTACTGTCCAAAGGGTCCCACACTCAGAAGGGACCCCACCTCTGCTCTCCCTGTCTTGAAATGCCTACTATTTCTTGAACAAGGGGTCCCACACATTTGTGTCCCACACTTTCATTTCTCACTGGCTCCACAAATTGGGTAGTTGGTCCTGGGCTCCCAGTGAAATGCTAATAAGGAAAGATATCCACCATCCTTCTCCTTCCTTCCTGATCAAATTTATAAGCAAATCCTAATGCCTTTTCCTTCAACTTGTTTCCTGTTTCCGTCCATTAGCCTTCCTCCTCACTCACGCCCCTAGACCAAGTTACTGGTTTTGAGCCCAGGAGTAGGATTGTGTTCCAATAAAATTTTATTTATAAAAGCCAGTAGTGACACCAGGTAGGGCCTGAGGGCCATAGTTATCCTGGGTTAGATTATCTCTCAGGATACTTCTTTATCAAGTGTTCTATAATTTTTATGCAACTGAAAGCAACTTACAGCTTATTTGGAGAAAGTGATTGTCCATCTCAGACTTACTTGCTCAAATAGAAGGCAAAAACAGGCTCAGAAATGGCACGTTGATTCTTCAGCTTGTCAAAGATGGGGATGGCTCCAGAGAAGGATTCGTTGGTATAGTTCAAGCCCAAGACACCATCATAAGTTCTGCCTTCAAACCCGTATTCTGCCATGCTTAGACCAAATGGCTGGTCAGTACTTACAAGGTCCCCAATCTGTGGGAGAGAAGAGTGATCACACTTACAGATACGTGAAGAGGAGCTAGGACTGGCCTGGGATACATTGCCATTAGATCCTTAGAGAAGAATTGAGGCTGGGCTCTGTCTTCAGTGGCCCACAGACAGTTAGACCAATCTGGGAGGGGAATCTGGGTTCCCCTTGAGAGAGGGTATGAATTTTAAAACATCTGCCCCTCTGAAAAACACCACCTGAGTGAGTCAAATTGGCCTCATGGCTTCTGTACAGGTGGGGCAACCAAGAGTCAGGCCAGGTCCCATTGGTGCCACCTTATGGAAAAAATGATCAAGAGCAAGATGGCCTTCTCTTTGGCATCACTGTGACCTAATGACAGGAATGGACTGCATTCTCTGTAAGGTACTGTGGATTCTGCATCTATCCAGGAAGACAGAAGCCAAAAAGACAATCTTGCTTCCGGTGTCTATGAAATTACTGCCTGAGGATTTCACTTTTGGGGATACGTGTATATTTCTGTGAGCATGTATGAGAGAGAAAGAGAGAGAGGGGAACTACTCAGGTATTTTGGGGGAAGCAGGCAATAGGTTTATTAGACTCTCAAGGGTCCTCAGGAGTGAGAACTCATTTATCAGGCCCCTTGACTTCTCAGGCGCCTAGTCTCCCACTCTGGATACCTGAAGCCCTTGACTGCCCCCAAGGTCCGCAGATCAGTTTTATCCTGTCCCCAAACACCCCACAGCAACTTCAGTCCTGAAAAGCCAGCCTAACTCCTTTTACCACATGTGTGCCCTCAGCAAGGCCCTTGCTGTCTGCACCTCAGTTTCCTCTTATGTCTCTTGAGCTAATCAGAGTAACTGCTGTGTGCGGTTGTTGCAGGATTAAACCAGTTATCACCTGAAAGTGCCTGGAACAGTCTGTGAATATAAAAGTGGGTGCTTTTATCCCTTCTTCTTGCTCCCAGCAAAATGAACCTTGAACTGCTCATGGGCAGAGGAGCTGCAAGTCCACACCTCAAGCCACTCTCTGGGTTAGCTAATTTGTTTACTCCTGTGTCACCACAGGCACTGCCTCCCCAGAAACATATTCTATGGATATGATGGCCAATATCTATGGGAGTTAGACTAGGAAGGGTCCTGCCAGATGATCCTGCATCTGTTTTGCAAGCAGTGGTCACTCCATAGCCAGTCCTGACTCAGCATTCGTTACACTGTTACCCGAACTGTGTCATAAGCAACAACTCCATTCATTCTCCCAGATCCATAGTTGATGCTGAAGGTCTTTTCGATAGGCCAGAAGGTGGAAGACTGAAGATGTCTGAACCTAACATGTGTAGCTGTAGACACAAGAGATGAGTGTCATCAGGTGTCAAGGGGGGAAAACAGGGCAACAGGGCAAGAGAAGGATGGTCCAGGTATGGGGTGTCTGTACTCACAACAGGCTGGACGGGTGCAAAAGATGGAGGGCACCCACAAGTCAGATGTGGCTGTGTCAAAGGCAATTTGGAATTCTTGAGGGGGTGTTCCAATGGTGATGTTACTCACGTAGACCAACTACAGGGAGAAGGAGGGAGCGGGTTAGTGCAGAACTGGCTACCCTCTATTCCCACACTGATGCCTCCCTCTGGGTGTCACATATCTCTTGAGATCACTTTCTAACCACCGTGCAACTCACAGACTTCGGTCACAGACGTATCTGCATTTGATATATTTTTCCTGTGCTACACTGTATGTAGGATATTGACTCTATGACCAAGGATTGAATTGGTACCTCCTGCATGGGAAGCCCAGAGGCATAACCACTGGGCCTCCAGGAATGCTGGACACCCAGGGAAGTCCTGGTGCCTTCATTTGACAAGCTCTGTAATCTCTTCAAACCCAGTCTTAGCAGCCCCTTCTCCAGGTGCTCCTTCTTGATCAACCCCAGCCACTCCCTCTAAACTCAGATCACATCCAATCAACACCACACAGGTGACATTTTCATTTGACATGTATTTACCCTTTGCCTATCTCTCAGGCTGGCATGGGCATTCTTGAAGACAAAATAAGCCCTTTGTCTAATCTAAAAACAGTAACCACAGTGATTGCTATGGCCATGCATGGAATACAGGTTCAATAACTCTTTACTGCTGTCATTCTTGATCTGTGGAAACTGAATTCCTCTGCCTGGGGATTCACAATTGCTCTGCAGTTGGTTCTACCTTTTGATCAGTGATGGCTTACTCTTCATCTGTAACTGAATGGCTTACTTAGTTCAGAAGGAACAATCACCGTCAGACTAATGACACATCTTTGACACAGAAATGAATATTTACCTGCCACCTGGTAATTGCCAGGCCCAGTCACCAAGACCAATAGTTGAGGATGAGAGTGCCTTCTCCTCTGGTTGGGGGGGTCCCTGTTTTCCAGTGTCTCTGCCTCCTGCAGGAACCCCAACCTCAACATCCCACCTGGCACCTCCAAATGAGCCCCATGCTAGGCTAGAGAACAAGGGGGTGACGTGGAGCACCATCCTCCCAAAATACTCACATCCATGTTGTTTCTCAGTGGGTGAATAGTTAGATTTGAGCCACGAAAAGAAATCTGGGATAGTCTGTAAGCATGCTCCTTCAGGAAATTGTTCAGCATGTTTTTTCCACTGAGGGTTTTCCTCATGGTCTTCACTCTCCTTAGAGGTATTCTTTTACCAAACATTTGACAAAGAAAACAAAGAAGGTGCTACAATTAGCTGTCAGTGTTAAGGTATAACTGTCATTGTAATAGTGAAAGTGAAAGTGTAAGTGAAGTCGTTCAGTCGTGTCCGACTCTTAGCCACCCCACGGACTGCAGCCCACCAGACTCCTCTGTCCATAGGATTCTCCAGGCAAGAGTACTGGAGTGGGGTGCCATTGCCCTCTCCGAAAATTCACATTAAACTTATAATAAAGATACATACTAATTTGCTTACTTGATATGACATTGCCACTCAAACCATGTTAAGGCTGCATCAAAAGCAAACTAAGCTTACTGAATTCTTAAGAAGGCAAAGCAACAAATAGAAACTGGGTCTGCCGTAAATTACCATTTACTTTTTTTAAAAAGTCATTGTAATGGCCCTGTGTATTTTGAATCATTTTTATGGGGCACATTATTATCAGAATTTTATACATATACCATGGCAAAGACATAGATTTAAATACAGGTTCTTTTCTGCAATCTTGGGTAAGCCATGTGACTATGTGGTGTCTCAGTCTCCCCTTCGGTAAAATGGTGTAATGTAACAATACAAACCCTCCAAATAGAATATCTTGGGGGCAAGAAAAGTGATGGATATAAAGTACATGATAAATAGGAAGTCTCAACAATAACAGTCATTAACATTACTGTTGCCATCCCACACTATCCTTCTCATGGAACCTCAAGGAAGGAGGTAGAAGGGGGACTCTTATCCTCTTTTACAAGGGAGCAATTTGAAATGCAAGAGGATTCTGAGTTGGCTGTGGTCACACTGCTTGTCAGATATAAAACAGTGTATCTTTCTCCAAGTTGTCAGAGAAGAGAGAGTTGAAAGAAGAATCCAAAATATAGGGAACAAGTAAGGTAAATCCAGAGGCTTGAGAGGGAAGGACTAGTCAAATTAAAAATTAAAAGAAAAAACACAAAGAGAAATACACTCCCAGTGACTTCCAAAGAGATGGAGAGATAAGTGACAGTGATACAGAGAGGCAGACATAGGCATATACACACTGATGTAGACAGGGGAAAAAGAGGACATGTTGAATAAAATGTAGAAAAGTGCTATTCCACAGGACCACATTGATATCTGCATAGACTATGCACTGAACAGTTGCAAGGAGTTGCATTTTCAATAGGTCATGACATGACTGGACCCCTGGATTTGTGCAACCCAAATCTACACCAAGACCTTGGGACCCACACTTCCTATAGCAAGTTACTTATCAGTAATTTAGAGTTGAACTTTAAGACTCTTAGGGAAATACTCCATTCCCTTCTAAACCTGATGGGTGGAAAAATAATCAGATGAAAAGAAAAGTCTGAGAAAAGAATATGATGCAACATACAGTCCCCATACTTACTTGACTATGCACTCTGAGAAGGCCACCAGCCCGAGGAGCACAAGCCTTCATGCTTCTTTCCTGGCTCCAAGTACTCAGGGAAGTTTGGGTTCTTAGCATGTAGTGGTGACCAGGAGCCCCTAGTTATATATGCTCAGATCTACCCTTGTTTTCCCCTTTAGACCACTAAAGGATCTGAAAAAAAAAAAAAAAACACAAACTCTTGATAAAATCTTTACCTTCATCAGTGGCCTTGGTGAGTGGACTTTGAAGCTTTTCAGAATACAGAGAACTGAACCATAATCTCTTCCTTGAAGTCTGGTTGGAAAATCAAACTGATCTGCATGGACATCTAAGAAGATGGAGAACCTTGCCTACTTGGAGAAAAAATAACTAAAAATATCATGAAAATGGATACTAGGGGCCATGCTCGACATGCGTGGTTTCATGTCATCTTCCTAGCCACTTCGTGAGATATTCATTGCTGTGTTCATTGGAGAGGAGATTGCTAGGAGGATAAGTTGTCAAATGGCAAACTGAAGACTTCAGGGACAGCCCAGGGACATACACCTTGCCTTAGGTAGTGGGTCTAATGGCAGACATTAGGGGCAGCTAAGATGCCAGACTGCATCAAAAATTTAGGGCAGAGCAGTACTTCAGTTGCATGGTTTCATTATTGGAAGAAATGCCATATGCATCCACAAGATATGTTATATCATCCAACAAATGTACAAGGAAGAACTGTGTGCTAGGTTCTGGGTTAAAGGCTTCAAAGTCAAAGTTGATCAAGACAAAAGTAGTCTTTATCTTAAGAGAGCTAGAAGTCTAGTTCTCACAGGTTCATGGCCCCCAGAGGCAGGAGATATGATACTAGGACTAGGTGGCCATGTTGGAATCTGGGCAGCACAGGCCTTACCACTGGGAGCAGCCTTTCCTCCACTTCACCCATGCTGGAAAGCAGGTCAGTTGGCCATGTTTTCAAGAGAATCAGAAGTTTGGATATTTATGTACAATATACTGATTTTAATGTTAGCAACTAATTCTTTTTTTCCTGAAGAGAAAGTGGGAACAAATCTCCACAGTGATGTGCTGGTATCAGCCCTCAGTCTCTGCAGGTTTTTGTTTCTGGCCTAGAGTTGGGAGTGCAGTGGGGACAGAGAGGAATTTAATTCATGTTGGTTGATTTTAAAAGAGACTGAATGCATACTAAACATGCTGACTCCTTGGAAAAGACCCTGAGGAAAAGGTGCCAATTGCTACTTTTGTCTTGATCAACTTTGACTTTGAAGCCTTTAACCCAGAACCTAGCACACAGTTCTTCCTTGTACATTTGTTGGATGATATAAAATATCTTGTGGATGCATATGGCATTTCTTCCAATAATGAAAACATGCAACTGAAGTACTGCTCTGCCCTAAATTTTTGATGCAGTCTGGCATCTTAGACCAATTAGGAAAGATTGAAGGCAAGAGGAGAAGTGGAAGACAGCAGATGAGATGGTTAGATACCATCACCAAGTCGATGGACATGAGCTTGAGCAAGCTCCGGGAGTTGATGATGGATAGGGAAGCCTGGCATGCTGCAGTCTATGGCATTGCAAAGAGATGGACACAACTAAAGGACTGAACTGAACTGAACAAATTGAGAACAAAGACTAATAAGTCTAATTGCATCAAGTTGTTGACTAGTTACCTGTAATAACACATTACTTAAGTGGCTTTAAAATTCAGACTTATGACTCTACATTCAGAGTGGAATATCTCCTGAAGCAAAACAAAAATACTGCCCATCAAAAACAAAATGAAAGAAAACCAAAAAAAAAAAAAAGGAAAGAAATCTGACACTATGTTCAACAACTTCAGTTCAGTTCAGTTGCTCAGTCATGTTCAACTCTTTGTGAGCCCATGAGCGACAGCATGCAAGACCTCCTTGTCCATCACCAACTCCCAGAGTCCACACGTACTCATGTCTATTGAGTTGGTGATGCCATCCAACCATCTCATCTTCTGTCATCCCCTTCTCCTCCTGCCTTCAATCTTTTCCAACATTAGGGAATTTTCTTTTTTTTTTATTTTTTAAATATAAATTTATTTATTTTAATTGAAGGTTAATTACTTTACAATATTGTATTGGTTTTGCCATACATCAACATGAATCCACCATGGGTGTACATGAGTTCCCAATCCTGAACGCCCCTCCCACCTCCCTCCCCATACCATCTCTCTGGGTCATCCCAGTGCACCAGCCCCAAGCATCCTGTATCCTACATCAAACCTAGACTGGTGATTCATTTCTTACATGATATTATACATGTCTAAATGCCATTCTCTCAAATCATCCCACCCTCTCCCTCTCCCACAGAGTCCCAAAGTCTGTTCTATACATCTGTGTCTCTTTTGCTGTGTCACATACAGGGTTATCATTACCATCTTTCTAAATTCCATATATATGTGTTAGTATACTGTATTGGTGTTTTTCTTTCTGGCTTACTTCATTCTGCAAATCAGCTCCAGTTTCATCCACCTCATTAGAACTGATTCAAATGTATGCTTTTTAATGGCTGAGTAATACTCCAGGCATTGGCAGTACTGGAGAAGGCAATAGCAACCCACTCCAGTACTCTTGCCTGGAAAATCCCATGGATGGAGGAGCCTGGTAGGCTGCAGTCCATGGGGTCGCTAAGAGTTGGGCACGACTGAGCGACTTCACTTTCACATTTCACTTTTATGCATTGGAGAAGGAAATGGCAACCCACTCCAGTGTTCTTGCCTAGAGAATCCCAGGGATGGGGGAGCCTGGTGGGCTGCTGTCTATGGGGTCACACAGAGTCGGACACAACTGAAGTGACTTAGCAGCAGCAGCAGCAATACTCCATTATGTATATGTACCACAGCTTTCTTATACATTCATCTGTTGATGGACATCTAGGTTGCTTCCATGCCCTGGCTATTATAAACAGTGCTACAATGAACACTGGGGTACACGTGTCTCTTTCATTCTGGTTTCCTTGGTGTGTATGCCCAGCAGTGGGATTGCTAGGTCATAAGGCAATTCTATTTCCAGTTTTTTAAGGAATCTCCACACTGTTCTCCATAGTGGCTGTACTAGTTTGCATTCCCACCAACAGTGTAAGAGGGTTCCCATTTCTCCACACCCTCTCCAGCATTTATTGCTTGTCGACTTTTGGATTGCAGCCATTCTGACTGGTGTGAAATGGTATCTCATTGTGGTTTTGATTTGCATTTCTCTGATAATGAGTGATGTTGAGCATCTTTTCATGTGTTTGTTAGCCATCTGCATGTCTTCTTTGGAGGAATGTCTGTTTAGTTCTTTGGCCCATTTTTTAATTGGGTTGTTTATTTTTCTGGAATTGAGCTGCAGGAGTTGCCTGTATATTTTTGAGATTAGTTGTTTGTCAGCTGCTTCACTAGGTATTATTTTCTCCCATTCTGAAGGCTGTATTTTCACCTTGCTTATAATTTCCTTTGTTCTGCAGAAGCTTTTAATTTTAATTAGATCCCATTTGTTCATTTTTGCTTTTATTTCCAGTATTCTGGGAGGTGAGTCATAGAGGATCCTGCTGTGATTTATGTGAGAAAGTGTTTTGCCTATGTTTTCCTCTAGGAGTTTTATAGTTTCTGGTCTTACATTTAGATCTTTTATCCATTTTGGGTTTATTTTTGTGTATGGTGTTAGAAAGTATTCTAGTTTCATTCTTTTACAAGTGGTTGACCAGTTTTCCCAGCACTGCTTGTTAAAGAGATTGTCTTTAATCCATTGTATATTCTTGCCTCTTTTGTCAAATAAGGTGTCCATAGTTGTGTGGATTTATCTCTGGGCTTTCTATTTTGTTCCATTGATCTATATTTTTGTCTTTGTGCCAGTACCGTACTCTCTTGATGACTGTGGCTTTGTAGTAGAGCCTGAAGTCAGGCAGGTTGATTCCTCCAGTTCTATTCTTCTTTCTCAAGATTGCTTTGGCTATTCGAGGTTTTTTGTATTTCCATACAAATTGTGAAATCATTTGTTCTAGCTCTGTGAAAAATACGGCTGGTAGCTTGATAGGGATTGCACTGAATCTGTAGATTGCTTTGGGTAGTATACTCATTTTCACTATATTGATTCTTCTGATCCATGAACAAGGTATATTTCTCCATCTATTAGTGTCCTCTTTGATTTCTTTCGGTAGTGTTTTCTAGTTTTCTATATATATATGTCTTTAGTTTCTTTAGGTAGATATATTCCTAAGTATTTTATTCTTTTTGTTGCAATGGTGAATGGAATTTTTTCCTTAATTTCTTTTTCTACTTTCTCATTATTAGTGTATAGGAATGCAAAGGATTTCTGTGTGTTGATTTTATATCCTGCAACTTTACTATATTCATTGATTAGCTCTAGTAATTTGCTGGTGGAATCTTTAGGGTTTTCTATGTAGAGGAACATGTCATCTGCAAACAGTGAGAGTTTTACTTCTTCTTTTCCAATTTGGATTCCTTTTATTTCTTTTTCTACTCTGATTGCTGTGGCCAAAACTTCCAGAACCATGTTGAATAGTAGCAGTGAAAATGAGCACCCTTGTCTTGTTCCTGACTTTACATATATTTCGGTATTCTTAAAGTTGTTTCAAATCTCTGTGATGCACAATTAAATTTTTCCCACAGTCTTTTCATTCCTATTTTCCATGTCTCTATTTAACATACTCAATATTTTTCAGCTTCATGAATATAAAGATTATTTTTCTAGGAAACATTTTAATGTCCTTCCTTGCTAATTATGTAATGTATGTTTTAACTGTGTCTTTACTAATTGATTTTTCCTTCATTGTGGATATTTTCTTGCATCTTTACACATTGGAATATTTTTTCTTTTTAAATTTATGTATTTATTTTAAATAGAGTGTAATTACTTTACAATATTTTATTGACCCAGGACAAATATTTTCACAATTCATGTGGAAATTTTAAATTGGATATTGGATATGGCAATTTTTAAGCTTTGGATGTTGGATATTCTTAATTTTTATAAATTATTCCTGGCACTATTCGCAAACACTGTTAATTTCTTGGAAACAATTGTATTTTTGAAGGTTTGCTGTTCAGGACTTTTAGCTGATATAAGACCAGCCTTTAGACCAGGTTTACTATTCCCCACTAGTAAGGCAATATTGTCTTCAGGGCCATACTGATGTCATGGGAATTGAGTAATTTCCATGCTGGTGGGTGGGGACAACATTAGAGCTGGCGCAATTTAAGATTCAAGGATTGTTCCCTATAATCCTGACCAGTACTATCACTTCTCTGCTGAAAACTGGAACTGTATCACCTGTACACTCTCACAGTTCTCTGTGTGTAGCTCTCTCCTGTGAACTCTAACTATCTAGAGTCTCAAATCTCTCTTCTTGGGGAGACCGTTTGTCTCTGCCTAGATAGCCCTTCCATGTATGTGAAGGAAACTATTTATAAAGTTGGGGCAATTGTAGAACTCACCTTGCTTGCTCCCCACCTCAGGAATCCATTTCTGCTGCCTGACATTTGATGTAAAAAACTGGTCTTTCATTTATCTCTTCTACTTTCAAGACGTTTGAGACAGGAGGATAAATGTGCCCTTTATTCCTCTATGTCTACCAAAATGGTCTCCCTGCAATTAGAACTCACTGAATGCCTTGTGAATGTTAGGCAGTGACTTCTGTGCATGAGTGCAGACTAACTAGGGATATGTGTTGAGGCTTTGGGGAGCCTCGTCCTGCTGGAGAAACATGACAATTACAAATAGCATTTGCTATGGGGTATGTTCCATTCAGTTCAGTCGCTAAGTCATGTCCGACTCTTTGCAACTCCATGGACTGCAGCACGCCAGGCTTCTCTGTCCTTGAAAACTCCTGGATCTTGCTCAAACTCACGTCATCGAGTCAGTGAGGCCATCCAACCATCTCATCCTCTTCTCCTCCTGCCTTCAATCTTTCCCTGTAATAGGGTCTTTTCTAATGAGTAAGTTCTTCACATCAGTTAGCCAAAGTATTGGAGTTTCAGCTTCAGCATCTGTCCTTCCAATGAATATTCAGAATTGATTTCCTTTACCATGGACTTATTGGATCTCCTTGTAGTCCATAGGTCTCTCAAGAGTCTTGTCCAACACAACAGTTCAAAACCTTCAATTCTTCATTACTCACCATTCTTTATGCTCCAACTGTCGCATCCATGCATGACAACTGGACAAATCATAGCTTTGATTGTACTGAACTTTTTCAGCAAAGTAATGTCTCTGCTTTTAAAACTGCTGCTAGGCTTGTCATAGCTTTTCTTCAAACAAGCAAGCATCTTTTAATTTCATGGCTGCAGTCATCAGCTGCAGTGATTTTGGAGTCCCCGAACATAAAGTCTGTCACTGTTTCCATTGTTTCCCCTTCTATTTGCCATGAAGTGACTGGACCAAATGCCATGATCTTCATTTTCTGAATGTGGAGTTTAAGCCAGATGTTTCACTCTATTCTTTCACTTTCATCAAGAGGCTCTTTAGTTTCTCTTCAGTTTCTGCCATGAGAATGTTGTCTTCTGAATATCTGAGATTATTGATATTTCTCCCAACAACCGTGATTCCAGCTTGTGCTTCATCCAGTTGGGCATTTCGCATGATGTACTCAGCATATAATTTAAATAAGCAAGGTGACAATATACAGCCTTTAAGTACACCTTTCCCAATTTGGAACCAGTCTGCTGTTCCATGTTCAGTTCAAACTGTTGTTTCTTGACCTGCATACAGATTTCTCAGAAGGCACATAAGTTGGTCTGGTATTCCAACCTCAGTGCGTTTTCCACAGTTTGTGGTGATCCACACTGTAAAAGGCTTTTGCAAAGGTCAATAAAGCAGAAGTAGGTATATTTCTGGAATTCTCTTGCTTTTTCTATGACCCAACAGATGATGGCAATTTGATCTCTGGTTCCTCTGCCTTTTCTAAATCCAGCTTGAACATATGGAATTTCACAGTTCTTGTACTGTTGAAGACTTGATTGGAAAAATTACTTTGGTAGCATGTGAGATGAGTGCAACTGTGTCATAGTTGAACATTCTTTGAAATTGCCTGTCTTTGGGACAGCCTTCTGAATGGGAGAAAATAATAGCAAATGAAGCAACTGACAAACAACTAATCTCAAAAATATACAAACAACTTATGCAGCTCAATTCCAGAAAAATAAACAACCCAATTAAAAAATGGGCCAAAGAACTAAATGGACATTTCTCCAAAGAAGACATACGGATGGCTAACAAACACATGAAAAGATACTCAACATCACTCATTATTAGAGAAATGCAAATCAAAACCACAATGAGATACCACTTCACACCAGTCAGAATGGCTGCGATCCAAAAATCTGCAAGCAATAAATGCTGGAGAGGGTGTGGAGAAACGGGAACCTTCTTACACTGTTGGTGGGAATGCAAACTAGTACAGCCACTATGGAGAACAGTGTGGAGATTCCTTAAAAAATTGCAAATAGAACTGCCTTATGACCCAGCAATCCCACTGCTGGGCATACACATCAAGGAAACCAGAATAGAAAGAGACACATGTACCCCAATGTTCATCGCAGCACTGTTTATAATAGCCAGGACATGGAAACAACCTAGATGTCCATCAGCAGATGAATGTATAAGAAAGCTGTGGTACATATACACAATGGAGTATTACTCAGCCATTAAAAAGAATACATTTGAATCAGTTCTGATGAGATGGATGAAACTGGAGCCGATTATACAGAGTGAAATAAGCCAGAAAGAAAAACACCAATACAGTATACTAACATATATATATGGAATTTAGAAAGATGGCAATGATGACCCTGTATGCAAGACAGCAAAAAAGACACAGATGTGTATAGTGGACTTTTGGACTCAGAGGGAGAGGGAGAGGTTGGGATG
Organism: Oryx dammah; assembly: GCF_014754425.2. Taxonomy (NCBI): domain Eukaryota; kingdom Metazoa; phylum Chordata; class Mammalia; order Artiodactyla; family Bovidae; genus Oryx; species Oryx dammah. The sequence continues at coordinate 37,972,536 of NW_024070199.1, forward strand.
ATTTGGGAGAATGGCATTGAAACATATATACTATCATGTAGGAATCGAATCGCCAGTCTATGTCCAATGCAGGATACAGCATGCTTGGGGCTGGTGCACGGGGATGACCCAGAGAGATGTTATGGGGAGGGAGGTGGGAGGGGTGTTCATGTTTGGGAATGCATTTATTATTAAAAAAATAAATAAATAAAAATAAAGAGGTGGTGAAATTGTCTGTCTTTGGGATTGCAATGAAAGCGACTTTCCAGTCCTGTGGCCACTGCTGAGTTTTCCAGTTTGCTAGCATATTGAGTGCTGCACTTTAACAGCATCATCTTTTAGGATTTGATATAGCTCAACTGCAATTCCATCACCTCCACTGGCTTTACTCGTAGTAATGCTTCTTAAGGCCCTCTTGACTTCACATTTCAGGATGTCCAGCTCTAGGTGAGTGATCACACCATTGTGGTTATCTGGGTCATTAATATCCTTTTTGTATAATTCTTCTATGTATTCTTTCAACCTCTTCTTAATATATTCTACTTCTCTTAGGTCCATGCCATTTCTGTCTTTTATTTGGCCCATCTTTACATGAAATGATCCTTCCCTACCTCTAATTTTCTTGAGCAGACCTCTGGTCTTTCCCGTTCTATTGCTTTCCTCTATATCTTTGCACTGATCACTTAGGAAGGCTTTTTTTAAATCTCTTCTTGCTATCTTTGGAACTCTGCATTCACATTGGTATGTGTTTCTTTTCCTTTTTTGCCTTTTGTTTCTCTTCTTTTCTAAGTTATTTCTAAGGCATCCTCAGACAACCATTATGCCTTTTGCATTTCATTTTCTTGGGGATGGTCTTAATGTGGTACGTACAAATCAAAAAACAAAGATCACTGCATCCAGTTCCATTATTTCATGGCTAAAACATGGAGAAACAATGAAAAGAGTGACAGACTTTATTTCCCTGGACTCCAAAATCACTGAAAATAGTTACTGCAGCTGTGGAGGAAAAAAACAAACAGACAAAAAAAAACCTTGGTCCTTAGAAGAAAAGCTATGAAAAACCTTGACCTATACTAAAAAGCATAGACATTACTTTACTAGCAAAAGTCTGTATAGTCAAACCTGTGGTTTTTCCAGAAGTCGTGAGTGGATGTGAGAGTTGGACCATAAAGAAATTTGAGCACCAAAGAATTGATGCTTTTGAACTGTGTGTTGGACAAGACTCTTGAGAGTCCCTTGGACTGCAAGGATATCCAACCAGTCCATCCTAAAGAAAATCAATCCTGAATATTCATTAGAAGGACTGATGCTGAAGCTGAACCTCCCTTACATTGGCAAATTGATGGGTAGAACTGAATCATTATAAAAGACCCCAATGCTGGGAAAGATTAAAGGCAGGAGGCAAAGGGGAAAACAGAAGATGAAATTGTTGGGTGGCATCACCAACTTGATGAACATGAGTATGAGCAAGCTCTGGAAGCTAATGATGGACAGGGAAGCCTGGCATGCTGTACCCCATGATATAGGAAAGAGTTGGACATGACTAAGAGATTGAACTGAACTGATGCACAGAGGACAATCAGGGAGCAGGCATAAATCTTTAAAGAAGGAGGAAGGAACAATTCCTGGGTAGCTGACAATTTTGGGTCAGCAGGCCATTTCAAGCTGGAGAGACTGTAGGGAAGCAATTCTATGCCAGGTGGAGAGAATAATAAGAGAAGGAAGGTCAGCAGTGCTGGAATTTCCCAGAGGACATGATCCCACTTTTATTAAACTTTATCAATGTTCAATATTGTTAGGTGATTGGAAACATATGAGTTTTGTTTTTTAAGTGGTAGAGCAATACTCAGTGGAAGGACTGATGATGAAGATGAAGCTCCAACACTTAGGCCAATGATGTCAAGACCCAGCTCTTTGGAAAAGACCCGGATGCTGGGAAAGATTTTGGGCAGAGAGGGAATAAAAGGATGAGATTGTGAGATGGCATCATGTACTCAAAGGACATGAGTTTGAGGAAACTACACGAAATAGTAAAAGACAGGGAAGCCTATTTGTTGCTAAACATGTAATCACAAAGAGTCAGACATGACTTGACAACAAATGATGCCAATGAGGACACAGGAGCCAGTGAAGGTTCTGGTCCTGGTTGGAGTAGAGAAAGATTTAGGTGGAAGGGAAGGCTTCGCATCCTCTGGTGGAGATCCTTGAATCCAAGGCAAGGAGCACAAGATTTTGAATGTGTTACTAAACATTGTTTTCTAAAAAACAAAAATCTCTTTTATGCAGGAGAGAGAGGTTTGACAGAGTTTCTTCTCTAGATGTTACTGAGGATGTCGAAGGGATCTGGAGTGGGCTGAATCTGCAAAAACCAGGTGACCGGCTTCTGCAGGGCAAGGCGTGTGCTGCACATTCTGCACTAGGTGGAAAACGAATCCAGAAAAAGTGTCCCTTCTGGAGTGTTCATGCCAATGTACCACATTCTTTCAGCAGATCACTTCAATATTGTTTGCGGCATGCAAGAAATGGATGGGTGGTTTGCTTTCGTCAATTTCTGTGGGTAGTTAGAAGACTAAATGTCTGGTTACTTCATTGCATGCTTGGAATCATGCTTGGGAAAGAAAACTAGATCAAGTCCACACATATTTGGTCATTAAACAGCAAGCATAGGAAGGTTTCTAAAGCAACTGTAGGTAATTTAAACCTGAGGGGTCAAATGGGGACAGTTTCATTTAACAGGCTGAGATTGGACTGAACAGCTGCCATAGCTGTTGCTATGACAAGTAGCCATAACAGCTACTTCTTGCTACGCTGGAGAAGTGGGAAACTGAAAAGAAACCAAAAACCGTACAACTCTCCTTGCAGTGTGATTTCAGGCTAGAAGTAGTTGACAAGGAAAGGCTGACTAGTAAGGCTGGGAAGGGAGCAATCTGAGCCAGTAATGATTAGCTCTTGTTGGGGCCCAGAAAACAGAAGCATCGGCTCAGTCAGAGTTCAGGGTCAGGGTTCAGAGATAGATGTCATTTGCCTTGAATCAATATTTAGCCTTGGGGATGGCAGCCATAACCTCTAAACAGAAGATTTCCTTCTCCTTAGGTGGCAGAATAATTCATATTTGTTCCAGACTCAGGAAACCATAAAGCCCTTTCAGGGCCACTTGTTCTTAGCAGGCACACATGCATCTAGAGGTGGAATTACCACCATGGTGCCCATTGTCCAGATGAGAAAACTGAGGTTAAGGAACTTGATTAAGGTCACACTAAGCATGTGAAAAGCCAAGCACAAACCCAGGGTAAGTGTTCTCAAATTGTGTGTTTTTGCTCCACATCCACTGGGAGTGGTGGGTGACGATATAGCAACAATGCTTAGGCAGAAGCAAGCAGTATTCAGGCTTTAATTGAAGTAAGTAAGGAAAATCAGTAGAACATTCAGGTATGACCTAAATCAAATCCCTTATGATTTTATAGTGGAGATGAAAAATAGATTGAAGGGATTAGGTCTGGAAGCCTGAAGAACTATGGATGGAGGTTTGTAACAATCTACAGGAGGTGGTCACCAAAACCATCCCCAAGTGAAACAAATGTGAGAAGGAAAAGGGGTTGCCTGAGGAGGCCTTAAAAACAGTTGAGAAAATAAGAGAAGTGAAAGGCAAATGGGGAAGGGAAAGATATACTCAATGGAATGCAGACTTCCAGAGAATAGCAAGGGGATATAAGAAAGTCTTCATAAGTGAACACTGCAAGAATTAGAGGAAAATAATAGAGTAAAGAGTATAGATCACTTCAGGAAAATTGGAGCTACCAGACAAACACTTCATGCAAGGATGGGTACAATAAAGGGCAGAAAAGTCAAAGACCTAACAGAAGCAGATGACATTAAGAAGAGGTGGCAAGAATGCACAGAAGAACTGTACAAAAATGGTCACAATGACCGGGATACGGATGATGCTTGGGTCACTGATGTAAAGCCAGATATACTGGAGCCTTAGGAAGCATCACTACAAACAATGATAGGAGAGGTGATGGAATTCCAGCTGAGCTATTTAAAAATCCTAAAGAATGAGGCTGTTAAAGTGCTGCATTCAATATGTCATCAAATTTGGAAAACTCAGCAGTGGCCACAGTGCTGGCAAAGGTCAGTTTTCATTCCAATCCAAAAGAAAGGCAATTCCAAAGAATGTTCAACCTATCATGCAATTGCACATCTCACTTTCTAGCAAGGTAATGCTCAAAATCCTTCAAGCTAAGTTTCAATGCTACATGAACTGAGAACTTCCAGATGTACAAACTGGTTTGAGGAACCAGAGATCCAATTGCCAACATCCACTGGATCATAGAGAGAGCAAGGGAATCCCAGAAAACATTTCCGTCTGCTTCACTGACTATGCTAAAGCCTTTCACTGTGTGGACCACAACAAACTGTGGAAAATTCTTAAGGAAACGGGAGTACCAGATCACATTAACTGTTGCCTGAAAAGTCTGTATGTAGGTTAAAAAGTGGCAGTTAGAATCAGACACAGAACAACTGAAAGATTTAAAACTGGGAAAGAAGCGTGACAAGGTATACATTCTCACTCTGGTTATTTAACTTCTTTATAAGGATACATCTTTTGATATGCTGGACTGCATAAATCCTAACTTGGAATAAAAATTGCTGGAAGATATATCGACACCCACAAATATAAAGATGACACTGCCCTAATGGCAGAAAGCAAAGATCTAAAGAGCCTCTCTGTGAGGAGAGGAGATAAAAAACTGGCTTAAAACTCAACATTCAAAGAACTATTCAGAAAAACATACTCAATATTCGTGGCATCCGATCCCACCACATCATGGCATATGGATAAAGGAAAAGTGGAAATACTGGCAGATTTTATTTTCTTGGGCTCCAAAACCATGGTGGACCTTGACGGCAGCCACAAAATTAAAAGACACTTGCTCCTTGGAAGGAAGAAAGGCTATGAAAAACCTGCACAGTGTATTAAAAAGTAGAGACTGACTTTGCTACAGAGGTCTGTAGCATCAAAGCTATGATTTTTTCAGTAATCATGTACAGATGTGCAAGCTGGACCACAAGAACAGGTGAATGCCAAAGAATTGAGCTTTTGAACCGTGGTGCTTGAGAAGATTCTTGAGAGTCCCTTATACAACAAGGAATTCAAACCAGTCAATCTGAAAAGAAATCAACCTGTGACCCCTGCTGACTCAGCTGAGGGATCTACTGAGGGCCTCCAGGTGGAGAGAACGGATGCTTCCACTGCAAAAGAGCCTAACCATGGCAGCTCCAAGCAAATAGTTTGTAGCTCCACACCCAGAGGAAGCTCAGAATGGCTGAAGGCTCTGTGTACCCTGAGTTCCCCGATACATGCATTGCATTCTCCCCAGCAGCATTGGAGGCCAAGGAAGGGGCATTCTGGGCCCTGGAGGTAGGGTATGGCTCAGGGATCCACTGGAGCCACCACTTACCAAGTGGGACTAAAAAGGACAGAGCAGGCATATGTGGCAGAGAGCTGGTGACTGGGGTGTGGGAACAAGATGGAACCAGCTCTGCATGTAGTACCTCACCCAAAATCCCCTGGAGGACATGCCCAGTGATAAGATCATCTGAGATGGGACAAATAGAGCCTATTTCATTATCCTTTATAATTCCTCTGAATGAGGAGGTGGTGGAGTTGGTGGGTCATCACAAATTCTTCCATGGCCTAGACCATCTGCCGGTCGCTATCCTTGGGGCTGCCCAACTTCAGTCATGTAGTTCTGGAGGAAATTGACAATCATGTGTACTGCCGCGTCAGGGCCAAACACCATGAAAAGACAGTCATAAGACCCCATTTCCCTGCCAGAATGGCAGATCTGGGGCTGTACATGTGATCTGGGGTGGGTCATTCAGAGAACATCTTGAACTCTGATGTCTGCAATCTTCTTTCCTTACTAGATAATGCCTTCAGGATTTAAAACCCTAGGTCAGGTAGATTGAACGCCCTCACTAGCTGTAGAAGACTTAAGGCAGAAAGTTGCCAGGCTAAGACCATCAAAGAAGACCAAACGGAAAGAGCAAGGGTGAGAGAGAATTGATGACTTCTGGTTTCTTGGGTCCATTCACTGAGATCTTTGTATTTGCTCTGATTCTTGTGTTGTGGATTCCCAGAATCATTTCAATGAGTCTCCCTTTTCCTTGAAGCCAGTTAGAGTAGGGCTTCTCTCAATTTTGATTCAGACTTGGTTCTAGATCCTTCACTCCCAGACACAAACATAGGCAACCATTTGTTTCAGCACCATTAAGAGTGAAATCCTTTATTCTTTACTGAGAATAGGGTGTACAGACCACCAAATACAGTTCACCAGCATCCTAGGCAAGAGTGCCCAAAGTGTGAGGGAGTGTATGTTAGGAACAGCCTTACTGATTCCTGAACCACTCTAAACATTTACACTGCCCGTGCCAGGCCAATCCTGTCATTTCCTCGATCAAAGACTGAGAAATATCGCCTCAGGAAGACGTCACCCAGGATCCAGGTCTCTCTAGATGTCCTCACTCTGTTCTCTTTAAAGGTGGAATAGCAGCTGCCGCTAGAATCCTGGGGGAGTCAGAGACACACACCAGTCAGCATGAGCCCTTACCGGTGAATCCCCCACAATATCCAGACCCAGCACAATTCTTTGTTTTATTTCCCACTTTTGGTAAGTATCAAGGTGTTTTCTCAGCAGCAGGATATATGAGATTTCATTCAAAACCAAAGAGGACCAAGACATGAGGTTGTCATGAGGAAGGGTGTGGTGAGTGGAGGACTGGCAGTTGGGGAAACAGAGGAATGAAAAACAGCAAAACCCTACTGTAGAGAGTAAGAAACTATATTCAATATTCAGTGATAAACCACATGAAAAAGACAAGAAAAAATATATATTTTTATGTGTATAATTGAGTGGCATTGTTGTAAGCAGAACTTAATGCAACACTGAAGATTAGCCACACTTCAACATAATTATTTAGAAAAGAACAAGAGTGTCCATAGTTCTCCTCACTCCCTGTTTCTTTCCTTCTGACTCCTGCTCCTTGTTTTCTCTGCAGAGAATGCTGGTCCTCCTTTTGCATCCCCACAATCCGTACTTTATTAGAAAACTCTATTTTGTATTGGAGTATAGTTGATTAACAATATTCTGAATTTCAGGTGGACAGTAAAGGACTCAACTGTATATATCCAGGTATCCTGGTCCCAAAGACACCCCTCCCATCCAGGCTGTCATATAACTGAGCGGAGTTTCCTGTGCTACACAGCAACTCATTTTTGGTTATCCATCTTAAATAGAGCAGTCCCCACAACACGTTCTTGAAGACTTAACTCAAGAACTCTGAGAAGCCTCCTTCGGCCCACACTCACCCTCTGTGGCCTCTCCAGGCTTGCTTGGGTTACGTACCTTGGTTCCCCATCCCCACTGGTCAGTCCGTACCCCTCATCAACCCTAGTAAGTCCCCAGTGCCCCAGTGCACACCACCTTGAGATGTTATTTGCATGGAATCTAGTGCGGTTTTGCCTAGAACCCAGCAACCTTCCATATGGCTCAATGAGTCTGTGGTTTTGGAATTCCTAAAATTCCCTCTCTTCCTCAAAGCCTTCTTTGGGCCCATTAGCCTGCTCTGAACCCTCGCTGGGAGCTGACATTAAGCTTCCACCCAGTGCTGGGGCTGAGCAGTCACAGTGCACCCTTTATTCACATTAGGCTCCAACCTCCCCACAGAGGGATCGGGTACCCCAACTCACAAAGGAGGCACCTGGCCAGAGCAAGGGGAAGATGCAGCCAAGAACTAGGCTGACCATATAATTTATCATCCAAACCAGGAAAACTTTGAGAAAGGAAGGGAGACTGTTAACTTATGCTGGGACATTACACTGGGCCTGCCCCCAGCCATTCTGCTTGTAACGTGGCCTATTTCAGGGACTGCTAGTGCTGAATTTCATGTTCATGCACCTAAGGGTTCAGATTGAATTGAAGCTCTTTGAGGACTGAGGACCTTAGTTTTCCCCTCTGCTTGACTCCCACCATGCCATATGGTGTGGTATCTCCACATTTATTTCACGAAGATCAGTGTCCCACACAGCCCTTTACTCTCGTGTTTGGTTTTGTGGAAAGCACTGGCCCAGCCACAGGGCTCAGCAACATCTGCAATGGTGTGACATGGCCTCCAGAGGGCGCCCTCCTCCCAGCAGCAGCCAAAGGGTTCCTGCAAGCTCCAGTTTGAGAACCAACCCTCAATATTGTCCCCTCACCTTAAGGATGTAGGCTCGAGCTGTCACTGGGTACTTGATGCCATTGATGGTGAAGACAATAGAGGGCAGGTATTTGATGGCAAAACATGGAACGTAGTGCTGTTAGAGAGAGAGAGTGAGAGGTTGGCCCTGGAGATCCTTGTTGTGTGTGGAGACTGGGAGTGACCCTGGGGCATGACCCTTCACCTTGGAACCGAATGGCCTGGCACGGATGAGCCTCTGTATGGTATTGACAAGTCTTCCTGGGCCTTCAATATGTGATGTCCCAGTGTCCACAAGGGCCTCACAGCCGTCAGAACAAGCAATAACCGTTCCTTTCATGGAGATGCTGAGACACAATGGAAGAAAGAGGGCATCAAGGTCACTCTGATTCTCCCCAGAGTTGTCCCCTTCCCGACTGTCTCCTAAACAGCCCTTCGTCTCTTGCTCTCTTTTCCTTTGCTCTCGACACAGCACCTTTCTTGACATCCTTGAATGCAGTACTTGAATACACTACGATCTTTTGTACCTTGACACAAGCTGGTCTTCCTTCCTAGAAGGCTCCACTCCACTTTGACTAGCACATTTCTTCTCATCTTCCAGATTCCATCGTAATTGTATAGTTTTCGCGAAGTCTTTCCCCTGGTGTTTATCAGTCTCCCCTCTTGGTCAATCTCTGTAGACCCTTCCTCATGTCTGCTGCTGCTAACTCACTTCAGTCGTGTCCGATTCTGTGTGACCTCATAGAGGGCAGCCCACCAGGCTCCGCCGTCCCTGGGATTTTCCAGGCAAGAGTACTGGAGTGGGTTGCCATTGCCTTCTCCTCATCATGTCTAGCATGTACCAAAGTCACAATTCACTATGTGGGCAAGTCACTTCATGTACATCTGCCTTCTTAGATGTGAGGGCGAGTTTTATTCTCCTTGCCTCACTAAAGTGCCTGGCACACAGTGGATGCTCAATGTTTGCTTGTTCAATGAGTGAATGAAGACTTAGAAAAGAATAAGAAACATCCAGAGAGCTGTATCTGGTAGGGAACAAATAATGGGTGGCACACAGAGTGAAGATGGAGATTCGCAGGGGCAGAAGATTCTCATAGTAGCAGGAGAGAGGGGCTCCTCTGGGAGAGGGTGTCTGCCAGCACTGCTCCTACAACCAGCTCAGACCCTGAGACCCTGGTCAGGAAATAAATGACTAGCCCACAGAGACTCCAAAGGATAGGTCAGCTTTTTTCTGAGGGTGTCACACAGAATCCTATCAATTATGCCTCTTGTCCTCAGGTCACTTCTGGACCTCAACTTCCTGATTCTCTGTAATAGCCCCTGTCCCACTGTGTGCCCAAGAACTAGGCGTGTCTTTTTTATTAGTTGCTTTCATGTCTTAAGACTGCAGGCAACCTCTCTCCACTGCTAGGTAGCTGTTCCCTAAGAAGACAAGTTTTCCCCAATTTCTCAGGACTGTCCCTGTTTTTGAAATGACATTTATCTGTACTGAGAAATTCCTATATCTTAGGTAGTCCTGGACAGTCAGCCATGTTATCATAACTGTTCAGTTCAGTTCAGTCGCTCAGTCATGTCCGACTCTTTGCGACACCATGAATTTCAGCAGGCCAGGCCTCCCTGTCCATCACCAACTCCCAGAGATCACTGAGAATCACGTCCATTGAGTCAGTGATACCATCCAGCCATCTCATCCTCTGTCGTCCTCTTCTCCTCCTGCCCCCAATCTCTCCCAGCATCAAAGTCTTTTCCAATGAGTCAACTCTTCGCATGAGGTGGCCAAAGTACTGGAGTTTCAGCTTTAGCATCATTCCATCCAAAGAAATCCCAGGGCTGATCTCCTTCAGAATGGACTGGTTGGATTCCCTTGCAGTCCAAGGGACTCTCAGAGTCTTCTCCAACACCACAGTTCAAATGCATCAATTCTTCGGCACTCAGCCTTCTTCACAGTCCAACTCTCACATCCATACATGACTACTGGAAAAACCATAGCCTTGACTAGATGGACATTAGTCAGCAAAGTAATGTCTCTGCTTTTGAATATGCTATCTAGGTTGGTCATAACTTTTCTTCCAAGGAGTAAGCATCTTTTAATTTCATGGCTGCAGTCACCATCTGCAGTGATTTTGGAGCCCAAAAAAATAAAGTCTGACACTGTTTCCACTGTTTCCCTATCTATTTCCCATGAAGTGATGGGACTGGATGCCATGATCTCTTTTTTGAATGTTGAGCTTTAAACCAACTTTTTCACTCTCCACTTTCACATTCATCAAGAGGCTTTTTAGTTCCTCTTCACTTTCTGCCATAAGTGTGGTATCATCTGCATATCTGAGGTTATTGATATTTCTCCCAGCAATCTTGATTCCAGCTTGTGTTTCTTGCAGTCCAGTGTTTCTAATGATGTACTCTGTATATAAGTTAAATAAGCAGGGTGACAATATACAGCCTTGACGTACTCCTTTTCCTATTTGGAACCAGTCTGTGGTTCCATGTCCCATTCTAACTGTTGCTTCCTGACCTGCATACAGATTTCTCAAGAGGTAGGTCAAGTGGTCTGGTATTCCCATCTCTCTCAACATTTTCCACAGTTTATTGTGATCCACACAGTCAAAGGCTTTGGCATAGTCAATAAAACAGAAATAGATGTTTTTCTGGAACTCTCTTGCTTTTTCCATGATCCAGCAGATGTTGGCAATTTGATCTCTGGTTCCTCTGCCTTTTCTAAAACCAGCTTGATCATCTGGAAGTTCACAGTTCACATATTGCCGAAGCCTGGCTTGGAGAATTTTGAGCATTACTTTACTAGCATGTGAGATGAGTGCAATTGTTCAGTAGTCTGAGCATTCTTTTGCATTACCTTTCTTTGGGATTGGAATGAAAACTGACCTTTTCCAGTCCTGTGGCCACTGCTGAGTTTTCCAAATTTGCTGGCATATTGAGTGCAGCACTTTCACAGCATCATCTTTCAGGATTTGAAATAGCTGAAATGGAATTCCATCACCTCCACTAGCTTTGTTTGTAGTGATGCTTTCTAAGGCCCACTTGACTTCACATTCCAGGATGTCTGGCTCTAGATGAGTGATCACACCATCGTGATTATCTGGGTCATGAAGATCTTTTTTGTACAGTTCTTCTGTGTATTCTTGCCACCTCTTCTTAATACCCTCTGCTTCTGTTATGTCCATACCATTTCTGTCCTTTATTGAGCCCATCTTTGCATGAAATGTTCCCTTGGTATCTCTAATTTTCTGATGAGATCTCTAGTCTTTCCCATTCTATTGTTTTCCTCTATTTCTTTGCATTGATCGCTGAAGAAGGCTTTCTTATCTCTTCTTGCTATTCCTTGGAATTTTGCATTCATATGCTTATGTCTTTCCTTTTCTCCTTTGTTTTTTGCTTCTCTTATTTCCACAGCTATTTGTAAGGCCTCCCCAGACAGCCATTTTGCTTTTTTGCATTTCTTTTCCATGGGGATGTTCTTGATCCCTGTCTCCTGTACAATGTCACAAACCTGAGTCCTCTAATCCTGTTCCACACCTCAAAGGGCAATGGGTGCAGCCCTCTCTCAGCTGCACAGACCTCTCTGGACCCTTTTAGGGCCCTGGTCAGGGCCTTGCTCAGAAGGCCTGGGGTTATGACCCAATGGGTTTTTTGTATCTAGGTGCTTGTGTGTTTGTTTGTATGTGTGTTTCTATGTGTCTCTGTGTGGGTTTGTGTGTCTCTGACCAGCTATGCATGTTTTTATGTGTCTCTGTGTATGTTTATATGTCTGCTTGTGTGTTTCCCTGTGTCTGTGTGTCTGTCTGTGTCATTTTGAGTGGTGTGTATGTCTGTGTGACTGTGTGCCTGAGAATGCATTTGTGTGTCTCTGCCTGTGTCCATGTACAGTAGTGGGAGCATCACTTGGACTGACCCTCAGAGGGAGAGGCTTACCGGTCAATGTGTACTCTCCAGTCGCCTGCTTCAATCAATGGTACCCAGTTGAGCTCTCCCTTGTAGTAGTGGTGGTCCACCCCACCAAACATCACCACACTGCCCTTCCGCTTGTCTCTGTAGGGAGAAGAGAGGGGGGGAATCTTGGAGGACAGTAACAACAGCACTGTCTGAGAGCTGTGCTTGTCCACCCATCAAGGCCCTAATAAAGTCCCTATGTACAGATGCAGAAATTGATTCTAGGAGAGATTGAGATCCAGACTGAAGTCTGTTACTATCTCATGAGTGGCACAGAGAAGGTTAAAAGCTGAATCACTTGGCTGGGCTCCACCCACTATGTCTTCTGAAGGTGCCCTGGACCTCCAGCGACCTGAGTGCTCAGACACCCTCAGAGGAGAGGGTGCTGAAGGGCTTTGGCTTTCCCCTTATCCATCTTGTCATTTTTCAGGAAAATCAAGGCCTGGGAGTTCTAAGGGTGTGGGTTCAGGTCACCCAGAGTTGGCTTCACTGGCCTGTGACCTCTAATGTCCAAAGGGCCCCACACTCAGAAGGGAATCACTTCTGCTCTCCCTGACTTGAAATGCCTAATATTTCTTGAACTAGTGGTCCCACACTTTTGTGTACCACACTTTCATTTCTTACTAGCTCCACAAATTGGATAGCTAGTCCTGGGCTCCCAGTGATATGCTAACGAGGAAGGAAAGATATACACCATCCTTCTCCTTCCTTCCTTATCAAATTCATAAGCAAATCCTAATGCCTTTCCTTCAACTTGTTTCCTGTTGCCTTCCATTAGCCATCCTCCTCACTCACCCCCCTAGACCATGTTACTGGTCTTGAGCCCAGGAATAGAGTTCTGTTCCAATAAACTTTTATTTATAAGAGCCAATCGTGAAGCAAGGTAGGGCCATGGGGCCATAGTTATCCTGGGTTAGATTATCTCTCAGGATACTTCTTTATCAAGTGTTCTGTAATTTTTGTGCAACTGAAAGCATCTTACAGCTAATTTGGAGAAAGGGATTGTCCATCTCAGACTTACTTGCTCAAGTAGAAGGCAAAAACAGGCTCAGAAATGGCACCTTGATTCTTCAGGTTGTCAAAGATGGGGATGGCTCCAGAGAAGGATACGTTGGGGTAGTTCAAGCCCAAGACACCATCATAATTTCTGCCCTCCAACCCATATTCCGCCATGCTTAGACCAAATGGCTGATCAGAACTTACAAGGTCCCCAATCTGTGGGAGAGAAGAGTGATCCCAGTTGCAGAGATATAAAGTGGTGCTAGGACTGGGCTAGCGTGTATTGCCATAAGATCCTCAGAGAAGATTTGAGGCTGGGCTCTGTCTTCGGTGCCCCACAGACAGTTAGACCAAGCTAGGAGGGGAATTTGGGTTCCATTTCTGAGAGGCTGTGAATTTTAAAATGTCTGTCCCTCTGAAAAACACCACCAGAGTGAGTCAAATTGGCCTCTTGGCTTCTGTACAGGTGGGGCAACCAGGAGTCAAGCCAGGTCCCATTGGTGCCACCTTATGGACAAAGCAATCAAGAGCAAGATAGCCTTCTCTTTAGCATCCCTGTGACCTAATGACAGGAATGGACTGCATTCTCTGCAAGGTACTATGGATTCTGGATCTGTCCAGGAAGACTAAAGCCAAAAACACAATCTTGCTTGCAGAGTTCTATGAAATTACTGCCTGGGGAAATCACTTTTGGGGATATGTGTATATTTCTGTAAGTATGCATGAGAGACAAAGAGAAAGAGGGGAACTACTCAGGTATTTTGGGGAAGGCAGGCCTTAAGTTTATTAGACTCTCAAGGGTCCTCTAGAGTGGGAGCTCATTTATCAGGCCCCTTGACTTCTCAGGCCTCCTGTTTCCCACTCTGGATACCTGAAGGCCTTGACTGCCCGCAGGGTGCTCAGATCAGTTTTATCCTGTGCCCAAACACCCCACAGCAACTTCAGTCCTGAAAAGCCAGCCTAAATCCACCTTTTACCACATGTGTGCCCTCAGCAAGGCCCTTGCTGTCTGCACCTCAGTTTCCTCATATGTCTCATGAGCTAATCAGAGTAACTGCTATGTGGGGTTGTTGCAGGATTAAACCAGTTACCACCTGAAAGTGCCTGGAAAAGTCCAAATATAAAAGTGGGTGCTTTTATCCCTTCTTCTTGCTCCCAGCAAAATGAACCTTGAACTGCTCATGGGCAGAGGAGCTGCAAGTCCACACCTCAAGTCACACTCTGGGTTAGCTAATTTGTTTGCTCTGTGTCACCACAGGCACTGCCTCCCCAGAGACATGATCCTGTAGATTAGATGGCCAATATCTATGGGAGTTAGGCTAGGAAGGGTCCTGCCAGATGGTCTTGCATCTGTTTTGCAAGCAGTGGTCACTCCATAGCCAGTCTTGTCTCAGCATATGTTACACTGTTACCCGAACTGTGTCATAAGCAAGAAATCCCTTCATGCTCCCAGATCCATAGGTGATGGTGAAGGTCTTATTGGTAGGCTGGAAGGTGGAAGACCGATGTTGTCTGAACCAAACGTGTGTAGCTGCAGACAGAAGAGATGAGTGCCATCAGGTGCCAAGGGTGGAAACAGGGCAGCAGGGCAAGTGAAGATGGTCCAGGTAGGGGGTATCTATACTCACAACATGCTGGCATGGAACAAAAGAGGGAGGGCACCCACAAGTCAGATGAGCCTGTGCTAAAGACAACCTGGAATTCCTGAGGAGGTGTTCCAATGGTGATGTTACCCACGTAGACCAACTAAAGGGAGAAGGAGGGAGTGGGTTAGTGCAGAAATGGCTACCCTCTATTCCCACACTGATGCCTCCCTCTGGGTGTCACATATCTCTTGAGACCACTTTCTAACCACCATGCACCTCACAGACTTTGGTCACAGAGGTATCTGCATTTGACATATTTATCCTGTGCTACATTGTATGCTGGATATTGATTCTATGACCAGGCGTTGAAGTGGTACCTCCTGCATGGGAAGCCCAGAGGCATAACCACTGGGCCTCCAGGACTACTGGACACCTTGGGAAGTCCTGGTGCCTTCATTTGAGACGCTCTATAGTCTCTTCAATCCCAGCCTTCCCACTTGCTTCTCCAGGAGGTCCTTCTTGATCAACCCCAGCCACTCCCTCTAAACTCAGATCACACCCAATCAACACCACACAGATGACCCTTTCATTTGACATGTATTCACTCCTTGCCTATCTCTCAGGCTGGCATGGGCATCTTGAAGTCATCTTGAAGACAAAATAATCCCTTTTTCTAATCTAAAAACAGTAACCACAGTGATTCTTACGGCCATACACGGAATACAGGTTCAGTAACTTTTTACTGCTGTCATTCTTGCATCTGTGGCAACTGAATTCCTCTACCTGGGGATTCACAATTGCTTTGCAGTTGGTTCTAACTTTTGATCAGTGATGGTTCACTCTTCATCTGTAACTGAGTGGCTCACTTAGTTCACAAGGAACAATCGTCCTCAAACAAATGACACGTTTGACACAGAAATGAATATTTACCTGCCACCTGGTAATTGCCCAGCCCAGTCACAAAAAACAAAAGTTGAGGATGAGAGTGCCTTCTCCTCTGGGTGGGGTCCTTATTTTCCAGTGTCTCTGCCTCCTGCAGGAAACCCAACCCCACCATCCCACCTGGCACCTCCAGATGAGCCCCATGCTAGGATATAGCACCAAAGGGCGCTGTGGAGCACCATCCTCCCAAAATACTCACATCCCTGATGTTTCTCAGAGGGTGAACAGTTAGTTTTGAGCCACAAAAAGAAATCTGGGACAGTCTGTAAGAATGCTCCTTCAGGAAATTGTTCACTATGTTTTTTCCACTGAGGGTTTTTCTCATGGTCTTCACTCTCCTTAGAGGTATTCTTTCACCGAGTATTTGAAAAAGAAAACAATGAAGATGCTACAATTAGCAGTCAGTGTTAAGGTATAACGGACATTGTAATGGCCCTGTGTATTTTCTAATCATTTTTATGAGGCACAATATTATCAGAATTTTATGCATATACCATGGCAAACACATAGAATTGAATACAGGTTCTTTTCTGCAATCTTGGGTAAACCATATGACCACGTGGTGTCTCAGTATCCCCTTCAATAAAATGGTGGAATGTGACAATAAAAACCCTCCAAATAGAATATCCTGGGGATGAGTGAAGTGATGAATATAAGGTACCTGATAAATAGGAAGTCTCAACAATGACAGCTATTAGCATCGCTGTTGCCATCCTACTCATTCCTTCTCAAAGAACCTCAAGCAAGGAGGTAGAAGGGGAACTCTTATCCTTTTTTACAAGGGAGCAATTTGAAATGCAAGAGTTTCTGAGTTGACTGCGGTCACACTGCTTGTCTGACAGAAAACAGTGTATAGAAAACAGTGTATCTTTCTCCAAGTTGAAAGAAAAGAAAGAGTTGAAAGAAGAATTCAAGATATAGGGAACAAGTAAGGGAAATTCAGAGGCTTGAGAAGGAAGAATTAGTGAAATGAAAAATTAAAAGAAAACAGCACAAAGAGAAATACACTCCCAGTGACTTCCAAAGAGATGGAGAGATAAATGACATTGATACAGAGATGCAGACATAGGCATATACACACTGAAGTAGATAGGGAACAAAGAGGACATGTTGAATAAAATGTAGAAAAGTGCTATTCCACAGGACCACATCCACATCTGCATAGACTATGCACTGAACAGTTACAAGGAGTTGCATTTTCAATAGGTCATGACATGACTGGACCCCTGGATTTGTGCAACCCAAATCTACACCAAGACCTTGGGATCCACAGTTCCTACAGCAAGTTACTTATTGAAAAGTAATAGTTGAACTTTAAGACTCTTAGGGAAATATTCCATTCCCTTCTAAACCTGATGAGTGGAAGAATAATCAGATGAAAAGAAAAATCTGAGAAAGGAATATGATGCGACATACAGTCCCCATACTTACTTGACTATGCACTCTGAGAAGGCCACCAGCCCGAGGAGCACAAGCCACTTCATGCTTCTTTCCTGGCTCCAAGTACTCAGGGAAGTTTGGGTTCTTAGCATGTAGTGGTGGTCAGGAGCCCCTAGTTATATATGCTCTGACCTACCCTAGTTTTCTGCTTTAGACCACTAAAAGATCTGAAAAAAATACAAAGGTCTTGATAAAATCTTTACCTTCTTCAGTGTCCTTGATGAGTGGCCTTTGAAGCTTTTCAGAATACAGAGAATTGAACCATAAACTCTTCCTTGAAGCTTGGCTGGAAAATCAAACTGATCTTCACGGACATCTAAGAAGATGGAGAACTCTCACTACTTGGAGAAAAAACAGCTAAGAGCATCATGAAAATGGATACTAGGCACCATGCTCGACATTCATGGTTTCATGTCATCTTCCTAGCCACTTCATGAGATATGCATTGCTGTCTTCATTGGAGAGGAGATTGCTAGGAGGATAAGTTGTCAAATGGCAAACTGAAGACTTCAGGGACAGCCCAGGGACATACACCTGGCTTTAGGTAGTGGGTCTAATGGCAGACATCAGGGGCACCTATGATGCCAGGCTGCATCAAAGATTTATGGCAGAGTAGTACTTCAGTTGCATGGTTTCAGTATTGGAGGAAATTTTATATGCATCCAAAAGATATTTTATATCATCCAACAATTGTACAAGGAAGAACTGTATGCTAGGTTCTGGGCTAAAGGCTTCAAAGTCAAAGTTGATCAAGACAAAAGTAGTCTTTATCTTAAGAGAGCTAGAACTCATGGCCCCAGGAGGCAGGTGATATGATACTAGGACTAGGTGGCCATGTTGGAATCTGGGCAGCACAGGCCTTACCACTGGGAGCAGCCTTCCCTCCATTTCACCCATGATGGAAAAAAGGCCAGTTGGCCATGATTTCAAGAGAATCAGAAGTTTGGATATTTATGTACAATCTACTGATTTTAATGTTAACAATTAATTTTTTTTTCCTAAAAAACAGTGGGAATGAAATCTCCACAGTGATGTGCTGGAATCAGCCTTCAGTCTCTGCAGTTTTGTGTTTCTGCCTAGAATCGGGAGTGCAGTGAGGACAGAGAGGAATTTAATACATGTTGGTTGATTTTAAAAGAGACTGAATGCATACTAAACATGCTGACTCATTGGAAAAGACCCTTATATTAGGAAAGATTGAAGGCAAGACAAGAAGCGGAAGACAGAGGATGAGATGGTTGGATAGCATCACCAAGTTGATGGACATGAGCTTGAGTAAGCTCTGGGAGTTGGCGATGGATAGGGAAGCCTGGCATGCTGCAGTCTATGGCGTTGCAAAGAGACGAACACAACTGAAGGACTGAACTGAAGTGAACAAATTTAATTGCATCAAGTTGTTGACTAGCTACCTATAACAACACATTACTTAAGTGGCTTTAAAATTCAGACTTATGACTCTACATTCAGAGTGGAATATCTTCTAAGGAAAAACAAAAATACTGCACATCAAAATACAAACCAAAGAAAACCAAAAGAAAAAAAGGAAAGAAATGTGAAACTATACTCAACAACTTCAGTTCAGTTCAGTTGCTTAGTCGTGTTCAACTCTTTGTGAGCCCATGAATGGCAGAATGCAAGGCCTCCCTGTCCATCACCAACTCCCGGAGTCCACACATACTCATGTCCATTGAGTTGGTGATGCCATCCAACCATCTCATCCTCTCTCATCCCCTTCTCCTCCTGCCCTCAATCTTTCCCAACATCAGGGTCTTTTCAAATGAGTGATCTCTTTGCATCAGGTGGCCAAAATAATGGAGTTTCAGCTTTAGCATCAGTCCTTCCAGTGAACATTCAGGACTGATTTTCTTTAGCATGGACTGGTTGGATCTTCTTGCAGTCCAAGGGACACTCAAGAATCTCCAACACCACAGTTCAAAAGCATCAATCCTTCGGGGCTTAGCTTACATGATAGTCCAACTCTCACATTCATATATGACCACTGGAAAAAACCATAGCCTTGACTACACGGACCTTTGTTGACATAGTAATGTCTCTGCTTTTCAATATACTGTCTAGATTAGTCTCAACTTTCCTTCCAAGGTGTAAGCGTCTTTTAATTTCATGGCTGCAATCACCATCTGCAGTGATTTGAGCCCAGAAAAATAAAGTCAACCACTGTCTCCACTGTCTCCCCTCTATTGGCCCTGAAGTGATGGGACCGGGGCCATGATCTTAGTTTTCCAAATGTTGAGCTTTAAGCCAACTTTTAACTCTCCTCGTTCACCTTCATCAAGAGGTTCTTTATTCTTCTTCACTTTCTGCAATAAGGTGGTGTCATCTGCATATCTGAGGCTATGGATATTTCTCCCAGCAATCTTGATTCCAGCCTGTTCTTACTCCAGCCCAGCGTTTTCATGATGCACATTGCATATAAGTTAAATGAGCAGGGTGACAATATACAGTCTGACATACTCCTTTCCTGTTTGGAACCAGTCTGTTGTTTTGTGTCCAGTCCTAACTGTTGCTTCCTGACCTGCATACAGGTTTCTCAAGATGCAGGTCAGGAGGTCTGGTATTCCCATCTCTTTAAGAAATTTCCATGTTTTATCGTGATCCACACAGTCAAAGGCTTTGGTATAGTCAGTAAAGCAGAAGTAGGTGTTTTTCTGGAATTTCTTGCTTTTTCGATAATCCATCAGATGTTAGCAATACGATTTCTGGGTCCTCTGCCTTTTCTAAAACCAACTTGATCATCTGGAAGTTCATGTTTCACGTAAGGCTGAAGCCTGGCTTGAGAATTTTAAGCATTACTTTACCAGTGTGTGAGATGAGTGCAGTTGTGCTGTAGCTTGAGCATTTTTTGGCACTGCCTTTCTTTAGGATTTGAATGAAAACAACTTTTCCAGTCCTGTGGCCACTGCTGAGTTTTCCAAATTTGCTGGCATATTGAGTGCAGCATTTTCACAGCATCATCTTTTAATATTTGAAATAGCTCAACTGGAATTCCATCACCTCCATTGGCTTTGTTCATAGTGATGCTTCCTAAGGCCCATTTGACTTCACATTCCAGGATGTCTGGATCTAAGTGAATGATCACTCCATTGTGATTATCTGGGTCAGGAAGATCTTTTTTGTACAGTACTTCTGTGTATTCCTGCCACCTCCTCTTCATATCTTCTGCTTCTGTTAGGTCCATACCATTTCTGTCCTTTATTGAGCTCATGTTTGCATGAAATATTCCCTTGGTACTTCTAATTTTCCTGAAGAGATCTCTAGTCTTTCCCATTCTATTGTTTTCCTCTATTTCTTTGCATTGATCACAGAGGAAGGCTTTCTTATCTCTCCCTGCTATTCTTTGGAACTCTGCATTCGAATGAGTATATCTTTGCTTTTCTCCTTTGCTTTTGGCTTCCCTTCTTTTCACAGCTATCTGTAAGGCCTCCTCAGACAGCCATTTTGGTTTTTTGCATTTCTTTTTCTTGGGGGTAGTCTTGATTCCTGTCTCCTGTACAAATTCATGAAACTCCGTCCATAGTTCATCAGGCACTCTGTCTATTAGATCTAGTCCCTTAAGTCTATTTCTAACTTCCACTGTATAGTCCTAAGGAATTTGATTTCGGTCATACCTGAATGGTCTAGTGCTTTTCTCCACTTTCTTCAATTTCAGTCTGAACTTGGCAATAAGGAGTTCATGATCTGAACCACCATCAGCTCCCATTTTTGCTGACAGTATAGAGTTTCTCCATCTTTCACTGCAAATAATATAATCAATCTGAATTGGTTCCAAACATCTGGTGATGTCCATGTGTAGAGTCTTCTCTCATGTTGTTGGAAGAGGGTGTTTGCTATGACCAGTGTGTTCTCTTGGCAGAACTCCATTAGCCTTTGCCCTGCTTCTTTCTGTACTCCAAGGCCAAATTTGCATGTTACTCCCGGTGTTTCTTGACTCCTACATTTACATTCCAGTCCACTATAAAATGACATCTTTTTCACGTGTTAGTTCTAGGTCTTTAAAGTCTTCATAGAACTGTTCAACTTCAGCATTACTGGTCAGGGCATAGACTTGTATTACAGTGATATTGAATGGTTTGCCTTGGAAACGAACAGAGATCATACTGTCATTTCTGAGATTGCATACAAGTACTGTATTTCAGAATCTTTTGTTGACTGTGATGTCTACTCCACTTCTTCCAAGGGATTCCTGACCACAGTAGTAGATATAACGGTCATCTGAGTTAAATTCACAGATTCCAGTCCATCTTAGTTTGCTGATTCCTAGACTGTCTATGTTTACTCTTGTCATCTCCTGTTTGACCACTTCCAATTTGCCTTGATTCATGGATCTAACAATCCAGGCTCCTATGCAATATTGCTCTCTACAGCATCGAACCTTGGTTATATCACCAGTCCCACTCTCAACTGGGTGTTGTCTTTGCTTTGGCTCCATCCCTTCATTCTTTCTGGAGTTATTTCTCCACTGATCTCCAGTAGCATATTGGGCACCTACCAACCTGGGGATTTCACCTTTCAGTGTCCTATCTTTTTGCCTTATCATACTGTTCATGGGGTTCTTAAGGCAAGAATACTGAAGTGGTTTGCCATTCCCTTCTCCAGTGGACCATATTCTGTCAGACCTCTCCAGCATGACTCGTCCATCTTCCGTGGCCCCACATGGCATGGCTTAGTTTCATTGAGTTAGACAAGACTGTAGTCTGGGTGACAAATTAGCTAGTTGTCTTTGAATGTGGTTTCATTCTGTTTGCCCTCTGATGCCCTCTCTCAGCGCCTACCATCTTACTTGGGTTTCTCTTACCTTGGACGTGGGGTATGTCTTCACGGCTCCTCCAGCAAAGCGCAGCCACTGCTCCTTACTTCGGAAGTAGGGCAGCTCCTCTCGGCTGCCGCCTCTGATTTGGACATAGGGTAGTTCCTCTCCGCCATGCTTCTGCACTGCTGTTGCAGCCGCCATGCATCTGCACTGGCATCGTAGCTGCAGCGAGCAATAATTCAACAACTTATTGTTCCTCATACTGTTTCTGTAATTGTGACAGAATCGTATGTATGTTAACAGGTAAAAGCAAGACAATAATTACAACTAATGTTTTGAAGTAAGCCTTTCAGTGGCTAGAAAAAGAGGTCCACACATAACATATAGAAGTTTAATTCAAATCCTGCTGTCTTAAATCTTGAACTGAAAGCATAAGTTTGTACCAACTATTTTTATTCCATTTTAATTTTTAAGCAAAATGTGTACTTCCTCCTCTGACCACTGTAAAGCCTAGAAGGAGTGACAACTTGATGACAGTGACTATTCTGAGGTCTAACATGTAGCCTCTGAATACATTTCCCATCTGACAATCTTAAAGAGATGGTTGATTTCAGGACTGGGTAAAGAAATGCACAAAATAATCTTGGGAATCGTGAAGGACCAGAAAACTGAGGAACTTCAAAGACCAATGGAGACTGGACAGAAAGTTTAAGAATCCAAATGAAAGGCCAAACATCTACCAGTTTGTTGGGCAGAATGATGTTTCTGCTTCTCAACATGCTGTTTATGTTTCTCATAGCTCTTCTGCCAAGAAGGAAACGTCTTCTCATTTCATGGCTGCAGGCACCATCCACAGTTGTTTTAGAGCCTAAGATGAATAAATCTGTCACTGCTTCCGCCTTTTCTCCTTCTATTTGCCATGAAGGATGGGGCTGGATCATCATATCCTATGATTTTAGTTTTTTAATATTTAATTTTAAGCTGGTCGAATGTGCCAAATGTTAATAGGCAACATCTAATTTGTCACTGTGATAGACTGCTAGGACACCAACTCAGCATTCTGAGCACTGAGAAAGGAAAATAATCAATATTTATGCTATTTTTGTTTCTATTAAGCATAGGTTATGATACTACCAACAGTTCCAGGAAAACAAGCTAGACTGTCCCTTCTGGGGGTGATGAGAGAGTGATGGGGAGCAGCTATAATACACATGAAGCCTCACTTGCTGGCCTGCAGCTCACCTGCTGTGGAGGTCTGGTTCCTAATAGACCAAGGACTGATACTGGTCCTGACCCACTGTGCTGGTATTGTGGACTCCTGCTCTAAACCCAATAGTGGGACATTCTGTAAGACAAACCACCCTGCTTTCTCCCTGTTTCTGAACAAATAAATGGCTTTAAAATTGGGAGAGAAACAGTTACTTTGTCTTAAAGGAGAACAACCACGTACAACATATGACTACATTCTTTCAATAAAATGTGAAAAGACATCTGCTTTTTGAGAATCAGGGAAATTTGCACATGGACTGGATATAAAATGTTCATTTTGGGGGGAACAAAAGAGCATTTTTTTAATATCCTATCATTCTACCACAATTACCCATTATGTATATTTGGTGAAATGTTCATCTTGTCCCTAAAATACTTCAGGAAAAATGAATAAGGAGTAAAAGAGAGAATGAAATGACGGTCTGTCTTGATTTAAAAACAGATAGCTGCTATATATTGAATTGTGTCCACCCTTCACTCCCAATGTGATGGTATTAGGAAGTAGGGCATTTGGGAGGTATCCAGGTTGACATGGGGTTTTGATGGTGGTCCCTCATGATAGGATTAGCCTCTCCCTCTTTTTCTCTCTTATTCTCCCTCTTCTTCCTTCCCTTCAACCACCACACGTGAGAATATAGCAAAAAGAGAAAGACTGATGGAAGTCAAGAATGCCTTCACTGGGAAATCAATTGGCCACCACCTTGATGTTGCATAGTCTGCAGTCTATGACAAACTGTGGGACTGAGGTTAGTTTTATAGTTATTGATGCCGAATGATGAAACATAGGGTTCATGACACTCTTCTGCCTTATATTTGTTATGTTTGAAATTGTTTTTTAGTAAGAAGTCTATAGAAAATCCATTTTGAAGTTTCTGTCTTAGTGATACCCTGAGGAGCCCAAGATAGCAGATTCAGGCAGGTCCCCAATGAATGAGTGGTTGGAGGACAACATGCTCCTTACTCTAACTAATCTCTTGTCATCTGAAAACTGTCCCCCACACCTGACACCCCTACTGCCCCACTCCCATCTGCATCTCTATTCCTCTGCTAAGCTGAGTCATCTAGCTGGAGATGTTGATTCAGGACAGGGTCTGGAAGATGAAGGAATGCAGACATTTTTAGAAAGAATGAACTGGGAAGACCCATCTTGGTTTTCCCTTCTTTAGTGCCATCTGCAGGTGAGGGATTGGGCATGGATAGAGATGGAGCCACAAGTGGGAATGGCTAGATATCTACAAGTGAATGGAGGAGGAATTCAGAACCCAATAACCAGGAGGTGGGCAGCTTGTACAGGACCCAGGAGGGAAGGCAGAAGCACTGGGAAAAGACTAGTGCCTACCTGAGGGCCAGACCTACCTGAGTCTTCCAGTTAAACTTGGAGGTCACTTTCTTCCTGCTGGAATTCCTGCTCCAGATGTGGAGAGGAGACAGCCGTACTCACTGCTAATGAGTCATGGGGAGAGGGACAGCCCCCCAGAGGCCCTTTGATTCCACTCTAACTGTGGGTATCATCCCAAGCCAGAGAGCAAATGGCAGGTCATCCAAAAGATAACCAACTTTAAATGGTATTTAAAATAACACAAAATTTGTCTAAGAATCCAGGCATATCTAGTTCCCAGAGTATTTTTGGAGAGATGATTCATCAGCCTAATTTGGGTTTCTGCTGAGGAATCTACAAGCTTCCCCATTGGTAACTTCTGACTTATAACTATCTGATCTCATCCCACAGAACTCAAATGATGGTAAGTTCTAGTGGGCAAGGCCTCTAAGATCCTAGGTGTCACAGCAGCTGTGTGCCAAGTGCTCTACAACTTTCAGTCCTGAGACCAGGACACATGAACATCACCAAACAGTTACATCCCCCTGCCCACCAGAGGCAGCCTCATCATCCTCAGCAACACCCACTTCTGAGCCACTTGTCCACTGATTGGCATTGAGCTTCAGTCTGGAACAAGTGTTCTGCAGCAAGTCCAGTCTCCCTCATCCAAGAGATGGGAAACTGAACCCTAATGTGTGTATGACTCACATTAGCTGCAGGTAAGTTAGTGAAGAGTTGGGACCCAGGAACTCTGGTTCTCAGGCTAGGAGACTTCCAGGAAGGGAAAGATGAGAGAAAGCTCAATTGCATCCACTGCTGGGTAGCTCTCAGATGTCTGTAAGCACCAGAGTGGAAGTTTCTTTCCTGTTGCCCCTCAAGTCTGGTTCTCATTTTATCAGCAGACCTGCCTCCATGTAGCAGCAGGAAAGCAATATTCAGCCTTGAAATTAAAAGACGCTATCTCAAGAAGGCAGGTCAGTTTTATGATCTCCCTTCAACCAAGTAACCCTCTTCCCTTCCCTTTCCCACTCACCTCTAAGTTCAGGGTTTCTTCAACATTCTTCATTCCATTTCTGTGTGCAGCCATTTTAAGTTCCTTTAAGCCCTCATCTGGTTTATTGGTGATAATCAGCCATCGAGAAGATTCCACCAGCCACCTGATGAAAGATGAGCATGCAAGGGCAGTCAGCTGTGCTCAGTTGCTCAGTCCTGTCCGACTCCCTGAGACCCCAAGGACTGTAGCCTGCCAGGCTCCTCTCTTCATGGCATATTCCTGGTAAGAAAACCAGAGTGGATTGCCCTTTCCTTCTCTAGGGGATCTTCCTATCCCAGGTATCGAACCCACATCTCTTGCATCGTCTTCTGCATTGGCTGGCAGAATCTTTACCACTAGCACCACCTGGGAGGCCATTGATTATTTTTCACATGTCAACTGATAATAGTTGCATTTTGCTTTCCATCTAAAATCTACCACTTCACTTGTTGGATCAGTTAGTTAGTGTTAGCTGCTCAGTCGTGGACCACTCTTTGTGACCCCACTGACTGTAGCTCACCAGGATCCTATGTTCATGCAATCCTCCAGACAAGAATACTAGAGTGGGTTGCTATTCCCTTCTCCAGGTGATCTTCCTGACCCAGGGATTGAACCCAGGTCTCCTGCATTGTAGGCAGTTTCTTTACCATCTGAGCCACCAGGGAATGTGAGAAATTCCAGATCTATTATACAAATACTAGGAGAATATGAGACTAACCAATCCATGACAGTGCACTTGAAAGTTGTACTACCAGTAAGGAACACAGACTTTGGAGTCAAATTGCCTCTCAACTTACTCACTGGGAGAATTTACAAGAAGCTTGACAAGCTTAATCTTGAGAGTCCCTCAGATGATAATTTCCTTCTACCACGGCATGGGACAAACAACTTTTTGAACATGATATATATTTACAGTAGCTATTCCTTTAAAAAAGAAGCCCCCCTTTTTCTGGGTTTCTTCTGGGTACCAGGCACAGTGGGAGAGCCCCAGCTGTAGTAACCCCAGGAGGCAGTCGTGCAGGTGGTGACTGACTCACTCCCAACTCAGATCTCCAGAGCTCCCGCTCCTCATTCACACAAGACAGACCCTTGGCTGACAGAGTAACATGAACCTGCATTCACAGTGAGAAGCTTTCTCTTCTCAACCTTCTGGCAACGTAGATATGTGCCTTACGTTTCCTTAGGGAACCACTGGCTGAGCGAGATCAGGGTCTTAGACTAGCCTGGATGCAGGGAATGTGTTCCCTCCTTGATGCTGTAAATAGTACTTGGAGATTCAAACGCCTTGAGAGAATTACAATCATCCTTATATCTTATAGGGATTTTGCTTTATGAATCTGGTTGGAGAAAAAGGATAGAAACACAGGAAAAGGCAGACATCTCTGAGTCCCAGCTGACTGTGAGTTCAGTTCCAGCCATCAGGCTTCACAGTCAAGTGCTGATGTTATTCACAAGGCACCTTTGAAGAAGGAATACAGGAAAGAGTTTTTGGCCAGAGACAAGTGTGGTCAAAGGGCTGTGAAAACACATGGGGCAAGATGAAAAACAGTCACTACTTGTTCATTGCTCTATCAGTTCCTTGGCATTTATACTCCTGAGAACAAGTACATGGAGATAGTCAGAGGCATTGGCGGTGCCCCTGGCACCTGATGCTCCTGGTGACAACTAGTTTGTGGACAAGTCCCTGAATCCAGCGCATATTCAGCCTTGTGATAGTCCAGGTTCTCCCTTTTTGGGAAGGCTGACATGCCTCATTGTGGCTAACTCACAACTGAAGCATGGGATGAGGTCATGGTGGTTGACCTGTAGGCCAAGTTCCAAGCATAGAAGGAAGGTTGGCAGTGAAAGGGTAGCCATTTATTAAACTTGGTTATCTTGGTCCTTAGCAGGGGCTACTTTCCACATCTACAATGTTTTTCTTCCAGCTTTCTGCATGGCCAGGTCCTTTTCAACATTCACCATAATCTCAAATGAGTCTCTCTCAGGCTTGCTTTTTCTGGCCAATGCATTCTCACAAGCACAGACCCTCATCCAAAAAGTGCCTAGATCGTTCCCTCCATCAAAACAATAATTATAGTTACCAAAGTGGAAAGGTGGGGGAGGGATAAATTGAGAGTTTGAGATTAATATCTGTATACTACTTTATTTAATAGATAAGCAACAAAGACCTACTGTACAGCACAAGAATTCTGCTCAATAGTCTGTAATATCCTGTATGGGAAAAGAATCTAAGAAACAATGGATACATGTGTATATATATGGAAATTAATTTCCCATACAACTAATATTAATACAATGCTGTAAATCAACTACACTCATATAAATTAAAACCTGAATTTTAACAAAAAAAAATGCTTACATGTAGAGACCTATGGAGTTCTTTAGACTCGGAAGATTTCAGATATGATGCTGGAGATGGCAGACTGGGTGCAGACATCTAGACATTATCTGAGGTTGCATTTCCCTGACCTTTGGTGTCTTTTGCTTCTAGGTTCAGCTTTGATTTGTCCTTCCAGCATCTAATACAAGGGCTTGGAGACATCAGCTGGGTGTTAGTTGAAGGATGAGAGGGAGGCGCTAGTGGGAGAGTGAAATCCCAGCTCCCTAGCCTTGGGTTGAGGCACAACTTATATCCCAAGTTCCCTGTGAAAACAGGCTGTGGCTTCCCTCTCCGTGACTTGCATAATATCAGAACCAGACTGGTTTCTTCCTTTTTCGTGTCCTGCTTCCCCTGAGACCTGACTAGTTTCTTTGGAGGTGGGTGGTTTTTTTTTTTTTTTTTTGGGGGCAGCATTAGGTCTTCATTTTGGAGAAGACAATGGTACCCCACTCCAGCACTTTTGCCTGGAAAATCCCATGTATGAAGGAGCCTAGAAGGCTGCAGTGCATGGGGTTGCTGAGGGTCAGACACGACTGAGCAACTTCACTTTCACTTTTCACTTTCATGCATTGGAGAAGGAAATGGCAACCCACTCCACTGTTCTTTTTTTTTTTTTAATATAAATTTATTTATTTTAATTGGGGGTTAATTACTTTACAATATTGTATTGGTTTTGCCATACATCAACATGAATCTGCCACAGGTATACACATGTTCTCCATCCTGAACTCTCCTCCCTCCTCGCTCCCCGAACCATCCCTCTGGATCGTCCCAGTACATCAGCCCCAAGCATCCAGTATCATGCATCGAACCTGGACTGGCTATTCATTTCACACATGATATTATACATGTTTCAATGTCATTCTCCGAAATCATCCCACCCTCACCCTCTCCCACAGTGTCCAAAAGTCTGTTCTATACATCTGTGTTTCTTTTGCTGTCTTACATACAGGGTTATCGTTACCATCTTTCTAAATTGCATATATATGCATTAGTATACTGTATTGGTGTTTTTCTTTCTGGCTTGCTTCACTCTATATAATAAGCTCCAGTTTAATCCACCTCATTAGAACTGATTCAAATGTATCCTTTTTAATGGCTGAGTAATACTCCACTGTGTATATGTACCACTGCTTTCTTATACATTCATCTGCTGATGGACATCTAGGTTGCTTCCATGTCCTGGCTATTATAAACAATGCTGTGATGAACATTGGGGTACACGTGTCTCTTTCAATCCTGGGTTCCTTGGTATGTATGCCCAGCCGTGGGATTGCTGGGTCATAAGGCAGTTCTATTTCCAGTTTTTTATGGCATCTCCACACTGTTCTCCATAGTGGCTGTACTAGTTTTCATTCCCACTAACAGTGTAAAAGGGTTCCCTTTTCTCCACACCCTCTTTAGCATTTATTGCTGGTAGACTTTTGGATCGCAGCCATTCTGACTGGCATGAAATGGTACCTCATTGTGGTTTTGATTTGCATTTCTCTGATAATGAGTGATGTTGAGCATCTTTTCATGATGTTCATCAGGGGGTGAATAGTTATATTTCAGCCACCAGAAGAAATCTGGGATGGTCTGTAAGCATGTTCCTTCAGGAAATTTTTCAGTGTGTTTTTCACTGAGGGTATTTCTCATGTTCTCATAACTTGGGGATAAGTGAAGTGATGGATATAAGGTGCCCAATGAATAAGAAGTCTCAACATGACAGCCACTAGCATTGCTTTTGCTGCCCCACTGTATCCTTCTCATAGAAGCTCAGGGAAGGAGGTAGAAGGGAGATTCCTGTCCTCTTTTACAAGGGAGGAATTTGAAATGCAAGAGGCTTGTGAATCGGCTGTGGTCACACTGCTTGTCCTGTTTCAAATCCTGAAAGATGATGCTGTGAAAGTGCTGCACTCAATATGCCAGAAAATTTGGAAAACTCAGCAGTGGCCACAGGACTGGAAAAGGTCAGTTTTCATTGCAATCACAAAGAAAGGTAATGCAAAAGAATGCTCAAACTACTGCACAATTGCACTCATCTCACACGCTAGTAAAGCAATGCTCAAAATTCTCCAAGCCAGGCTTCAGCAATATGTGACCCGTGAACTCCCTGATGTTCAAGCTGGTTTTAGAAAAGGCAGAGGAACCAGAGATCAAATTGCCAACATCCTCTGGATCATGGAAAAGGCAAGAGAGTTCCAGAAAAACATCTATTTCTGCTTTATTGACTATGCCAAAGCCTTTGACTGTGTGGATCACAATAAACTGTGGACAATTCTGAAAGAGAAGGGAATACCAGACCACCTAACCTGCCCCTTGAGAAATCTGTATGCAGGTCAGGAAGCAACAGTTAGAACTGGACATGGAACAACAGACTGGTTCCAAATAGGAAAAGGAGTACGTCAAGGCTGTATATTGTCACCCTGTTTATTTAACGTCTATGCAGAGTACATCATGAGAAACGCTGGACTGCAAGAAACACAGCTGGAATCAAGGTTGCCGGGAGACATATCAATAACCTCAGATATGCAGATGATACTACCCTTATGGCAGAAAGTTAAGAGGAACTAAAAAGCCTCTTGATGAAAGTGAAAGTGGAGAGTGAAAAAGTTGGCCTAAATCTTAACATTCAGAAAATGAAGATCATGGCATCTGGTCCCATCACTTCATGGGAAATAAATGGGGAACCAGTGAAAACTGTCAGACTTTATTTTTTTGGGCTCCAAAATCACTGCAGATGGTGACTACAGCTGGTGATCAAATTAAAAGACGCTTCCTCCGTGGAAGAAAAGTTATGACCAACCTAGATAGCATATTCAAAAGCAGAGACATTACTTTGCTGACTAAGGTCCATCTCAGTTCAGTTCAGTTCATTTCAGTTCAGTCGCTCAGTAGTGTCCGACTCTTTGCGACCCCATGAATCACAGCACGCCAGGCCTCCCTGTCCATCACCAACTCCAGGAGTTCACGCAGACTGACGACCATCAAGTCCGTGATGCCATGCAGCCATCTCATCCTTGGTCGTCCCCTTCTCCTCCTGCCCCCAATCCCTCCCAGCATCAGAGTCTTTTCCAATGAGTCAACTCTTCGCATGAGGTGGCCAAAGTACTGGAGCTTCAGCTTTGCCATCATTCCTTCCAAAGAAATCCGAGGGTTGACCTCCTTCAGAATGGACTGGTTGGATCTCCTTGCAGTCCAAGGGACTCTCAAGAGTCTTCTCCAACACCACAGTTCAAACGCATCAATTCTTCGGCGCTCAGCCTTCTTCACAGTCCAACTCTCACATACATACTTGCCACAGGAAAAACCATAGCCTTGACTAGATGGACCTTAGTCGGCAAAGTAATGTCTCTGCTTTTGAATATGCTATCTAGGTTGGTCATAACTTTTCTTCCAAGGAATAAGCGTCTTTTAATTTCATGGCTGTAGTCACCATCTGCAGTGATTTTGGAGCCCCCCAAAATAAAGTCTGACACTGTTTCCACTGTTTCCCCATCTATTTCCCATGAAGTGATGGACCGGATGCCATGATCTTCGTTTTCTGAATGTTGAGCTTTAAGCCAACTTTTTCACTCTCCACTTTCACTTTCATCAAGAGGCTCTTTACCTTCTCTTCACTTTCTTCCATAAGGGTAGTATCATCTGCATATCTGAGGTGATTGATATGTCTCCCGGCAATCTTGATTCCAGCTTGTGTTTCTTCCAGTCCAGGGTTTCTCATGATGTTCTGCATAGAAGTTAAATAAGCAGGGTGACAATATACAGCCTTGATGTACTCTTTTTCCTTTTTGGAACCAGTCTGTTGTTCCATGTCCAGTTCTAACTGTTGCTTCCTGACCTGCATACAGATTTCTCAAGGGGCAGGTTAGGTGGTCTGGTATTCCCATCTCTTTCAGAATTGTCCACAGTTTATTGTGATCCACACAGTCAAAGGCTTTGGCATAGTCAATAAAGCAGAAATAGATGTTTTTCTGGAACTCTCTTGCTTTTTCCATGATCCAGAGGATGTTGGCAATTTGATCTCTGGTTCCTCTGCCTTTTCTAAAACCAACTTGAACATCAGGGAGTTCACGGTTCACGTATTGCTGAAGTCTGGCTTGGAGAATTTTGAGCATTACTTTACTAGCATGTGAGATGAGTGCAATTGTGCAGTAGTTTGAGCATTCTTTTGCATTGCCTTTCTTTGTGATTGGAATGAAAACTGACCTTTTCCAGTCCTGTGGCTTGTGGCTTCTCCTGGCCGCCCCTGTCTCGGACTCAGGGTGTCTCCTCCCGGCCGCCACTGACCTCAGACGCGGGGTAGCTCCTCTCGGCTGCCGCCCCGACCTCGGACTCGGGGTGTCTACTCCCGGAATGAAGGTCCGTCTAGTTAAGGCTATGGTTTTTCCTGTAGTCATGTATGGATGTGAGAGTTGGACTGTGAAGAAGGCTGGGCACTGAATAATTGGTGCTTTTGAACTGTGGTGTTGGAGAAGACTCTTGAGAGTCCCTTGGACTGCAAGGAGATCCAACCGGTCCATTCTGAAGGAGATCAGCCCTGGGATTTCTTTGGAAGGAATGATGCTAAAGCTGAAGCTCCAGTACTTTGGCCACCTCATGCGAAGAGTTGACTCACTGGAAAAGACTCTCATGCTGGGAGGGATTGGGGGAAGGAGGAGAAAGGGACGACCAAGGAAGAGATGGCTGGATGGCATCACTGACTCGATGGACATGAGTCTGAGTGAACTCCGGGGGATGGTGATGGACAGGGAGACCTGGTGTGCTGTGATTCAAGGCATCACGAAGAGTCGGACACTACTGAGCGACAGAACTGAACTGAACTGAACACTGCTTGTCAGATATAAAATAGTGTATAAGTAGCTCTCCCAATCTTTCTCCAAGCTGAAAGAGAAGAGAGAGTTGAACGAAGAATCCAGGAGATAGGGAACAAGTTCAGGAAATGTAGAAAATTAAAAGAAAAGTTAAAAGAAAACATCACAGAGAGAAATACACTCACAGAGACTTCCAAAGGGATGGAGAGATAAATGATAGTGATACAGAGATGCATTCATAGACATATACACACTGAAGTAGAGAAGGAACAAAGAGAACATGCTAAATAAAATGTAGAAAAGTGCTATTCCACAGCACCACACCTACATCTGCACTGACTGTGCACTGAAAATTGCAAGGAGTTCCAATTTCAATAGGTCATGACATGACTGGACCCCAAGAGTTGTGCAGCTATGCAAATCTACACCAAGACCCTTGGGACCCACAGTTCCTATAGCAACGTACTTATCGATAAGTAAGGGTTGAACTAAGATTGTCAGGGAAATATTCCATTCCCATCTAAACTGGATGAATAGAATAATCAGATGAAAAGAAAAATCACAGAAATGAATATGATGTGGCTTACAGTTAGTCTCCATACTTACATGACTCTTCAATCTGAGAAGGCCACTGGCCCGAGGAGCACAAGCCACTTCATGCTTCTTTCCTGGCTCCAAGTACTCAGGAAAGTTAAGATTCTTAGCATGTAGTGGTGACTGGGAGCCCCTAGTTATATACGCTCTAGCATGCCCTAGTTTAGCCCTTTAGGCCAATAATAGGTCTGAAAATAACACAAAGGTTTTGATAAAATCTTTACCTTCATCAGTGTCCTTGGCGAGTGCACTTTGAAGCTTCTCAGAATACAGAGAATTGAACTGTAATCTCTTCTTGAAGCTTGGTTGGAAAATCAAACTGATCTCTATGGACATCTAAGAAGATGGAGAACCTTGCGTTCTTGGAGGAAAAAACTGCGAAGAACATCATGAAAATGGATACTAAGGGCCATGTTTGACATTTCTGGTTTCATGTCATCTTCCTAGCCACTTCATGAGATATGCATTGCTGTCTTCATTGGAGAGGAGATTGCTAGGAGGATAAGTTGTCAAGTGGCAAAGTGAAGACTTCAGGGACAGCCCAGGGAATACAACTGGCTTTAGGTAGTGGGTCTAATGGCAGACATTAGGGGCACCTATGATGCCAGTCTGCATCAAAGATTTGGGGCAGAGCAGTACTTCAATTGTATCCTTTCAGTATTGGAAGAAATGTCATATGCATCCACAAGATATTTTATATCATCCAAAAAACATACAAGGAAGTAGTGCGTTCTGGGTTCTGGGTTAAAGGCTTCAAAGTCAAAGTTGATCAAGACAAAAGTAGTCTTTATCTTAAGATAGCTAGTAGTCTAGTTCTCACAAGCTCATGGCCCCAGGAGGTAGGAGAAATGATACTAGGTCTAGGTTGCCATGTTGGATCGTGAGCAGCACAGGACCCTCCCAGCACAGCACTGGGAGCAGCCTTTCCTACACTTCACCCATGCTGGAAATCAGGCCAGTTGGCCACGTTTTCAAGAGAATCAGAAGTTGCATATTTACGTACAATGTACTGATTTTAATATTAGCAAATAATTTTCCAAAAAAAGAAAAAACAGTGGGAATGAAATCTACAGCAATGTGCTGGAATCAGCCTTCAGTCTCTGCAGGTTTTTATTTCTTGCCTAGAGTTGGGAGTGCAGTGGGGACAGAGAGGAATTTCATTCATGTTGGTTGATTTACAAAGAGACCGAATACATACTGAACATGTGTGTTTCCTTTCTATTTATAAAGAAATATCACTGGGGACATACAAACCAATGAATTTATCTGCTGAAGATAAATGGATATATTTCTGATATAATTTCCTCATAGGGTCTATGCTGTGAAAAGTTTTGTCTGCCAAACCAAACATACAAAAAAACAATTTTGAAATGCCTTCCCAATCAAAGAAGACAAAACAACTGTGGCAGCCAAGTAAAGACAATCATATTTAAAGACTCATCCAGGACTCCCAGGGCCTATTCCTGCATTAGATCTATTAATGACTGTCACTTGAATACAACAGGAGCCTCTCCTAGTCACCAGATGTTTGTAGATGGGGCACTGTGTCTCATTTTTGCACATTGTTTAAATTCAGTTGTAGTGGTTAAATCTGAACAGGGTTAATAGGACGTCACTGAAAAATGACACACATATATGCCCTTTGAACTATAGTGTTGGAGAAGACTCTTGAGAGTCCTTTGGACTGCAAGGAAATCAAACCAGTCCATCCTAAAAAAAATCAGTCCTGAATATTCACTGGAAAAATTGATGCTGAAGCTGAAATTCCAACTATTTGCCTACCTGATAGGAAGATTGACTTCTTGGAAAAGACCCTGATATTAGGAAAGATTGAAGGCAGGAGGAGAAGGGGAAGGCAGGATGAGATGGTTGGATGGCATCACCAAGTCGATGGACATGAGCCTGAGTAAGCTCCAGGAGTTGGTGATGGATAGGGAAGCTTGGCATGCTGCAGCCCATGGTGTTGCAAAGAGACCGACACTACTGAAGGACTGAACTGAACTGAACAAATTGAGAACAAAGATTGTTATAATCTAATTGCATCAAGTTGGTGACTAGCTGCCCATAACAACACATTACTTAAGTGGCTTTAAAATTCAGAATTATAACTACATTCAGAGTGGAATATCTTCTAGGGAAAAAAAAAATACTGGGGGCGGTCCTAAGATGGCGGAGGAATAGGATGGGGAGACCACTTTCTCCCTCACAACTTCATCAAAAGAACATTTCAACGCTGAGTAAATTCCACAAAACAACTTCTGAATGCTGGCAGAGGACATCAGGCACCCAGCAAAGCAGATCATTGTCTTCAAAAACAGGTAGGAAAAAATATAAAAGACAAAAAAAAAAGAGAGAGAGACAAAAGAGGTAGGGAGGGAGCTCCATCCTGGGAAGGGAGTCTTAAAAAGAGAGAAGTTTCCAAACACCAGGAAACACTCTCGCTGCTGAGTCTGTGGCGAGCCTTGGAAGCACAGAGGGCAACATAATAGGGAGGAAAAATAAATAAATAATTAAAACCCACAGATTATGAGCCCAATGGTAACTCCCCCAGTGGATAAGTAGTGCAGATACCTGCATCTGCCACTAGCAAGCAGGGGTTGGGCAGGGAGGTGTGGGCTGCAGTGCTTTTTAAGAATCGGGCCAGAGTACCCAAAGTGTAACCAGAGCAAACTAACTTGTGCTAGCAAACCAGACTGTGGGATACCTACCATGCAAAAAGCTCTAACATAAGACCCCGCCAGGACCGCTCACAGAACAAAGGACGGAACAGAATTAGCCAGCTGCAGACCATCCCCGTCCCGTGACAGGCAGCCAGAGCTGGAAGGGCTGGAAGGGGGCAATAGCAGCCCCAGAGAGACATTAACTACCAAACTGCAAGCCAGCTTCTTTGCTAACTAAGACTTCTTGGGGTTCTGGATAGTCACCATCCGCTGGAGAAGGGGGCACCAGTTGTACAACCAGAAAACTGAGCAGCAGGGACGGGAAATGTGATAAATCGCAGCAAGTGCACTCACCAAACACCTGAGCTACTCGGACTTGGGAAGGGCACAAAACGCAGGCCCAACCGAGTCTGAGCCTCTGTGGACTACCTGAGTGCATGAGCCTGAGCAGCTTAGACCAGGGAGGTGCATGCAGCCCAGGGCCAGCCTCAGACAGTTCCCAGTGAAGCAACATAGAGCCTGAGCAGTGTGCGCCGTGAGCAGGGACAGGCCCAGTGTGGCTGAGGCACTGCGAGCACACACCAGTGTTATTTGTTTGCAGCATCCGTCGCTCTCCACAGCGTTACTGAACAAGTGAGCCTAAAAAAAGAGTGTTCACCACCGCTTCCCTTGTGTCAGGGTGGAAATCAGACACTGAAGAGACCAGCAAACAGAAGAAGCTAACACAGAGGGAACTGCCTTCGAAATGACAGGTGCAGTAGATTAAAACCCTGTCGTTAGTACCAACTACATAGGAAGGGGCCTATAGATCTTGAGAAATATACGCTGGACCAAGGAACTATCCGAAAATGAACTGACCCCACACTGCCCACAAAACCACCAGAGAAAGTCCCAGATATATCTTTACTATGTTTATGATCATTCTTTTGTTGTTGTTGTTTGTTTGTTTGTTTTTTCTTCTTTTCTTTTTCTTTTTTTTTTGCCATTTTTAAATTTTTAAGTCCTCTATTTCTCCTTTAATTTTTATTTTTATAACCTACTATTACTTTTCAAAAAAAAAAGACCCTATTTTTAAAGCAAACGCCATATATATTTTTTTGTGGTTCTTGTTGTTTTCTAATAACTCTTGTGGCTTTGTTTTTTTTTCTTCTTCTTTTCTTTAATATTGTGTTTTTGAAAATCCAACCTCTACTCTAGATTTTTAATCTTTGATTTTTGGTTTTTTTTTTTTATCAATTTTGTACCTTTAAAAACCCATTCTTCAGTACCAATTTTGCTTGAGAGTGAGATTACTGGCTTGACCACTCTCTCCTCCTTTGGACTCTCCTTTTTCTCTACCAGGTTGCCTGTCTCCTCTCCCCCCCTTCTCTTCTCTACCCAACTCTGTGAATCTCTGTGTGTTCCAGATGGTGGAGAACACTTAGGGAACTGGTTACTGGCTGGATCTGTCTTCCTCCTATTCATTTCCCTCTTTTATCCTCCTGGCCGCCTCTGTCTCCTTCCTCCCTCTCCTCTTCTCTGTATAACTCCATGAGCATCTCTGAGTGGTCCAGACTGTGGAGCACACATAAGGAAGTGATTACTGGCTAGTTTGCTCTCTCCTTTTTTGATCCCACCTCATCCCATTCCAGTAACCTCTAACTCCCCCCTCCCACTTCTCTTCTCCATGTAACTCAGTGAACCTCTCTGGGAGTCCCTCAATGTGGAGAAACTTTTCATCTTTAAACTAGATGTTTTATAATCAGTGCTGTATAGATGGAGAAGTCTTGAGGCTACTGTAAAAATAAAACTGAAAACCAGAAGCAGGAGGCTTAAGTCCAAATCCTAAAAACATCAGAGAACTCCTGACTCCAGGGAACATTAATCGACAGGAGCTCATCAAACACCCCTATACCTACACTGAAACCAAGCACCACCCAAAGGCCAACAAGTTCCAGAGCAAGACATACCATGCAAATTCTCCAGCAACACAGGAACACACCCCTGTGCTTCAATATACAGGCAGCTCAAAGTTACTCCAAAACCATTGACATCTCATAACTCATTACTGGACACTTCATTGCACTCCAGAGAGAAGAAATCCAGCTCCACCCACCAGAACTCCGACACAAGCTTCCCTAAACAAGAAACCTTGACAAGCCACTGATGCAATACCACCCACAGCGAGGAAACTCCATAATGAAGAGAACTCCACAAACTCCCAGAATACAGAAAGGCCACCCCAAATGCAACAATATAACCAAGATGAAGAGACAGGAATACCCAGCAGGTAAAGGAACAGGAGAAATGACCACCAAACCAAACAAAAGAGGAAGAGATGGGGAACCTACCTGAGAAAGAATTCCAAATAATGATAGTGAAAATGATCCAAAATCTTGAAATCAAAATGGAATCACAGATAAAGTGGCTGAAAACAAGGATTGAGAAGATACAAGAAAGGTTTAACAAGGACCTAGAAGAAATAGAAAAGAGTCAATATATAATGAATAATGCAATAAATGAGATCAGAAACACTCTGGAGGCAACAAATAGAATAATGGAGGCAGAAGATAGGATTAGTGAAATAGAAGATAGAATGATAGAAATAAATGAATCAGAGAGGAGAAAAGAAAAATGAATTAAAAGAAAAGAGGACAATCTCACAGACCTCCAGGACAATACAAAATGCTCCAACATTCGAATTATAGGAGAACCAGAAGAAGAAGACAAAAAGAAAGACCATGAGAAAATCCTTGAGGAGATAATAGTTGAAAACTTTCCTAAAATGGGGAAGGAAATAATCACCCAAGTCCTAGAAACCCAGAGAGTCCCAAACAGGATAAACCCAAGGTGAAACACCCCAAGACACATATTAATCAAATTAACAAAGATCAAACACAAAGAACAAATATTAAAACCAGCAAGGGAAAAACAACAAATAACACACAAGAGGATTCCCATAAGGATAACAGCTGATCTTTCAATAGAAACTCTTCAGGCCAGGAGGGAATGGCAAGACATATTTAAAGTGATGAAAGAAAATAACCTACAGCCCAGATTACTGCACCCAGCAAGGATCTCATTTAAATATGAAGGAGAAATCAAAAGCTTTACAAACAAGCAAAAGCTGAGAGTATTCAGCACCACCAAACCAGCTCTCCAACAAATGCTAAAGGATATTCTCTACACAGGAAACACAAAAAGGGTGTATCAACCTGAACCCAAAACAATAAAGTAAATGGCAACGGGATCATACTTATCAATAATTACCTTAAACGTAAATGGGTTGAATGCCTCAACCAAAAGACAAAGACTGGCTGAATGGATACAAAAACAAGACCCCTATATATGTTGTCTACAAGAGACACACCTCAAAACAAGGGACACATTTAGACTGAAAGTGAAGGGCTGGAAAAAGATATTCGACTCAAATAGTGACCAAAAGAAGGCAGGAGTAGCAATACTCATATGAGATAAAATAGATTTTAAAACAAAGGCTGTGAACAGAGACAAAGAAGGCTACTACATAATGATCAAAGGATCAATACAAGAAGAAGATATAACAATTATAAATATATGTCCACCTAACATAGGAGCACCACAATATGTAAGACAAATGCTAACAAGTATGAAAGGGGAAATTAACAATAACATAATAATACTGGGAGACTGTAATACCCCACTCACACCTATGGACAGATCAACTAAACAGAAAATTAACAAAGAAACACAAACTTTAATTGATACAATAGACCAGTTAGACCTAATTGATATCTATAGGACATTTCACCCCAAAACAATGAATTTCACCTTTATCTCAAGTGCTCACGGAACCTTCTCCAGGATAGATCACATCCTGGGCCATAAATCTAGCCTTGATAAATTCAAAAAAATTGAAATCATTCCAAGCATCTTTTCTGACCATAAAGCAGTAAGATTAGATCTCAATTACAGGAGAAAAACTATTAAAAAGTCCAACATATGGAGGCTGAACAACACGCTTCTGAATAACAAATCACAGAAGAAATCAAAAAAGAAATAAAAATATGCATAGAAACGAATGAAAATGAAAACACAACAACCCAAAACCTGTGGGACACTATAAAATCAGTACTAAGGGGAAAGTTCATAGCAATACAGCCATACCTCAGGAAACAAGAAAAAAGTCAAATAAATAACCTAACTTTACACCTATAGCACCTATAGCAACTAGAAAAGGAAGAAATGGAGAAGCACAGGGTTAGTAAAGGAAGGAAATCTTAAAAATTAAGGCAGAAATCAATGCAAAAGAAACAAAAGAGACCATAGCAAAAATCAACAAAGCCAAAAGCTGGTTCTTTGAAAGGATAAATAAAATTGAAAAACTATTAGCCAGACACATCAAGAAACAAAGGGAGAAAAATCAAATCAATAAAATTAGATGTGAAAATGGAGAGATCACAACAGACAACACAGAAATACAAAGGATCATAAGAGACTACTATCAGCAATTATATGCCAATAAAATGGACAACTGGAAGAAACGGACAAATTCTTAGAAAAGTACAACTTTCCAAAACTGAACCAGGAAGAAATAGAAAATCTTAACACACCCATCACAAGCACAGAAATTGAAACTGTAATCAGAAATCTTCCAGCAAACAAAAGCCCAGGTCCAGACAGTTTCACAGCTGAATTCTACCAAAATTTTAGAGAAGAGCTAACACCTATCCTACTCAAACTCTTCCAGAAAATTGCAAAGGAAGGTAAACTTCCAAACTCATTCTATGAGGTCACAATCACCCTAACACCAAAACCTGACAAAGATGACACAAAAAAAGAAAACTACAGGCCAATATCACTGATGAACATAGAGGCAAAAATCCTTAACAAAATTCTAGCAATCAGAATCCAACAACACATTAAAAAAATCATACACCATAACCAAGTGGGCTTTATCCCAGGGATGCAAGGACTCTTCAGTATCCACAAATCAATCAATGTAATACACCACATTAACAAATTGAAAAATAAAAGCCATATGATTATCTCAATAGACACAGAGAAAGCCTTTGACAAAAATTCAACATCCATTTATGATAAAATCTCTCCAGAAAGCAGGAATAGAAGGAACATACTTCAACATAATAAAAGTTATATATGACAAACTCACAGAAAACTTTATCCTCAATGGTGAAAATTTTAAAGCATTTCCCCTAAAGTCAGGAACAAGACAAGGGTGCCCACTTTCACCACCATTATTCAACATAGTTCTGGAAGTTTTGGCCACAGCAATCAGAGCAGAAAAAGAAATAAAAGGAATCCAAATTGGAAAAGAAGTAAAAATCTTACTGTTTGCAGATGACATGATCCTCTACATAGAAAACCCTAAAGACTCCACCAGAAAATTACTAGCCTAATCAATGAATATAGTAAAGTTGCAGGATATAAAATCAACACACAGAAATCCCTTGCATTCCTATACACCAATAATAAGAAAATAGAAAAAGAAAATAAGGAAACAATTTCATTCACCATTGCAATGAAAAGAATAAAGTACTTAGGAATATATCTACCTAAAGAAACTAAAGACCTGTATATAGAAAACTAGAAAACAATGATGAAAGAAATCAAAGAGGACACTAATAGATGGAAGAATATGCCATGTTCATGGATTGGAAGAATCAGTATAGTGAAAATGAGCATACTACCCAAAGCAATCTATAGATTCAATGCAATCCCTATCAAGCTACCAGCCGTATTTTTCACAGAGCTAGAACAAATAATTTCACAATTTGTATGGAAATACAAAAAACCTCGAATAGCCAAAGCAATCTTGAGAAAGAAGATTGGAACTGGAGGAATCAACCTGCCTGACATCAGGCTCTACTACAAACCCACAGTCATCAAGACAGTATGGTACCAGCACAAAGACAGAAATATAGATCAATGGAACAAAATGGAAAGCCCAGAGATAAATCCACACACTTAAGGACAATTTATCTTTCACAAAGGAGGCAAGAACATACAATGGAGAAATGACAACCACTTTAACAAGCGGTGCTGGGAAAACTGGTCAACCACGAGTAAAAGAATGAAACTAGAACACTTTCTAACACCATACACAAAAATAAACTCAAAATGGATTAAAGATATAATTGTAAGACCAGAAACTATAAAACTTCTAGAGGAGAACATAGGCAAAACACTCTCCGACATAAATCACAGCAGGATCCTCTATGATCCACCTCCCAGAATACTGGAAATAAAAGCAAAAATGAACAAATGGGATCTAATTAAAATCAAAATCTTCTGTACAACAAAGGAAACTATAAGCAAGGTGAAAAGACAGCCTTCAGAATGGGAGAAAATAATAGCAAGTGAAGCAACTGACAAACAACTAATCTCAAAAATATACAAGCAATTCCTGCAGCTCAATTTCAGAAAAATAAACGACCCAATCAAAAAAATGGGCCAAAGAACTAAATAGACATTTCTCCAAAGAAGACATACAGATGGCTAATAAACACATGAAAAGATTCTCAACATCACTCATTATCAGCGAAATGCAAATCAAAACCACAATGAGGTACCATTTCACACCAGTCAGAATGGCTGTGATCCAAAAGTCTACAGGCAATAAATGCTGGAGAGGGTGTCGAGAAAAGGGAACCCTCTTACACTGCTGGTGGGAATGCAAACGAGTACAGCCACTATGGAGAACAGTGTGGAGATTCCTTAAAAAACTGGAAATAGAACTGCCTTATGACCCAGCAATCCCATTGCTGGGCATACACACCAAGGAAACCAGAATTGAAAGAGACACGTGTACCCCAATGTTCATCACAGCACTGTTTATAATAGTCAAGACATGGAAGGAACCTAGATGTCCATCAGCGGATGAATGGATAAGAAAGCTGTGGTACATATACACAATGGAGTATTACTCAGCCATTAAAAAGAATACATTTGATTCAGTTCTAATGAGGTGGATGAAAATGGAGCCTATTATACAGAGTGAAGTAAGCCAGAAAGAAAAACACCAATACAGTATACTAACACATATATATGGAATTTAGAAAGATGTTAATGATAACACTTTATGCAAGACAGCAAAAGAGATACAGATGTATAGAAAAAACTTTTGGACTCTATGGGAGAGGGAGAGGGTGGGATGATTTGGGAGAATGACAATGAAACGTGTACTATCGTGTAATAAATGAATCACCAGTCTAGGTTCAATACAGGATACAGGATGCTTGGGGCTGGTTCACTGGGATGACCCAGAGAGATGATATGGGGAGGGAGGTGGGAGGGGGGTTCAGTATTGGGAACTCATGTACACCCGTGGTGGATTCATGTCAATGTATGGCAAAACCAATAGAGTATTGTAAAGTAATATAAATTTAGAAAACAACAACAACAACAACAACAAAAAGAAAACTGATAAAATAGAGATTTTTAAAAATAAATAAAATAAATTGTTTAAAAAAAGATTTAAAAAATACTAAATAAAATGTATATATTTTATATTATTTACATTATTCACAGCTGTTCCTACCCTTCTAGGTCACAAAAGCAAACAGCAGACTTCTTTTTTTTATAAAATAAATATAACTAAATTAATGCAATACAATAATAAAATACCTTTTAATTAGTGGGGAAAAAAATACTGCCCAACAAAACAAAACCAAAGAAAATCAAAAGAAATACAGGAAAGAAATCTGAAACTATATTCAACAACTTATTTTCCTCATATTGCTTCTGTTATTGTGATAGAATCATATATATGTTAATACGTAAAAGCAACACAATAATTAAAACTAATGTTCTGAAGTAAGCCTTTCAGTGGCTAGAAAAAGAGGTTCACTCATAACATAAAGAACTTTAATTCAAACTCTGCTGCCTTACATCTTGAACTGAAAGCATAAGTTTGTACCAAATAATAATATTCATTTTTACTTTATTTTTTAAAGAAAATGTGTCCTTCCTACTCTGACCAATGTAAAGCCTACAAGCAATGACAACTTGATAACAGTGACTATTCTGAGCTCTAACATGTAGCTTCTAAATACATTTCCATCAGACGATGCATAGATTCTTAAAGAGATGGCTGATTTCAGGACTGGGTAAAGAAATGCACAAAATAATCTTGGGAATCGTGAAGGACCAGAAAGCTAAGGGACTTCAAAGACCTATGGGGACTGGACAGAAAGTTTAGGAATCCAAATCAAAAGGCTAAACATCTACCAGTTTGTTGAAGAGAATGATGTTTCTGCTTCTCAACACACTGTTTATGTTTGTCATAGCTTTCCTGCCAAGAAGCAAACACCTTCTGATTTCATGGCTGCAGTCACCATCCACAGTGGTTTTAGAGGCTAAGATGAAGAAATCCGTCACTGTTTCCACCTTTTCTCC
Source organism: Oryx dammah (assembly GCF_014754425.2). Lineage (NCBI taxonomy): Eukaryota > Metazoa > Chordata > Mammalia > Artiodactyla > Bovidae > Oryx > Oryx dammah. Next base: position 38,016,865 of record NW_024070199.1, read on the forward strand.
TTCTACTTGCCATGAAGGATGGGGCTGGATCCCATTATCTTAGTTTGTTAATATTTAATTTTAAGCTGGCCAAATGTGTCCAAATGTTAACAGGCAACATCTAATTTGTCACTGTGATAGATTGCTAGGGTATCAACTCACCATTCTGAGCACTGAGAAAGGAAAATAATCATCAGTATTTAAGCTATTTTTGTTTCTATTAAGCATAGGTTATGTAACTACAAACAGTTCCAGGAAAACAAACTAGATTGTCTCTTCTAGGGGTGATGAGAGAGTGCTGGGGAGCAGCTATAATAAAGATGAAGCCTCACTCACTGGCCTGCAGCCCACCTCCTGCTGTGGAGGTCTGGTTCTAACAGACCAAGGACTGGTACTGGTCCTGACCCAATGTGCTGGTATTGTGGACTCCTGTTCTAAACCCAATAGTGGGACATTCTGTAAGACAAACCAACCTGTTTCCTCCCAGTTTCTGAACAAATGAATGGCATTAAAATTGTGAGAGGAACAATTGTTTCATCTAAAGGAGAACAACTAAGTGCAACATATGACTACATTCTTTCAATAAACTGTGAAAAGACATCTGCTTTTTGAGAATCAGGGAAATTTGCACATGGACTGGATATTAAATGTTAACTTTTGGGGGAACAAAAAGCATTTTTTAATATCCCAATATATTACCCCCAAATACTCATTATGTATATTTTGTGAATTGTTCATCTCATCCCTAAAATATTTCAGGAAATATGAATAAGAAGTAAAACAGAGAATGAAATGAGTGTCTGTCTTGATATAAAAACAGATCTGCATAGCTGCTATGGATTGAATTGTGTCCACCCTTGACTCCCAATGTGATGGTATTAGGAAGGAGGGCCTTTGGGAAGTACACAGGTTGACATGGGGTTTTGATGGTGGTCTCTCATGATGGGATTAGCCTCTCTCTATTTTTCTCTTATTCTCCCTCTTCCTCCTTCCCTTCAACCACCACATGTGAGAAGATATAAGAAAAGAAAGACTGATGCAAGTCAAGAATGTCTTCACCAGGAACTCAGTTGGCCATCACCTTGATGTTGCATAGTCTCCAGTCTATGACAACGTGTGGGACTAAGATGTTAGTTTTGTAGTTATTGATGCCAAATGACAAAATATAGGGTTTATGACTATCTTCTTTACTATATTTGTTATGTTTGAAATCATTTTGTAGTAAGAAGTTTATAGAAAGTCCATTTTGAACATTCTCTCTTAGAAATACCCTGAGGAGCCCAAGATAGCAGATTCAGGCAGGTCCCCAATGAATGAGTGGTTGGAGGACAACATGCTCCTTACTCCAACTCATCTCTTGTCATCTGAAAACCGTCCCCCACACCTGACAACCTTACTACTCCCTCCCACCAATTCTGCATCTCCATTACCCTGTTAAGCTGAGTCATCTAGCTAGAGATGTTAATAATTCAGGACAGGGTCTGGAAGCAGAAGGAATGCAGACATTTTTAGAAAGAATGAACTAGGCAGACCACTCCTTCGTTTTCACTTTTTTAGTGCCATCTGCATGTGACGGATTGGGCTTGGGTAGAGAGGAAACCACAAGTGGGACTGCATGGATACTTGCAAGAGAAGGGAGGAGGAATTCAGAACCCAGGATCCAGGAGGTGGGCAGCTTTCACAGGTCCCAGGAGGGAAGGAAGAAGCACTGGGAAAAGAATAATGCCTACCTGAGGGACAGACCTACCTGAGTCTTCCGGTTAAACTTGGAGGTCACATGCTTCCTGCTGGAATTCCTGCTCCAGATGTGGAGGGGAGAGAGCTGTACTCACTTCTACCGAGTCACAGGCAGAGGGACGGCCTCCCCTAGAGCCCAATGATTCCACTCTAACTGTGGGTATCATCCCAAGCCAGAGAGCAAATGGCAGGTCATCCAAAAGATGACCTACTTTAAACAGTATTTAAAATGCTACAAAATTTGTCTAAGAGTCCTGGCATATCTAGTTCCCCGAGTTGTTGATTTTTTTTTTAAGTTATTTTACATTTTTTTAAATAAATTTATTTATTTTATTTGGAGCAGAGATGATTTATTAGCCTAATTTGGGTTTCTGCTGAGGAATCTACAAACTTCCCCATGGGTAATTTATCACTTTTAAGTACCTGTTTTTCTTTCAGCTTTCTGCATGACCAGGTCCTTCTCAACATTTAGCATCCTGTGAAACGAGTCACACTCAGGCTTGCTTTCCCTGGCCACTGCAGGCTCACAAGCACAGACCCTGATCCAAAAAGTGCCTAGACACTTCGCTCCATCAAAACAATAATTATAGTTACCAATGTGGAAAGATGGGAGAGGGATGAATTGAAAGTTTGAGATTAATATCTGTATACTACTTTATTTAATAGATAATCAACAAAGACCTACTGTTAGTTCAGTCGTTCAGTCATGTCCGACACTTTGCGACCCCATGAATCACAGCACGCCAGGTCTCCCTGTCCATCACCAGCTCCCAGAGTTCACTCAGACTCACGTCCATCGAGTTCGTGATGCCATCCAGCCATCTCATCCTCTGTCGTCCCCTTCTCCTCCTGCCCCCAATCCCTCCCAGCATCAGAGTCTTTTCCAATGAGTCAACTCTTCGCATGAGGTGGCCAAAGTACTGGAGCTTCAGCTTTAGCATCATTCCTTCCAAAGAAATCCCAGGGTTGATCTCCTTCAGAATGAACTGGTTGGATCTCCTTTCAGTCCAAGGGACTCTCAAGAGTCTTCTCCAACACCACAGTTCAAAAGCATCAATTGTTTGGCACCTAGCCTTCTTCACAGTCCAACTCTCACATTCATACATGACCACAAGAAAAACCATAGCCGTAACTAGACGGACCTTAGTCGGCAAAGTAATGTCTCTGCTTTTGAATATACTATCTAGGTTGGTCATAACTTCTCTTCCAAGGAGTAAGCGTCTTTTAATTTCATGGCTGCAGTCACCATCTGCAGTGATTTTGGAGCCCCCAAAAATAAAGCCTGACACTGTTTCCACTGTTTCCCCATCTATTTCCCATGAAGTGATGGGACCGGATGCCATGATCTTTCTTTTCTGAATGTTGAGCTTTAGTCCAATTTTTTCACTCTCCACTATCACTTTCATCAAGAGGCTTTTGAGTTCCACTTCACTTTCTGCCATAAGGGTGGTATCATCTGCATATCTGAGGTGACTGATATAACTCCCAGCAATCTTGATTCCAGCTTGTGTTTCTTCCAGTCCACCGTTTCTCATGATGTACTCTGCATATAAGTTAAATAAGCAGGGTGACAATATACAGCTTTGACATAATCCTTTTCCTATTTGGAACCAGTCTGTTGTTCCATGTCCAGTTCTAACTGTTGCTTCCTGACCTGCATACAGATTTCTCAAGAGGCAGGTTAGGTGGTCTGGTATTCCCATCTCTTTCAGAATTGTCCACAGTTTATTGTGATCCACACAGTCAAAGGCTTTGGCATAGTCAATAAAGCAGAAATAGATGTTTTTCTGGAACTCTCTTGCTTTTTCCATGATCCAGCAGATGTTGGCAATTTGATCTTTGGTTCCTCTGCCTTTTCTCAAACCAGCTTGAACATCAGGAAGTTCACGGTTCACGTATTGCTGAAGCCTGGCTTGGAGAATTATGAGCATTACTTTACTAGCATGTGAGAGACCTACTGTACACCACAGGAATTCTGCTCAATAGACTGTAATATCCTGTATGGGAAAAGAATCTAGCAAAGAAGGGATACATGTCTATGTATAAGGAAATTAATTTCTCATATAACTAATGCTGTAAATGAACTATACTCCTATATAGATTAAAAGCTGATTTTTTTTTTTAATGTTTACATGTAGAGACCCATGGATTTCTTTAGACTCACAGGATTTCAGATATGATGCTGGATATGGCAGAATGGGTGCAGAAATCTAGACATTTTCTGAGGTTATGTTTTCCTGAGCTTTGGTGTCTTTTGCCTCTATTGTCGCCTTTGATTTGTCTTTGGAGTATCTATCACAAGGGCTTGGAGACACTAGCTGGGTGATAGTTGAAGGATGAGAGGGAGGCACTAGTGGGAGAGTGAAATTCCAGCTCCCTAGCCTTGGGTTGGGGCACGTTTGAGGAACAACTTACATTCTAAGTTCCCTGTGAAAACAGGCTGTAGCTTCCCTCTTCATGACTTGCAGGAAATCAAACCCAGACTGGTTTCACCCTTTTTCATGCCTTGCTTCCCCTGAGACCTCACTGGTTTCTCTGGGAGAAATTTTTTTAAAAATTTTGGTTGCACTAGGTCTTCATTGCTGCTCAGGACTTCTCTTTTTGCAGCAAGCAGGGGCTACTGTGTAATTTCAGTGCACTGGGTTTTCAATCCTATGCTTCTCCTGATGTAAATCACAGGCTCTAGGCACTCAGACTCAGTAGTTGTGGCCCCCCAGCTAGTTGCCCTGGGGCATTTTGAAAGGTTGTTGTTCAATCAAGCAAAGTTTCTTGGCCCCCAGAGGAGAAGCTTTCAATCTGGAGCCAGAGACAATGCTTGATCACTCAGAACTTTTGTGTAATAAAGTTTTATTAAAGTATAAAGGAGATAGACAAAGCTTCAGACATAAGCATCAGAAGGGGGCAGGAAAAAGTATCCCCCTGCTAGTCTTCAACTGGATGTTATATAGTCACTAGCAGTCTGTTAATGAAAGAAAGGAATGTCTTAAAACTCAGAATGGCACCAGGCCCCTCACCCATCAGATGCATTTTGGGATAATCTTGGCAACAAATGATTCATCCTGGCCCATAAAATGATTAACTTGAATCTTGAAGAAAGACAGATCACCATACAAATAGTTTCATTTACATAGATTAGGGGAGCAATATCTAAGTATACCATACTGGTTTGTCAAGTAGGTTCTGAGCCAAGAGGTGGAACCAACTTGAAGACAGAGTTTGGAGTAAATGCATAGTACATTAGCACAGCTTAAGACAAACATTTCCATAAGAAAAAAGCATTGATTATCTCTAGGTTTGAGAATAGTTAACTTAAGGTGAAACCAGGTGTCATTATGGCAACACAGTATTTTAAGAGAAATCTCTTTTTAAATTTGTATAGAGAAGGAAGAAATGTCCCCAGTTTGTTTCCTCCTGCCGCTTAAGAGAGATAAAAATGTCTGACACTTGCAGGCTATTTGCTCTGTTTGGAGACCCCTGGCCTTCCTGCCTGTTACCCTCTCGTTCCCCCCTTTTCTTTTAGGAGAATTATGTTGCCTAGGGAAAAGGAGCAGCATTCTCATTCTATAACTGCTTCCGAGCTGAGAAGGTGCATTGTCCCTAAATTAGTAAAGCAACATATTCTCCTAATCCTCATATTGAGGATATCTGCTCCAGGGGCCTCAAATAGTAGTTGGAGGAAGATGCAGCAGTAGCAGGAGTTTGAGCAACCATTTGCAACTTAAAAGCTTTGATGCGGCTAGAAACAAATCCAGTTATACAGTTACAGATGTAAGGCAACATAGTCATTAAAACAAGTTAAAATCAAAATTAAAAGTCACATTATGTCCATAGTTAAAGTGCAACGTGTTGCACCAGTCCATTTTAGGGTTAATAGATGTCATCAAATGAAGAAGAGGCATCGCATGTGATTGTTGTCGAAGGTATTCACAGACTTGGAGAAAGTCTTTTCCTTGAAGTGGAGATGTCCACCACAGAAAGCCTTCCACTGATGAAGAGGGGAGTGCTCCACAGACCCAGCAGTTAGACCCATTGTGGAATGCAGCGTAGGAGTGAGCCCAGGACAGGAAGGCATTGTCTTGAGGCTCAAACGGCAGATTCAGGATATTTGGAGTCAGCACAAGTAAGCTCACATAGGTTATCAGACCCATCTGAAAAGTACAAAGTCAGAGCATAGAAAGTAAAGACATAAAGTGAAGTCACTTAGTTTTGGTCAGGGTGTCACCTCTTAACTCGAGTGTGATATACCCATGAATCAATTCCTGGCACTTTTGACAGCTGTGGGAGAAGAAAGAATAACCTGGTAAGGGCCTTCCCAGAGGGGCTCGAGGGATGGGCCCCCAGATCCCAATGTTTTTTTGAGAACCTCATTTCCTGGCCCAAATAGAGGCTTGCTTGATTCAGAGGCAGGGTCAGGAGTCGTCTCCCGGAGTTCTGTTAATGCCTGTTGAAAAGCTGAGAGCTGAGTTACATAACTAGTTAATTCCAAGGCTTCAGGGTCTATAACAATGTCTGTGTATAAGAAAGGCCTTCCAGAAATACGTTCAAAGTGGGACGGTCCCTCCTTTTGGGGGGGCAGTTCGAGCCCTTATTAAAGCTGTGGGTAGGACTTTAATCCAATTGTCCTGCATCTCTTGAGTTAATTTGCACAGATGTCTTTTGATAATGTCATTAGCTTTTTCAACCTTTCCTGAGGATTGGGGTCTCCAGGAACAGTGTAAGTGATATTCTATTCCTAGAGCTTTAGATAGCCCCTGACTTACAGCAGCTTTAAAGGCGGAGCAATTGTCACTCTGAAGGCTCCGTGGCAGCCCAATCCTGGGGATAGTTTCATGGATTAAAATCTTTATAACCACCTTAGCCTGTTCACTATGACAGGGAAAACCTCAATCCATACAGTAAAAGTATCTACCCAAACTTGTAAGCAAGAATATCCATTAGCTTTTGGCATATGAGTGAAATCAATTTCCCAGTCCTCTACAGAATACTTCCCACTTCGTTGTAATCCAGATTTCTCTAGCTTTTCAGTCTTTGAGTTATTTTTATGACAATTCTCACGCCTTTTGATAATATTCTTTAAAGTTTTCATTACATTTTTACCTTGAAACAAACGAGAAGCCATTTGGTAAGTACTCTGCACCGAAATGAAAACTCTGATGTCCCTTAAGAATTTTCCACTGAGCATTTTCAGCAGTTATTAATTGTTCATCCTCGGACTGTAACCATCCTTTATCAGTAATCTTTGCTCCTCATTTCTCATATCTTTCTAATTCTTCCTCAGTATATTGTGGTTTTTCCTGTTCCACAGGACCTGTCCAGATCAAAGGCGTCTGCAATGAAAGGGTTTTGTTAAGTGCAGCTTTTCTGGCTTGACAGTCAGCCAGCTGATTACCTTCCACTACTGTACTCCCATCCCCGCTGTGTCCTTTGCAATGCATAACAGATACTTCTTTAGGACAATATATAGCAGTTAAAAGTCTCAATACTCTGAAATGCTTAATAGGTTCTCCTGTTGCTGTTTTAAACTCTTTCTTTCCATATTGCAGAATGCGCATGTAAAGTCAAATAAGCATACTTTGAATCCATGTAGATATTTACCCACTGCCCTTTGCTTAACTCTAGAGCTCGGGCCAGAGCTACAAGCTCCACTAACTGAGCACTGGTTCCCTGGAGGAGAGATTTTGCTTCCAAAACCTGTTCAGCCTTCACCACGGCATAACCTGCTTTACACTTTCCATCCCAAAAAAATGAACTGTCATCTGTAAATATTTCCATGTCAGGATTGTCTAATGGGGTATCCATTAGATCCTCCCGAGCTGCATAAAGTTAGGAATTGGGAACATTGTGATCAGGTGTCTCATTTTCCTTCTCAGGAAGGAAAGTGGCAGGATTTAAATTTTCACAAACTTTAAGCTTAGTTACTGGTCCTTCTAACAACAATGACTGATATTTAAGAAGCCTACTGTCTGTCATCCAAATATTAACCTTAGAATTTAAGATTCCACTCACATCATGAGAAGTCAGCACAGTAAGGTTTCGTCCATTAATTATTTTTAAAGCTTCAGGTGCTAATAAAGCCGCTGCCCCAATTACTCTTAGGCAGTGGGGCCACCCACATGAAATTACATCTAATTCTCTGCTTAGATAAGCAATAGGTTGCTGGTGAGGCCCTTGGGGTTGTGTCAAAATTCCCAAGGCCATACCTTTCCTTTCAGTAACAAATTAAATTCTGACCATGTGGGCAAGCTCAGAGCTGGAGCTTGCAGGAGAGCAGTCTGAAGAACCTTAAAAGCGTTTTGAGTTTCTGGAGACCAAACCAGTTTGTCAGGTTGGGCCTGCTGAGTTTCAGGTATAAGTTTATATAAAGGCCGGGCAAGTTCCCCATAACCCGGAACCAAATGCGACAGTAACCTGTGATTCCCAAAAATCTTCTCAATTGTCTTAAAGTCATACATAGGGGGTGATTTAGTATAGGTTTAATTCTCTCAGGGCCTATGGCCCTAGTCCCTTCTGATATGATTAAGTGAAGTTGCTCAGTCGTGTCCGACTCTTTGCAACCCCATGGACTGTAACCTACTAGGCTTCTCTGTCCATGAGATTCTCCAGGCAAGAATACTGGAGTGGATTGCCATTTCCTTCTCCAGGGGATCTTCCCAACCCAGGGATCGAACCCAGGTGTCCCGCATTGGAGGCAGATGCTTTAACCTCTGAGCCACCATTAGGCCCAGATACCTAACCTATTAGGGCTTCCCTGGTAGCTCAGATGGTAAAGCTTCTGCTTACAATGCAGGAGACCTGGGTAGATCCCCTGGAGAATATTGTTGACAAAGCTGAGCCTTTTCTCTTGATGCCTTGTAACCACAGCCTGCCAGAAAGTTTAAGAAATCTTCTGAGGCTCACGAACAAGGTTTCTCTGTCTCAGCACAGAGCAAAATATCATCTACATATTATAACACCATCGCTTCAGAGTTATTAAAGTTTTGTAGATCCCATGACAAATTTTGTCCAAATAAGTGAGGACTGTCACGAAATCCCTGGGGCAAAACTCTCCAGGTTAACTGAGAAGCGGGCTGCATAGGGTCTTCAAAAGCAAATAGAAATTGACTTTCTTCTGCCAAGGGCACTGAATAGAAAGCAGGTTTCAAATCAATTACTGAGAAATATTTGGCTAGTTCAGGAATTTCAGACAATAGAGTATAAGGATTAGGCACCACGGGGTGTAAAGGAACTGCAGCCTCATTTATTATATGTAAATCTTGAACTAGTCTCCATTTACCATTTGATTTCTTTATACCCAAAATAGGAGTGTTGCAAGGACTGTTACAGGGAATTAATAGTCCCTGTTCCTTTAAATTTTCGATGATGGGTTTTAACCCTTCCTTAACCTCAAGTTTCAGTGGATACTGCTTCTTATGTGGAAATAAGTGCGGGTCTTTGACCTTGACAACTACAGGAATAGCATTTTGTGCTCGACCCACAGATTTTCCATCAGCCCATACTCTAGGATTTACATTTTGTTCAACTAAAGGGAGAGAAAGGGAGGGCTCCATATTCATGAAAATAGAGGCATGGACCTTACTCAGTATATCCCTCCCCAAAAGGGGTGAGGGAGATTCTGGCACGATCAGAAACTCGTGTGAAAATAGCACAGAATCCCAGTTGCAAGATAAAGAATAACTGAAATAATACCTTTTGGCTCGTCCAGACGGTCCCATTACAGAAGCGGATCGGGAAGAAAGTGGGCCAGGGGCTTCAGTAAGCACAGAGTAATTTGCCCCAGTATCTAAAAGGAAATCAATGGATTGGCCTCCCCACAATTATTAATACCCGGGGCTCCTCAGGTGTAATTAGGACGGGAGCTTGTGTGGGGACCCCCAGGCACCTTCAGTCCTGATTGTATTGAGAGTCCGACCCCGGAGACCTACGCCTCTGAGGGCAGTCTCTCTTCCAGTGTGGTCCTTTGCAGACCGGACATGGAGGCGGGGGCAGCTTAGATGCCTGAGGGCAATCCCCCTTGAGGTGGCCCTCCTTTCCACAGTAATAGCAAGCCCATCCCTTTTCACCTGGGTCCTTCTGGGCATCTTTCTCTGGCTGTTTAAGAAAGTTTTTCATAGCCATTGCGAAGGCTTTCGCCTATTCCTTTGTCTTTTTTCGCCTTTCTTTCTTTTCCTCATATTCCCTACCATAATAGACTGTGTGAGCCAGTTGTAACAGAGTATCTAAAGACTGATTTGGTCCATACGCCCATTCTAATAGCTTACAGCAGATATCTGGAGCTGACTGAGTGAGAAATCTATCTTTTAAGATCACATTTCCCTCTTCATGTTCGGATCAATCTCAGTGAATCTGCAAAGGGCTTCTCTTAGTCTATCTAGGAATTTACCAAGAGTTTCCTTCTCTTCCTGTTCTATGTCTGTCAATTCACCATAGTTTAAAGGCTTAGTGAATGGATGTGAGAGTTGGACTGTGAAGAAAGCTGAGCACCGAAGAATTGATGCTTTTGAACTGTGGTGTTGGAGAAGACTCTTGAGAGTCCCTTGGACTGCAAGGAGATCCAACCTGTCCATTCTGAAGGAGATCAGCCCTGCGATTTCTTTGGAAGGAATGATGCGAAAGCTGGAGCTCCAGTACTTTGGCTACCTCATGCAAAGAGTTGACTCACTGGAAGACTCTGATACTGGGAGGGATTGGGGGCAGGAGGACAAAGGGATGACCCAAGATGAGATGGTGGGATGGCATCACTGACTCGATGGACGTGAGTCTAAGTGAACTCTGGGAGTTGGTGATGGACAGGGAGGCCTGGCGTGCTGCGATTCATGGGGTCGCGAAGAGTCGGACATGACTGAGCGACTGAAATGAACTAAACTGAAAGGCTTAGAACGTGCCTGCCTGAGTCCTTCAAGAATACATCTGACAAAATAACTCTGATCCCATCTTCTTTTAGCTGTGCTGTAGTCCCAGTCTGGTTCTGTAGTTGGGACCGCCTGATTTCCAGTGGGGAAAGCTGCTATCTCGTTCTCCCTCTTCCCTACTGATTCATTACCAAGCCATTCATCTCCATAAGCAACCGCTTTTCCCAAAACTCGAGTCTTTGAGTTGGGAATCAGCGTTTGTCCCAAGATATACATCACATCCTTCCAAGTAAGGTCATAAAGCAGAGTAACATCTTTAAAAGCTCTAATATATTTTTCTGGGTCTTCTAAATAGTCTCCCATATCCTCCTTGATTCTATGTATTTCTTGATAAGAAAAAGGCTTATTAACTCTCATAGACTGATTATTTCTTCTGGTGGGTGTTTCATGAAGAGGTAACAGCTTGTGTGGCTGTTCCTCAATCTCTCTGGCTGCTCTGCACATATGATCCCAGGGATAGACTGGAGAAATCTGCTTTTCTTTTTCTCTTTGTCTCCTGTCCTCCATCTCATCTCTTACTTCGAAGGTCTGAGTTTCTACTGAAACCAGAGTAGTCTGAGGTCGTACTGAGACAGGAGTTGTTTGGACCTCCATGTGGGCAGTTTGAATCCTTGGTTTGGATTTCCACTGAGACCAAGGCAGTTTGAATCTCAGTTTGGGTTTCCACTGAGACCAAGGCAGTTTGAATCTCAGTTTGGGTTTCCACTGAGACCAAGGCAGTTTGAGTCTCAGTTTGAGTTTCCACTGAGACAAAGGCAACCCTTCTGTGGGGGGTTCTCTGGCTTTCGGTTTGCTCAGCTTGGAGCCCCGGGTACGGGAGCAAAGTAGGAGGACAGGAGGGAGCTGAAGGTTTCACACCCAAATCTATAAAGGTTTCACACCCAAATCTATACCCTTAGGACATAAGTCTGGCATATTTTGCAGAGAGAAAAAGTGCAACACATATGCTACTTCTACCCATTTCCCTTGTTCCTTACAAAATCGGTCTAACGGTAAAACAGTATTATACTTAAGAGACCCTCCAACTGGCCACCGTCCACTGTCCTCCAATGGATACTGTGGCCATGCAGTATCACATAAGAAGACCAGGTGTGTCTTCTTTTAAGCCCTGGGGATCAAATCTATCCCAGCTTTTTAGGATACAGTTCAAAGGAGTGAGGCTAGAATTGTTAGCTTCCATCTGTAAGAGAGAAAAAAAGCGACCAGTGCCATTTTTCTACCAGAGGTGTCCCTCCCTGCTCTAGATGGGGGTGTAGACAGACTTTACACCAAAAGCTTTTCCTTCCTGGTTGGACTTAGTCTGTCCTTTACCAATGCAGGCGCTGTCCTCGTCCCTCCCGGTTCTACCACTGAGATGGGGTGGGGATGTACCAGGGATAGACCTGATAGCATCCCTACCTGACGTCCAGCTCTTCACCATTAACCTTGCTTGCCTCTGATTTCACCCAGGGTGCAATCAGAGTAACCTTCTGGAATGCCTCCCAAGCTAAGGCTACTGGGGGAAACATTTGTCACCTGAGTGCCTGTGCACGACCCTGAGTATATTCCTGACCACAATAAGACCAAAACGAACATAAAGCTGAGATGTTCTTTTCAAGCATCACCACACAAGTATAAGAGCCTCCTCTGGTCCACTAAGAGCCAGCGTTACCAAAGGAAAAAAACCCATTGCAGTCCCAATCTCAATAACCTTTAACCTCAGAGATGTTCTTGGAGCTAGAGCTCCATCTAGATTCCGAACTTCTGATTACAAGCGAGGTTAGGTGCTTTCTTGACTACCAATCCAAGTTTGGGACCTAAGCCACAGTACACCGTAACAGTATAGATCACAGTTCAGTTCAGTTCAGTCACTCAGTCATGTCCGACACTTTGCGACCCCATGAATCGCAGCACACCAGGCCTCCCTGTCCATCACCAACTCTCGGAGTTCATTCAGACTCATGTTCATCAAGTCCGTGATGCCATCCAGCCATCTCATCCTCTGTCGTCCCCTTCTCCTCCTGCCCCTAATCCCTCCCAGCATCAGAGTCTTTTCCAATGAGTCAACTCTTCACATGAGGTGGCCAAAGTACTGGAGTTTCAGCTTTGCCATCATTCCTTCCAAAGAAATCCCAGGGTTGATCTCCTTCAGAATGGACTGGTTGGATGTCCTTGCAGTCCAAGGGACTCTCAGGAGTCTTCTCCAACACCACAGTTCAAACGCATCAATTCTTCGGCACTCATCTGTCTTCACAGTCCAACTCTCACATACATACTTGACCACAGGAAAAACCATAGCCTTGACTAGACGGACCTTAGTCGGCAAAGTAATGTCTCTGCTTTTGAATATACTATCTAGGTTGGTCATAACTTCTCTTCCAAGGAGTAAGCGTCTTTTAATTTCATGGCTGCAGTCAACATCTGCAGTGATTTTGGAGCCCAAAAAAATAAAGTTTGACACTATTTCCACTGTTTCCCCATCTATTTGCCATGAAGTGATGGGACCGGATGCCATGATCTTCGTTTTCTGAATGTTGAGCTTTAAGCCAACTTTTTCACTCTCCACTTTCACTTTCATCAAGAGGCTTTTGAGTTCCACTTCACTTTCTGCCATAAGGGTGGTATCATCTGCATATCTGAGGTGATTGATATTTCTCCCGGCAATCTTGATTCCAGCTTGTGTTTCTTCCAGTCCAGCGTTTCTCATGATGTACTCTGCATATAAGTTAAATAAGCAGGGTGACAGTATACAGCCTTGACATACTCCTTTTCCTATTTGGAACCAGTCTGTTGTTCCATGTCCAGTTCTAACTGTTGCTTCCTGACCTGCATACAGATTTCTCAAGAGGCAGGTGAGGTGGTCTGGTATTCCCATCTCTTTCAGAATTGTCCACAGTTTATTGTGATCCACACAGTCAAAGGCTTTGGCATAGTCAATAAAGCAGAAATAGATGTTTTTCTGGAACTCTCTTGCTTTTTCCATGATCCAGCGGATGTTGGCAATTTGATCTCTGGTTCCTCTGCCTTTTCTCAAACCAGCTTGAACATCAGGGAGTTCACGGTTCACATATTGCTGAAGTCTGGCTTGGAGAATTTTGAGCATTACTTTACTAGCATGTGAGATGAGTGCAATTGTGTGGTAGTTTGAGCATTCTTTGGCATTGCCTTTCTTTGGTATTGGAATGAAAACTGACCTTTTCCAGTCCTGTGGCTACTGCTGAGTTTTCCAAATTTGCTGGCATATTGAGTGCAGCACTTTCAGAGCATCATCTTTCAGGATTTGAAACAACTCGAATGAATTCCATCACCTCCACTAGCTTTGTTCGTAGTGATGCTTTCAAAGGCCCACTTGACTTCACACTCCAAGATGTCTGGCTCTAGATGAGTGATCACATCATCATGATTATCTGGGTCGTGAAGATCTTTTTTGTGCAGTTCTTCCATGTATTCTTGCCACCTCTTCTTAATACCCTCTGCTTCTATTAGGTCCATACCATTTCTGTCCTTTATCGATCCCATCTTTGCATGAAATGTTCCCTTGGTATCTCTCATTTTCTTGAAGAGATCTCTAGTCTTTCCCATTCTGTTCTTTTCCTCGATTTCTTTGCATTGATCGCTGAAGAAGGCTTTCTTATCTCTTCTTGCTCTTCTTTGGAACTCTGCATTCAGATGCTTATATCTTTCCTTTTCTCCTTTGCTTTTTGCCTCTCTTCTTTTCACAGCTATTTGTAAGGCCTGCCCAGACAGACATTTTGCTTTTTTGCCTTTCTTTTCCATGGGGATGGTCTTGATCCCTGTCTCCTGTACAATGTCACGAACCTCATTTCATAGTTCATCAGGCACTCTATCTATCAGATCTAGACCCTTAAATCTATTTCTCACTTCCACTCTATAATCATAAGGGATTTGATTTAGGTCATACCTGAATGGTCTAGCAGTTTTCCCTACTTTCTTCAATTTAAGTCTGAATTTGGCAATAAGGAGTTCATGATCTGAGCCACAGTCAGCTCCTGGTCTTGTTTTTGTTGACTGTATAGAGCTTCTCCATCTTTGGCTGCAAAGTATATAATCAATCTGATTTCAGTGTTGACCATCTGGTGATGTCCATGTGTAGAGTCTTCTCTTGTGTTGTTGGAAGAGGGTGTTTGCTATGACCAGTGCGTTTTCTTGGCAAAACTCTATTAGTCTTTGCCCTGCTTCCTGCTTTTCACATTCCAAGGCCAAATTTGCCTGTTACTCCAGGTGTTTCTTGACTTCCTACTTTTGCATTCCAGTCCCCTATAATGAAAAGGACAACTTTTTGGGGTGTTAGTTCTAAAAGATCTTGTAGATCTTCATAAAACCATTCAACTTCAATTTCTTCAGCGTTACTGGTTGGGGCATAGACTTGGATAACTGTGATATTGAATGGTTTGCCTTGGAGACGAACAGAGATCATTCTGTCATTTTTGAGATTGGATCCAAGTACTGCATTTTGGACTCTTTTGTTGACCATGATGGCTACTCCATTTCTTCTGAGGGATTCCTGCCCGCAGTAGTAGATGTAATGGTCATCTGAGTTAAATTCACCCATTCCAGTCCATTTTAGTTCACTGATTCCTAGAATGTCAACGTTCACCCTTGCCATCTCTTGTTTGACCACTTCCAATTTGCCTTGATTCATGGACCTGACATTCCAGGTTCCTATGCAATATTGATCTTTACAGCATCAGATCTTGCTTCTATCACTAGTCACATCCACAACTGGGTACTGTTTTTGCTTTGGCTCCATCCCTTCATTCTCTCTGGAGTTATTTCTCCACTGATCTCCAGTAGCATATTGGGCACCTAATGACCTAAGAGGGAGTTCCTCTTTTGGTATCCTATCATTTTGCCTTTTCATACTGTTCATGGGATTCTCAAGGCAAGAATACTGAAGTGGCTTGCCATTCCCTTCTCCAGTGGACCACATTCTGTCAGGCCTCTCCACCATGACCTGCCTGTCTTGGGTTGCCCTGTAGGCATGGCTTTGTTTCATTGAGTTAGACAAGGCTGTGGTCCTAGTGTGATTAGATTAACTAGTTTTCTTTGAGTATGGTTTCAGTGTGTCTGCCCTCTGATGCCCTCTTGCAACACTTACCATCTTACTTGGGTTTCTTTTACCTTGGTGTGGGGTATCTCTTCACGGCTGCTCCAGCAAAGCACAGCCGCTGCTCCTTACCTTAGATGAGGGGTATCTCCTTACCGCCACTGTTCCTGACCCTCAACGTGGGATAGCTCCTCTAGGCCCTCCTGTGCTGCGCGGCCACCACTTCTCGGGTTGCTCCTCCCAGCCGCCAGCCCTGGCCTCGGGTGGGAGGTGGCTTCTCCTGGCAGTCTCTTGAAAGTCTATGACCCGATAGATTAGGTTAGTACTTCTAATTCCCAAGGAGTTATGAAATGGTCAGAGACCAAAAAGATTGAGCGAGAAAGGAGAGTTCGATCCACACACTTTGCCCATTTCTGGTTGGTTCCCAAAGGAGACATTGGGTGCCTCTTTGCATCTGGCAGGTCGGTATAAACCCCCGACAGGTTTCTGCCATAAGCAGTATGAGATCACCGTGGAACCACAGAGCAGGGCTCCTCACTTGCTTCATGCAGGGCATGTCATTCATTCACACAAGCATACCGTAGAGTTAGTAAAGCACAGCAGAAAACGTGTTGGCTAAGAGAACAAAGAACTAGAGCTCCAAGCATCCTTACCTTGTCCTGAAGGATCCCAGACGAGCCCCCAAGATGAAAGGCTGTTGTTGAATCACGCAAAGACACTGGGATTCTTGACCCCCAGAGGAGAAGAATTCAATCCGGGGCCAGAGACAACGCTTGATCACTCAGAGCCTTTGTGTAATAAAGTTTTATTAAAGTATAAAGGAGATAGACAAAGCTTCAGACATAGGCATCAGAAGGGGGCAGGAAAAAGTACCCTCCTGCTAGTCTTCAACTGGATGTTATATAGTCACTAGCAGTCTGTTAATGAAAGAAAGGAATGTCTTAAAACTCAGAATGGCACCAGGCCCCTCACCCATCAGATGCATTTTGGGATAATCTTGGCAACAAATGGTTCATCCTGGGCCATAAAATGATTAACTTGAATCTTGAAGAAGGGCAGATCACAATACAAATAGTTTCATTTACATAGATTAGGGGAGCAATATCTAAGTATACCATACTGGTTTGTCAAGTAGGTTCTGAGCCAAGAGGTGGAACCAACTTGAAGACAGAGTTTGGAGTAAATGCATAGTACATTAGCATAGCTTAAGACAAACATTTCCATAAGAAAAGGGCATCTCTAGGTTTGAGAATAGTTAACTTCAGGTGAAACCAGGTGTCATTATGGCAACACAGTATTTTAAGAGAAATCTCTTTTTAAATTTGTATAGAGAAGGAGAAAAATATCCCTTGTTTGTTTCATCCTGCCGCTTAAGAGAGATAAAATGTCTGACACTTGCAGGCTATTTCTTCCATTTGGAGACCCCTGGCCTTCCTGCCTGTTACCCTCTCAATTTGCAATCTTCCCAAACCAGGACTCAAATGCATATCTTAAGCACTGGATCAAACGGGAAAACACTCTGGAAGGAATTTGAAATAAATCCCTTGTACATGAAACTTGGCACCATGGCCTATTTATAACGAGACTGAAAGAGGATTGTCCCTGCTTCAAGTAACCTCCTGAGATCAGGACTGATTGAGATTCCCCTCCCAAGGGTTCTTACAAGATCTTGAAGCTCTGCTGCAATGTGGCTTTGTTCTCGCTTCAGTTTCTGAATCCCACACTAGAGCACAGCTTCCAAAGGGCAGGGCTGTCACTTGACTTACTTCTAAGTATACATTGGTAGATCTTGTCTCATTCAGACCCTAATGTCAAGACAAGGATAATACAAAGTTCAGTTATTCTGAGTGTTAGGTTACAGGTTCAACAACTGTAATCAAACCCTAAATAACGTTGTCTTAAATACAACACAATTTCAATTCTCTTTCATATAATGTTAGTGCAAGTCTCTCCACAGAGATGAGGGCCCACTTCTTTCTTGTCACATCTTCTGCCTGTGCTACTTACCTCTGGTCTAACATGGCTGCTTCTGCTCCTGTCACTACATCTGCATTCCAGCTAGTGGGACAGAAAATAATACTTGCAATTGAAAGTGACATATCACCTCTACTCAAATTCCACTGGCCAAAGTATCTTCCATGGTCATGGCAAACCTAGAGGTGGTGGGCATACAGAAGGGCAGGGAAATGTGATCCTACTTCAGAACATTCACGAGTAGCAAGAGCCACCACCCTTCATTCATGTCCCTGTAATTCATTCTTCTTTGATTCTCCCCACACAGCTCTCAGTCTTTTTTCACCTGCAGATATGGATATGGATGAGGTTATAAGAGAGGACATGGCCCAGGCTGTACAAATATGGAGAAAACAAGAAAGGAAAGAAGATAAGAACATTAAAAATGCAAAATCTAAAGGAAAGCATGCTTATAATCATAACTTTGCATTTATACAATTTAGGTATAATGGTTGATGAATCAATTTATAAAATAAAAATTAGAGAAATGTAAAATATAAATATATTCACTAAACCCAACAAGATAATAAGGCTATATCATATTAAACAAATAGTATCAGGATTAAGTTTGGATGCACATTGCAAAAAACTAAAACAACTATAACTTTAGCAAGATAAACTTGATTTTTCTCACCCATTGAAACAAAGCTGGACGTGGGCAAGCCAGAGCTTGGGTGCTATCCATCTCCAAGTTTACATGATTGTCCAATACAACTGCAGGAGTTCCAGCCATCACAACCAAAATCCAGACAAGAGTTAGGAAGTAGGTGAGGAAGGAAAGAGTCCCATCTCTCAGCTGAATCAGCTCCTTGAAAGCAGTCTTCCAAGAAATCCCTCTTACAGATCTTCTTGCATCTCTAAGTCAACTGTCATGACTAAGAGCACAGGTGGGCAGGAAATGCAGCCCTGTAGCTACTGGGCTCATGGCTATAAAACAAACTATTTTCAGTTTAGAAAGAGAAGCAGAGAATAGATCATTTTGTAGGTAGCCTGCAGCGCCTGCCTTAAGGAACAAACCTTTTCTGAATGGATTAGGCTGACCGGCTGGGCACAGTGTGGGAAATGGGAATGAGAAACAGCTAGATGGACCTGAACTGTGCTCCAGGAAAAAAGACAGACTGGACAGTAGAGATCTTCTAAGGACTGAAGTGAGGATTATACACACCACATGATGCACTTTGGATTGAAAACTGCTTTTCCAACTCAGGTCCCAAATCTCTCTCAATTCTTCAGCTTCTAAATACCTTGTCTTTGTTATTTCACATTGATCTACCTGTCTCACCTTCTTTATTTCTGTTCACATCACTTCTCCATCTAGTCCACCAGCATTGTAAGATCCAGTACTGAGGAGTTAGCAACACTTTCTAGACGTGGGTAGAAACACAATATTTCTACTTTAGTATTTGTCTTTATCAAGGTCTTCTGAAGGACTGATACGGCTAGAATTATGGAGATCTCACGTTTGAGGCCTTTTAAAAATCATTTCTTGTTACATTGGTCTGTTGGTGCTGATGCAGTCTTATAGTTGTACGTTTGAGAAAGTGTATTATCTTGTTTTTGATGTGTATTTTTCTTGGGTATAGAATTCTAAGTCAATTATATTTCTCTCAGCATTTTAAGATGTGGTGCCAGTGTCCTCTGCTAACATTGTTTCATATGCCTAATCTGCTATCTTTCCCATTTTTTGTTCTACTGTGTCTGTTTTTCCTTTGGTTACATTTCCTTGGTTGATTGTTTTAAACAATGAATTATCATGTGTCTATGAACAGTTGTCATATTTCTTGTCCTTGAATTAATTGAGCTTCTTTGTTAACGGGTTTATAGCTTTCATCATATCTGGAAATTTTTCAGCCAATAATTATGAAGTTCTTTTCACTATTCTCCTGTCTTTCACTTCCTGTAGGAATCCATTTACATATATTTTAGTATTCTTAAAGTTGTTTCAAATCTCTGTGATGCACAATTAATTTTTTCCCACAGTCTTTCCATTCGTATTTTCCATGTCTGTATTTAACATACTCAGTATTCTTCAGCTTCATGAATATAAGGATTAATGATGTAGTAAGCATTTTAATGCCCTTCCCTGCTAATTATGTAATGTATTTTTAACTGTGTTTTTACTTGTTGATTTTTCCCTCATTATGGATATTTTCTTGCTTCTTTATACATCAGAAATGTTTTTCTATTTAAATTTATGTATTTATCTTAATTAGAGGATAATTACTTTACAATATTGTGATTGACCAAAGGCAAATATTTTCACAATTCATTTGGAAATTTTAAATTGGATATTGGATATGGAAAATTTTACCCTTTGGATGTTGAATATTTTTTAATTTTTATAGATTATTCCTGGTACTGTTTGCAAACACTGTTAATATCTTGAAAACTACTGTATTTTTTGAAGGCTTGCTGTTCAGTTTTTTTTGTTGTTTGTTTGTTTTTTAGCTGATATGAGACCAGCAATTAGACCAGGTTTCCTATTCCCCACTAGTAAGGTAATATTGTCTTCAGAGTCATACTGATGTCATGGGAATTATGAGTAATTTCCATGCTGGTGGGTGGGGACACCATTAGACTTGGCTCAATTTGAGACTCAAGGATTGTTCCCTATAATACTGACCACTACTATCAACTCTCTGCTGAAAACTGAAGGGGTATCACCTGTACACTCGCACAGTTCTCTGTGTGTAGCTCTCTCCTGTGAACCCTAACTATCTAGAGTCTCAAATCTCTCTTTTTGAGGAAACCGTTTGTCTCTGCCCAGATACCACTTCCGTGTATGTGTTGAAAACAATTTCTAGAGTTGGGGCAATTGTAGAACTCACCTTGCTTGCTCCCCACCTCAGGAATCCATTCTCTGCTGCCTGACGTTTGATGTAAAAAACTGTTCTTTCTTTTATCTCTTCTACTTTCAAGTTGTTTGAGACAGGAGAATAAATGTGTCCTTTGTTCCTCTATTTCTACCAAAATGGAGGCTTCCCTGCAATCAGAAATCACTGAAAGCCTTGTGAATGCTAGGCAGTGACTTCTGTGCATGGGTGCAGACTAACTAGGAATATGTGTTGGGACTTTGGGGAGCTCTGTCTTGCTGGAAAAACATAACCATTACAAATAGTATTTGCAATGGGGTATGTTCAGTTCAGTTCAGTCACTCAGTCATGTCCGACTCTTTGCAACCCCATGGACTGCAGCACACCAGGCTTCTCTGTCCTTCACCAACTCCTGGATCTTGCTCAAACTCATGTCATCGAGTCAGTGATGCCATCCAACCATCTCATCCTCTGTCATTCTCTTCTCCTCCTGCCTTCAATCTTTCCCAGTAATAGGGTTTTTCTAATGTGTAATTTCTTCACATCAGTTGGCCAAAGTATTGTAGTTTCAGCTTCAGCATCAGTCCTTCCAATGAATATTCAGGATTGATTTCCTTTAGCATGGACTTGTTGGATCTCCTTGTAGTCCAAGGGACTCTCAAGAGTCTTGTCCAACACCACAGTTCAAAACCTTCAATTCTTCATTACTCACCATCCTTTATACTCCAAATGTCACATCCATGCATGACAACTGGAAAAATCATAGCTTTGATTGTACTGAACTTTTTCAGCAAAGTAATGTCTCTGCTTTAAAAAATGCTGCTAGGCTTGTCATAGCTTTTCTTCAAACAAGCAAGCATCTTTTAATTTCATGGCTGCAGTCATCATCTGCAGTGATTTTGGAGCCCCTCAAAATAGTCTCTCACTGTTTCCATTGTTTCCCTGTCTATTTGCCATGAAGTGATGGGACCAAATGCCATGATCTTCATTTTCTGAATGTGGAGTTTAAGCCAGATGTTTCACTCTCTTCTTTCACTTTCATCAAGAGGCTCTTTAGTTTCTCTTCACGTTCTGCCTTGAGGGTGGTATCATCTGCATATCTGAGGTTATTGATATTCCTCCCAGCAACCATGATTCCAGCTTGTGCTTCATCCAGTTGGGCATTTTGCAAGATGTACTCAGCATATAATTTAAATAAGCAGGGTGACAATATACGGCCTTTAATTACTCCTTTCCTGATTTGGAACCAGTCTGCTGTTCCATGTTCAGTTCTAACTGTTGCTTCTTGACCTGCATACAGATTTCTTAGAAGGCACGTAAGATGGTCTGGTATTCCAATCTCCGTAAGTTTTTCACAGTTTGTTGTGATCCATACTGTCAAAGGCTTTTGCATGGTCAATAAAGCAGAAGCAATTATATTTCTGGAATTCTCTTGCTTTCTCTATGATCCAACAGATGATGGCATTTTGATCTCTGGTTCCTCTGCCTTTTCTAAATCCAGCTTAAACATATGGATTTTCACAGTTCATGTACTGTTGAAGACTTGTTTGGAGAAATTACTTTGGTAGCATGTGAGATGAGTGCAACTGTGTGGTAGCTGAACATTCTTTGAAATAGCCTTTCTTTGGAATTGCAATGAAAACAACCTTTCCAGTCCTGTAGCGACTGCTGAGTTTTCCAAATTTGCTAGCATATTAAGTGAAGCACCTTAACAGCATCATCTTTTAGGGTTTGAAATAGCTCAATTGCAAGTCCATCACCTCCACTAGCTTTACTCGTAGTGATGCTTCTTAAGGCCCTCTTGACTTAAGGGGCCTTCACATTTCAAGATGTCTAGCTCTAAGTGAGTGATCACACCATCATGGTTATCTGGGTCATTAATATCCTTTTTGTATAGTTCTTCTATATATCTTTCAACCTCTTCTTAATATATTCTGCTTCTCTTAAGTCCACGTCATTTCTTTCTTTTATTTGGCCCATCGTTGCATGAAATAATCCTTCCCTACCTCTTATTTTCTTGAGCTGATCTCTGGTCTTTCCCGTTCTATTGTTTTCTTCTATATCTTTGCACTGATCACTAAGGAAGGCTTTTTTTAATTCTCTTCTTGCTATCTTTGGAACTCTGCATTCAGATTGGTATGTGTTTCTTTTCTCTTTTGCCTTTTGCTACTCTTCTTTTCTAAGTTATTTCTAAGGCATCCTCAGACAACCATTCTGCCTTTTTGCATTTCATTCTCTTGGGGATGGTCTTGATGAGGTACATACAGATCAAAAAACAAAGATCACTGCATCCAGTTCCATTATTTCATGGCAAATACATGGATAAACAATGAAAGCAGTGACAGACTTTATTTCCCTGGGCTCCAAAATCACTGCAGATAGTGACTGCAGCTACTAAAAAGCAGAGACATTACTTTACCAGCAAAGGTCTGTATAGTCAAAGCTATGGTTTTTCCAGAAGTCATGAGCGGATGTGAGAGGTGGACCATAAAGAAAGTTGAGCACCAAAGAATTTATGCTTTTGAACTGTGGTGTTGGAGAAGACTCTTACGAGTCTCTTGGACTGCAAGGAGATCCAAGGAGTCCATCCTAAAAGAAATCAGTCCTGAATATTCACTGGAAGGACTGATGCTGAAGCTTAACCTCCATTACTTTGGCCAATTGATAGGTAAAACTGACTTATTTAAGAGACCCCAATGCTGAGAAAGATTAAGGGCAGGAGGCAAAGGGGAAGACAGAAGATGAAATTGTTGGGTGGAAACATCAACTGGATGAACATGAGTTTGAGCAAGCTCTGGGAGTTGGTGATGGACAGGGAAGCCTGGCATGCTGCACCCCATGATATAGCAAAGAGTTGGATATGACTGAGAGACTGAACTGAACTGATATACAGAGGACAATAGGGGAGCAGGCAGAAGTCTTTAAGGCAGGAGGAAGGAACAATTCCTAGATAGCTGACAATTTTGGGTCAGCAGGCCATTTCAAGCTGGAGAGGCTGCAGGGAAGCAATTCTATGCCAGATGGAGAGAATGGTAAGAGAAAGGCTGGGCGGCAGTGCTGGGATTTCCCAAAGGACTAGATCCCTGTTCTACTAAACTTTATCAATGCTCAGTATTGTTAGGTGATTGGAAACATGAGTTTTGTTTTTAAGTGGTAGAGCAATTTTCAATGGAAGGACTGATGACTGATAATGAAGATGAAGCTCCAACACTTAGCCCATGATATGAAGACCCAGCTCACTGGAAGAGACCCTGATACTGGAAAAGATTGTGGGCAGAAGGAGAGGGAATAAAATAATGAGATTGTGAGATGGCATCACCTACTCAAAGGACATGCATTTGAGGAAACTACATGAAATAGTGAAAGATAGGGAAGCCTGTTGTGTTGCCAAACATGTAATCACAGAATCAGACATGACTTAGCAACTGAACAATACCAACGAGGACACAGGGTCCAGTGAAGGATCTGGTCCTGTTTGGAGTGGAGAAAGATTTAGTTGGAAGGGGAGGCTTCCCATCCTCTGGTGTAGGTCCTTGAATCCAAGGCAAGGAGCACAACATTTTGAATGAGTTACCAAACATTGTTTTCTAAAAAAATTAAAAATGCTTTTATACAGGAGAGAGAGCTTTGACTGAGTTTCTTCTCTAAATTTTACTGAGGGAAGTCAAAGGGATCTCGAATGGGCTGAGTCTGCAAAAACCAGATGACCAGCTGCTGGAGGCCAAGGCTTGTGGTAGACATTCTGCACTAGGTGGAAAACGAATCCATAAAAAGTGCCCCTTCTGGAGTGTACATGCCAATGTATCACATTGTTTCAGCAGATCTCTTCAATGCTGCTTTGGGGCAAGCAAGAAATGCATGGTGGGTGGTTTGTTTTTGCCAATTCCTGTGGGTATTTAGATGACTAAATGCCTAGTTACTTCATTGCATGGTTGGAATCAGGCTTGGGAAAGAAAACTAGATCAAGTCCACACATATTTGGTCATTAAACAGCAAGCATAAGAAGGATTCTAAGGCAACTGTAGGTAATTTAAACATGAGGGGCCAAATGGGGACTGTTTCACTTAACAGGCTGAGATTGAACTGTACAGGTTGCCATAGTTGTTGCTATGACAAGTAGCCATAACAGCTACTTCTTGCTACACTGGAGATGTGGGAAACTGAAAAGAGATGAAAAGCCTTACAACTTTCCTTGCAGTGTGATTTCAGGCTAGAAGTAATTGACAAGGAAAGGCTGACTGGTAAGGCTGGGAAGGGAGCAATCTGAGCCAGTAATCATTAGCTGTTGTTGGGGCTCAGAAAACAGAAGCATCACCTCAGTCAGAGTTCAGGGTCAGGGTTCAAAGACAGATGTCATTTGGCTTGAATCAATATTTAGACTTGGGGATGGCAGCCATAACCTTAAACAGAAGGTTTCCTTCTCACCAGGTAGCAGAGTAATTCATATTTGTTCCAGACTCAGGAACCCAGAAAGCCCTCTCAGGGCCACTTGTTCTTGGCAGGCACGCATGCATCTAGAGGTGGAATTATCATCATGGTGTCCATCGTCCAGATGAGAAAACCGAGGTTAAGGGAATTAATCAAGGTCACACAGCTAAGCACGTGAAAAGCCAAGCACAAACCCAGGGTGAAAGTGAAAGTGAAGTCACTCAGTCATGTCCGACTCTTTGCGGTCCTGTCGACTGTAGCCCACCAGGCTCCTCCGTCCATGGGATTCTCCAGGCAAGGATACTGGAGTGGGTTGCCATTTCCTTCTCCAGGGGATCTTCCCGACACAGGGATCAAACCCAGTTCTTTTGCACTGCAGGCAGACGCTTTAACCTCTGAGCCACCATGGAAGCCATACATGAAAACCCAGGGTAAGAGTCCTCAAGTTGTGTGGTTTTGCTCTACACCCACTGGGAGTGGTGGGTGGTGATGTGGCAACATTGCTTAGGCAGAAGCAAGCAGCATTCAGGCTTAAATTGAAGCAAGTAAGGAAAACCGCTAGACCATTAAGCTATGACCTAAATCAAATCCCTTATGAATTTATAGAAGAGATGAAAAATGGATTCAAGGCATTAGGTCTGGAAGCCTGAAGAACTATGGATGGAGGTTTGTAACAATGTACAGGAGGCGGTCACCAAAACAATGCCCAAGAAAAACAAAGGTGAGAAGGAAAAGGGGTTGCCTGAGGGAGCCTTTAAAACAGCTGAGAAAATAAGAGAAGTGAAAGGCAAAGGAGAAAGGGAAAGATATACTCAATGGAATACAGACTTCCAGAGAATAGCAAGGGGATATAAGAAAGTCTTCATAAGTGAACACTGCAAGGATTAGAGAAATATAATAGAACTGTAAAGGGTATAGATTGCTTCAGGAAAATTGGAGCTACCAGAGGAACACTTCATGCAAGGATGGACACAATAAAGGGCAGAAAAGTCAAAGACCTAACAGAAGCAGATGAGATTAAGAAGAGGTGGCAAGAATGCACAGAAGAACTATACAAAAATAGTCATAAAGACCTGGATAGCAATGATGCTTGGGTCACTCATGTAAAGCCAGATATATTGTAGTATGAAGTCAAGTGGGCCTTAGGAAGCATCACTAGAAACAATGATAGGAGAGGTGATGGAATTCCAGCTGAGCTACTTAAAAAATCCTAAAGAATGAGACTATAAAAGTGCTTCATTCAACATGTCAGCAAATTTGGAAAACTCAGCAGTGGCCACAGTGCTGGAAAAGTTTTCATTCAGTTTTCATTCCAATCCAAAAAAAAGGCAATTCCAAAGAATGTTCAACCTATCATGCAATTGCACTCATGTCACTTGCTAGCAAGGTAATGCCAAAATCCTTCAAGCTAGGCTTCAACACTACATGAACTGAGAACTTCCACATGTGCGATCTGGCTTGAGGAACCAGAGACCAAATTGCCAACATCCATTGGATCATAGAAAAAGCAAGGGAATCCCAGAAAACACTTCTATCTGCTTCACTGACTATGCTAAAGCCTGTCACTGTTTGGACCACAACAAACTGTGGGAAATTCTTAAGGAAATGGGAGTACCAGATCACCTTACCTGTCTCCTGAAAAGTCTGTATGTAGGTCAAAAAGTGGCAGTTAGAATCAGACACAGAACTGAAAGATTTAAAACTGGGAAAGGATGGGGTGGGGGGAGTATTGTCAAGCAGGGCTCCTGAGATTCAGCCCCCAAACGGACAGACATGCAAACACCAGACTGAAGCACATGTAATATAAAAAAAATAAAAATAAAAATAAATAAAACTGGGAAAGGAGCATGACAAGGTATACACTCTCGCTCTGGTTATTTAACTTCTATATAGGATACATCATTTGATATGCTGGACTGCATAGTTCCCAAGCTGGAATAAAGATTGCTGGGAGAAATATCAACATCCACAGATATGAAGATGACACTGCCCTAATGGCAGAAAGCAAAGAAGAACTAAAGAGCCTCTTGATGAGGAGAGGAGATGCAAAAACTGGCTTAAAGCTCAACATTCAAAAAACTATTCACAAAAGTATACTCAACATTCATGGCATCCTGTCCCACCACATCATCACAAATAAATGAGGAAAAAGTGGAAACAGTGGCAGACTTTATTTTCTTGGGCTCCAAAACCACTATGGACCTTGACTGCAGCCACAAAATTAAAAGACATTTGCTCCTTGGAAGGAAGAAAGGCTATAAAAAACCTGGACAGTATATTAAAAAACAGAGACTCACTTTGCTACAGAGGTCTGTAGTGTCAAAGCTATGATATTTCCAGTAATCATGTACAGATGTGTGATCTGGACCATAATAAAGGGTGAATGCCAAATAATTGAGCTTTTGGACTGTGGTCATTGAGAAGATTCTTGAGAGTCCCTTATACAACAAGGAGATCAAACCAGTCAATCTGAAAGGAAATCAACTTCTGACCCCTGCTGACTCAGCTGAGGCATCTACTGAGGGTCTCCAGGTGGAAAGAACGGATGCTTCCACTGCAAAAGTGCCTAACCATGGCAGCTCCATGCAAATAGTTTGTAGCCCCACCCATGGAGAAGCTCAGAAAGGCCAAAGGCTCTGTGTACCCTGGATCTCCCAATACATGTGTTGCATTCTCACCAGCAGCATTGGAGGCCAAGGAAGAGGCATTCTGGGCCCTGGTGTAGGGGGATGGCTCAGGGATCCACTGGGGCCACCACTTGCAAAGTAGGACTGCAAAGGACAGAGCAGGCATGTGTGGCAGAGAGCTGGAGACTGGGGTGTAGGAACAAGATGGAACCAGCTCTCCATGAAGTACCTCACCCAAAATCCCCTGGAGGACATGCCCAGTGATAAGATCATTTGAGATGGGATGAAGAGAGTCTATTTCATTACCCCTTATAATTCCTCTGAATGAGGAGGTGGTGGAGTTGGTGGGTCATCACAAACTCTTCCATGGCCTAGACCATTCCCAAGTTGGTATCCTTGGGGCTGCTTCTCCCCAGCTTCAGTCATGTAGTTCTGAAGGAAATTGACAATCATGTGTGCTGCTGGGTCAGGGCCAAAGACCATGTAAAGCCTGTCATAAGACCCCATGGCCCTGCCAGGATGGTTGATCTAAGGCTGTACATGTGATCTGAGGTGGGTCATTCAGAGAACACCCTTGAAATCTGATGTCTGCAATCTTCTTTCCTTACTAGGTGATGCCTTTAGGATTTAAAACCCTAGGGCAGGTAGCTTGGACTCCCTCACAAGGTGTAGAAGCCTTAAGGAAGAAAGTTGCCAGGCTAAGACCATCAAAGAAGACCAAACGGAAAGAGCAAGGGTGAGAGAGAATTGATTTCTGATTGTTGGGTCCAGTCACTGAGATCTTTGTATTTGCTCTGATTCTTGTCTCCTGGATTCCCAGAATCTATTCAATGAGTCTCTGTTTTCCTTTAAGCCAGTTGGAGTAGGGCTTCTCTCAATTTTGATTCAGACTTGGTTCTAGATACTTTCTGATCATTGTATACATCCCAGACACAAACAGAGGCAACCATTTGTTTCAGCACCATTAAGAGTGAAACCCTTTATTCTCTACTGAGAATAAGGTGTACAGACCACCAAATACAGTTCACCAGCATCATGGGCAAGAGTGCCCTAGTGTAAGTGAGTGTTTGCTCGGAGCGGCCTTACTGATTCCTGAACCACTCCAAGCATTTACAACTGCCCGTGCCAGGCCAATCCTGTCATTTCCTCAATCAAAGACCGAGAAATACACCCTCAGGAAGACGTCACCCAGGATCCAGGTCCCTGTAGATGAACTCACTTTGTTCTCTAGAAAGACAGTATAGCAGCGGCCTCTAGAATCCTGGGGGAGTCAGAGACACACACCAGTCAGCATGAGCCCTTACCGGTGACTCCCCACAATATCCAGATACAGCACAATTATTTGTTTTATTTCCCTCTTTTGGTAAGTATCAAGGGGTTTTCTCAGCAGCATGGGATGTGAGAGTTCATCCAAAACCAGAGGGCCAAGACATGAGGTTGCGATGAGGAAGGGTGTGATGAGTAGAGTACTGGGAGTTGGGGAAACAGAGGAATGGAAAACAACAAAGTCCTACTGTAGAGCGTAAGGAACTATATTCAATATTCAGTGATAAACCACATGAAAATGAATAAGAAAAAAATATATTTTATGTGTATAACTGAGTCACATTGTTGTGCAGCAGAACTTAATGCAACACTGAAGATCAGCCACACTTCAATATAATTATTTAGAAAAGAAAAAGAGTGTCCATAGTTCTCTTCACTCCCTGTTTCTTTCCTTCTGACTCTTGCTCCTTGTTTTCTTGGCAGAGAATGCTGGTTCTCCTCCTGTGTCCCCACAATCTGTACTTTATTTAAAAACTTTATTTTGTATTGGAGTATAGCTGATTAACAATATGCTGAGTTTCAGATGGACAGTAAATGGACTCAACTGTATGTATCTGGGTATCCTGGTCCCAAAGACACCCCTCCCATCCAGGCTGTCTTATAACTGAGCGGAGTTCTCTGTGCTACACAGCATCTCATTGTTGGTTGTCCATCTTAAATAGAGCAGTGCCCAAACACATTCTTGAAGACTTAACTCAGGAACTCTGAGAAGTCTCCTTCAGCCCAAACGCAACCTCTTTGGCCACTCCAGGCTTGGGTGGGTAACGTACTCTGGTTCCCCATCCCCACTAGTCAGTCCCTAGCCCTCATCACCCTGAGTAAGTCCCCAGTGCCCCAGTGCAGAGCACCTTGGGATGCCATTTGCATGGAATCCAGTGCAGTTTCGCCTAGAACCAAGCAACCCTCCATATGGTTCAGTGAGTTTGTGGTTTTAGAATTCCTGAAATTCCCTCTCTTCCTGAAAGCCTTCTTTGAGCCCATCAGCCTGCTCTGAACTCTCTCAGGGAGCTGACATGAAGCCTCCACCCTGTGCCAGGGCTGAGCAGTCACCATGCACCCTTTATTCACATTAGCATCCAACCTCCCCACAGAGAGGTCTGGTACCCCAACTCAGAAAGGAGGCACCTGGCCAGAGCAACGGGAAGATGCAGCTGAGAACTAGGCTGAGCATGTAATTTATCATCCAAAGCAGAAAAACCTTATGCTGGGACATCACACTGACTGTCATCACACTGACTGTCCCAGCCATTCTCCTTGTAACATGGCCTGTTTCAGGGACTGCTAGAGCTGACTTCCATGCTCATGCACCTAAGAGTTCAGATTGAATTGAAGCTCTTAGAGGACTGAGGACCTTAGTGTTCCCCTCTCCCTGACTCCCACCATGCCATATGATGTGGTATTTCCACGTTTATTTCAGGAAGATCAGTGTCCCACACGGCCCTTTAGTGTCAAGTGATTGGTTTCGTGGGAGGCACTGGCCCAGCCACCAGGCTGAGCAGCATCTGCAATGGGGTGACATGGCCTCCAGAGGGCGCCCTCCTCCCAGCAGCAGCCCAGGGGTTCCTGCAAGCTTCAGTTTGAGAACCAACCCTCAGTATTGTCCTCTCACCTTGAGGATGTAAGCTCGACCTGGCACTGGGTAGTTGATGCCGTTGATGGTGAAGATAATAGAGGGCAGGGTAGTGACTGCAGAACATGAAACGTAGTACTGTTAGAGAGAGAGAGAGAGAGAGATTGGCCCTGGAGATCCTTGTGTGTGCAGACTGGGAGTGACCCTGGGGCATGACCCTTCACCTTGGAACGCCATGGCCTGTCACCGATGAGCTTCTGTATCTTTTCTACCAGTCTTCTTGGGCCTTCGATTGCTGATGTCCCAGTGTCAACAATGGCCTCACAGCCACCAGAACAAGCAATAACCTTTCTTCTCATGGTGATGCTGAAAGACAAAGGAAGAAAGTGGGCGTCAAGGTCACTCTGAGTCTCCCCAGAGTTGTCCCCTTCCTGACTGTCTCCTAAACAGCCCTTCATCTCTTGCCCTCTTTTCCTTTGCTCTCGACACAGCACCTTTCCTGACATCCTTGAATGCAGTACTTGAATACACCAGGATCTTTTGTACATTGACACAAGCTGGTCTTCCTTCCTAGAAGACTCCACGCCACTTTGACTAGCAAATTTCTTCACATTTTCCAGACTCCAGCTTAATTGTATTGTTTTCGGGAAGTCTCTCCCCCGGTGGTTATCAGTATCCTGTCTTGGTCACTCTCTGTAGACCCTTCCTCATGTCTGCTGCTGCTGCTGTTGCTAACTCACTTCAATCGTGTCCGACTCTGTGTGACCTCATAGAGGGCAGCCCACCAGGCTCTGCCTACCCTGGGATTTTCCAGGCAAGAGTACTGGAGTGGGTTGCCATTGCCTTCTCCTCCTCATGTCTAGCATGTACCAAAGTCACAATTCACTATGTGGGCGAGTCACTTCATGTACATCTGCCTTCTTAGATGTGAGGGCGAGTTTTATTCTCCTTGCCTCCCTAAAGTGCCTGGCATACAGTGGATGCCCATTGCTTGTCTGTTCAATGAGTGAATGAAGACTGAGAAAATAATAAAAAACCTCCAGAGAGCTGTATCTGATGGGAAACAAATAACAGGTCACACACAGAGTGAAGATGGAGATTCGCTAGGGAAGCAGATTCTCATACTAGGAGGAGAGAGGGGCTCCTCTGGGAGAGGGTGTCTACCAGCACTGCTCCTACAACCAGCTCAGATCCTGAACCCTGGCCAGGAAATACCTGACTAGTTCACAG
This sequence comes from Oryx dammah, assembly GCF_014754425.2. Classification (NCBI taxonomy): domain Eukaryota; kingdom Metazoa; phylum Chordata; class Mammalia; order Artiodactyla; family Bovidae; genus Oryx; species Oryx dammah. The sequence goes on from NW_024070199.1 coordinate 38,048,544, forward strand.
AAACTTCAAAGGATGGGTCAGCTTTTGTCTGAGGGTATCACACAGAATCTTATTAATTATGCCTCTTGTTCTCAGGTCACTCCTGGATCCCACCTTCCTGATTCTTTCTTATAGCCCCTGTCCCACTGTGTGCCCAAGAATGTGGGGTGTCTTTTTTATTAGTTGTTTTCACATCTTAAGATTGCAACCAACCTCTCTCCACTGCTAGGTAGCTGCTCCCTAAGAAGACCAGTTTTCCCCATTTTCTCAGGGCTGTCTCTTTTTAAACTGATATTTATCTGTACTGAGAACTTCCTATGTCCTAGGTAGCCCTGGACTGTTGGTCATCTTATCATAACTCTGTTCAGGCTGGAGAAATTCTCCCTGATCCTCTGTTCACCACACTATAGAGTCCTCTAATCATGCTCCCCACCTCAAAGGGCAGGGGGTGCAGCCCTCTCCCAGCCACACAGACCTCTCTAGACCCTTTTAGGACCCTGGTCAGAGCCTTGCTCAGAAGGCCTGGGGATTACGAACCCATGGGTTGTTTGTGTATCTATGTGCTTGTGTGTTTGTCTGTATGTGTGTTTCTATGCGTCTCTGTGTGTGCTTGTGTGTCTCTGATTAGCTATGCATGTTTATATGTGTCTCTGTATAGGTTTATATGTGTCTGCTCATGTGTTTCCATGTGTCTGTCTGTCTGTGTTGTTGTGGGTGGTGTATATGTCTGTGTGACTGTGTGTCTGAGAATGCATTTGTGTGTGTCTGCCTGTGTCCATGTACAGTAGTGGGAGCATCACTTGGACTGACCCTCAGAGGGAGAGGCTTACTGGTCCATGTGTACAATCCAGTCGGCGGCTTCGATCAATGGTACCCAGTTGAGCTCTCCCTCATAGTAGCGGCGGTCCACCCCACCAAACATCACCACACTGCCCTCCTGATCATCTCTGTAGAGAGAAATGATGGGGGAGATCCTTGGAGGACAGTAACAATAGCACTGTCTGAGAGCTGTGCTTGTCCACCCATCAAGGCCCTAATAAGGTCCCCATGTACAGATGCAGAAATAGCGTCTAGGAGTGACTGAGATCCAGACTGAGGTCTGTTACTGGCTAATGAGTGGCACGGAGGAGGTTAGAAGCTGAATCACTTGGCTGGGCTCCACCCACTATGTCTTCTGAAGATGCCCTGGACCTCCAGCGACCTGAGTGCTCAGACACCCTCAGAGGACAGGGTGCTGAAGCGTTTGGCTTTCCCCTTGTCCACCTTGTCATTTTTTCAGGAAAATCAAGGCCTGGGAGTTCTAAGTGTGTGGGTTCAGGTCACCCAGAGTTGGCTCCACTGGCCTGTGACCTCTACTGTCCACAGGGCCCCACACTCAGAAGGGACCCAACCTCTGTTCTCCCAGTCTTGAAATTCCTAATATTTCTTGAACAAGGGGTCCCACACGTTTGCATCCCACACGTTTGTGTTCCACACTTTCTTTTCTCACTGGCTCCTACAAATTGAGTAGCTGGTCTAGGGTTCCCAGTGGAATGCTAATGAGGAAGGAAAGATATCCACCATCGTTCTTCTTCCTTCCTTATCAAATTCATAAGCAAATCCTAATGCCTTTCCTTCAACTTGTTTCCTGTTGCCTTCCATTAGCCATCCTCCTCACTCACCCCCTTAGACCATGTTACTGGTCTTGAGCCCAGGAGTAGGGATGTATTCCAATAAAATTTTATTTATAAAAGCCAGGGGTGAAGTCAATTGGGCCCTGGAGCCATATTATCCTGGGTTAGATTATCTCTCAGGATACTTCTTTATCAAATATTCTATAATTTTCGTGCAACTGAAAACATCTTACAGCTAATTTGTAGAAAGGGATTGTCCATCTCAGACTTACTTGCTCAAGTAGAAGGCAAAAACAGGCTCAGAAATGGCACCTTGATTCTTCAGGTTGTCAAAGATGGGGATGGCTCCAGAGAGGGATATGTTGCAGTAGCTCAAGCCCAAGATGCCATCAAAAGCTATGCCCTTAAACCCAGATTCTGCCATGCATAGACCGAATGGCTGGTCAGTACTTACAAGGTCCCCAATCTGTGGAAGAGAAGAGTGTTCCCACTTACAGATACGTGAAGTGGGGCTAGGACTTGGCTGGGGTGCATTGCCATTAGATCCTCAGAGAAGAATTGGGGCTGGGCTCTGTCTTCGGGCTTCCCTGGTGGCTCAGACGGTAAAGCGTATGCCTGCAATGCGGGAGACCCGGGTTCGATTCTTGGGTCAGGGAAGATCCTGGAGAAGGAAATGGCAATCCACTCCAGCACTCTTGCCTGGAAAATCCCATGGATAGAGGAGCCTGATAGACTACAGTCCATGGGACCCGCAAAGAGTCGGACATGACTGAGCGACTTTACTTTACTTTACTTTACTTTACTTTTCTGTCTTTGGTGGTCCACAGATGGTTAGATCAAGCTGGGAAGGGAATTTGGGTTCCATTTGAGAGAGGCTGTGAATTTTTAAACATCTGCCCCTCTGAAAAACACCACCTAGGTGAGTCAAATTGGCCTCGTGGCTTCTGTCCAGGTGGGGCAACCAAGAGTCAGGCCAGGTCCCTTAGGTGCCACCTAGGAACAAAACAATCGAGAGCAAGATAGCTTTCTCTTTGACATCACTGTGACCTAATGACAGGAATGGACTGCATTCTCTGTAATGTACTGTGGATTCTGCATCTGTCCAGGAAGACAGAAGCCGAAAACACAATCTTGCTTGCAGGGTTCTATGAAATTACTGTCTGGACGATTCACTTTTTGGGATATGTATATATTTCTGTTAGTGTGTATGAGAGAGAAACAGAGAGAGGGGAACTACTCAAGTATTTTGGGGGAGGCAGGCCATAGGTTTATTAGACTTGCAAGAGTCATCTAGAATGAGAACTCATTTATCAGGCCCCTTGACTTCTCAGGCCTCCAGTGTCCCACAATGGACACCTGAAGCCCTTGACTGCCCCCAGGTTCCCCAGATCAGTTTTATCGTTTCCCCAAATGCCCCATAGCAACTTCAGTCCTGAAAAGCCAGCCTAACTCCACCTCTTACCACGTGTGCCCTCAGCAAGGCCCTTGCTGTTCACATCTGTTTCCTCATATGTCTCATGAGCTAATCAGACCACCTGCTGTGTGAGGTTGTTGCAGGATTAAACCAGTTATCACCAGAAAGTGCCCGGAACATTCAGTGAATATAAAAGTGGGTGCTTTTATCCCTTCTTCTCGCTCCCAGCAAAATGAACCTTGAACTGCTCATGGGCAGAGGAGCTGCAAGTCCACACCTCAAGCCACTCTCTGGGTTAACTAATTTGTTTGTGTGTCACCATGGGCACTGCCTCCCCAGGGACATGATCCTGTGGATAAGATGGCCAATATCATTGAGAGTTAGGCTAAGAAGGGTCTTGCCAGATGATTCTGCATCTCTTTTGCAAGCAGTGGTCACTCCATAACCAGTCCTGACTCAGCATTTGTTACACTGTTACCCGAACTGTGTCATGAGCAACAACTGCTTTAATTCTCCCGGATCCATAGGTGATGCTGAAGGTCTTATTGGTAGGCCGGAAGGTGGAAGACTGAAGATGTCTGAACCTAACGTGTGTAGCTGCAGACACAAGAGGTGAGTGTCATCAGGTGTCAAGGGTGGAAACAGGGTGGCAGGGCAAGTGAAGGATGGTCCGGGTACAGGGTGTCTGTATTCACAACAGGTTGAGCTGTTGCAAAAGATGGAGGGCACCCACAAGTCAGATGAGCCTGTGTCAAAGATAACCTGGAATTCCTGAGGAGGTGTTCCAATGGTGATGTTACCCACATAGAACAACTACAGGGAGAAGGAGGGAGTGAGTTAGTGCAGAACTGGCTACCCTCTGCCCACACTGATGCCTCCCTCTGGGTGTCACATATCTCTTGAGATCACTTTCTAACCACTGTGCAGCTCACAGGCTTTGGTCACAGACATATCTGCATTTGATATATTTTTCCTGTGCTACATTGTATGCAGGATATTGACTCTATGACCAGGCACTGAAGTGGTACCTCCTGCATGGGAAGCCCAGAGGCATAACCCGTGGGCCTCCAGGACTGCTGGACACCCAGGGAAGTCCTGGTGCCTTCATTTGAGAAGCTCTGTAGTCTCTTCAAACCCAGCCTTAGCACCTGCTTCTCCAGGAGGTCCTTCTTGATCAACCCCAGCCACTCCTTCTAAACTCAGACCACATCCAATCACCAGCACAGAGTTGAGCCTTTCATTTGACATGTATTTACTTTTTGCCTATCTCTCAAGCTAGCACGGGCATTTTTGAAGACATCTTGAAGACAAAATAAGCCTTTTTTCTAATCTAAAAACAGGAACCACAGTGATTCTTATGACCATATTCAGAATACAGGTTCAGTAACTTTTTACTGCTGTCATTCTTGCATCTGTGGCAACTCAATTCCTCTACCTGGGGATTCACAATTGCTTTGCATTTGGTTCTACCTTTTGATAAGTGATTATTCACTCTTCATCTGTAATTGAGTGACTCACTTAGTTCAGAAGGAACAATCACCCTCAAACTAATGACACATCTTTCACACACAAATGGATGTTTACCTGCCACCTGGTAATTGCTGGGCCCAGTCACAAAGAACAACAGTTGAGGATGAGAGTGCCTTCTCCTCTGGGTGGGGTCCCTGTTTTCCAGTGTCTCTGCCTCTTGCAGGAACCCCAACCCCAACATCCCACCTGGCACCTCCAGATGAGCCCCCGTGCTAAGCTAGAGCACCAGGGGGCGCTGTGAGCACCATCCTCCCAAAATACTCACATCCATGCTGTTTCTCAGTGGATGAATAGTTAGATTTGAGCCACGAAAAGAAATCTGGGACAGTCTGTAAGCATGCTCCTTCAGGAAATTGTTCATCATGTTTTTTCCACTGTGGGTTTTTCTCATGGTCTTCACTCTCCTTAGAGGTATTCTTTCACCGAGCCATTTGACAAAGAAAACAAAGATGCTACAATTAGCTGTCAGTGTTAAGGTATAACTGTCATTGTAATGGCCATGTGTATTTTCTAATCATTTTTATGAGGCACATTATTATCAGAATTTTATGCATATACCATGGCAAAGACATAGATTTGGATACAGGTTCTTTTCTGCAATCTTGGGTAAGCCATATGACCATGTGGTGTCTCAGTTTCCCCTTCGGTAAAATGGTGGAATGTAACATTACAAACCCTCCAAATAGAATATCTTGGCGATAACTGAAGTGATGGATATAAGGTACTTGATAAATAGGAAGTCTCAACAATGACAGCCATTAGCTTTGCTGTTGGCATCTACTCATTCCTTCTCATAGAACCTCAAGGAAGGAGATAGAAGGGGAACTCTTATCCTTTTTTACAAGGGAGCAATTTGAAATGCAAGAGGTTTCTGAGTTGACTGTGTTCACACTGCTTGTCCAGTGTAAAACAGTGTATCTTTCTCCAAGTTGAAAGAGAATTGAAAGAAGAATCCAAGATGTAGCGAACAATTAAGGGAAATTTAGAGGATTGAGAAGGAAGGAAGAGCCAAATGAAAAACTAAAAGAAAACAACACAGAGAGAAATACACTCCCAGTGACTTCCAAAGAAATGAAGAGATAAATGACAGTGATACAGAGATGCAGACATAGGCATATACACATTGAAGTAGACAGGGAAAAAAGAGGACATGTTGAATAAAATGTAGAAAAGTGCTATTCCATAGTACCACATTGACATCTGCATAGACTGTGCACTGAACAGTTGCAAGGAGTTGCGTTTTCAATAGGTCATGACATGACTGGACCCCAAGATTTGTGCAACCCAAATCTACACCAAGACCTTAGGATCCACATTTCCTATAACAAGTTATTTATCAAGGAGTAGGAGTTGAACTTTAAGACTCTTAGGGAAATATTCCATTCCCTTCTAAACCTGATGGGTGGAAGACTAATCAGATGCAAAGAAAAATTCAAAAAAGGAATATGATGTGACTTACAGTCCCCATACTTACTTGACTATACACTCTGAGAAGCCCACCAGCCCAAGGAGCACAAGCCACTTCATGTTTCTTTCCTGGCTCCAAGTACTCAGGGAATTTGGGTTCTTAGCATGTAGTGGTGACTAGGGGCCCCTAGTTATATATGCCCTGATTTACCCTAGTTTTTCCCTTTAGGCCAATAAAAGATCTGAAAAAAATACAAAGCTCTCGATAAAATCTTTACCTTCATCAGTGTCCTTGGTGAATGGGCTTTGAAGCTTTTCAGAATACAGAGACTTGAACTGTAATCTCTTCCTTGAATCTTGGCTGGAAAATCAAACTGATCTGCATGAACAGCTAAGAAGACAGAGAACCTTGCTACTTGGAGAAAAAACTGCTAAGAACATCATGAAAATGGATACTAGGGGGCATGCTCGACACTCGTGATTTCATCTCATCTTCCTTTCCACTTCATGAGATATGCATCGCTGTCTTCGTTGGAAAGGAGATTGCTAGGAGGATAAGTTGTCAAATGGCAAACTGAAGACTTCAGGGACAGCCCAGGGACATACAACTGGCTTTAGGTAGTGGGTCTAATGGCAGACATAGGGGCACCTATGATGCCAGGCTGCATCAAAGATAGGACAGAGCAGTACTTCAATTGCATGGTTTCAGTATTGGCAGAAATGTCATATGCATCCACAAGATATTTTATATCATCCAACAACTATACAAGGAAGAACTGTGTGCTAGGATCTTGGGTTAGGGCTTCAAAGTCAAAGTTGATAAAGGCAAAAGTAGTCTTTATCTAAAGAGAGCTAGAAGTCTAGTTCTCACAAACTCATGGCCTCAGGAGGCAGGAGATATGATACTAGGACCAGGTGGCCATGTTGGAATCTGGGCAGCACAGGCCTTACCACTCAGAGCAGCCTTTCCTCCACTTCACCCATGCTGGAAAGCAGGCCAGTTGGCCATGTTTTCAAGAGAATCAGAACTTTGGATATATATGTACAATCTACTGATTTTAATGTTGGAAACTAATTTTTTTTTTCCAAAAAAAGATTGGGAACAAAATCTCCACAGCGATGTGCTGGAATCAGCCTTCAGTCTCTGCAGGTTTTTGTTTCTGGCCTAGAGTTGGGAGTGCAGTGGGGACAGAGAGGAATTTAATTCATGTTTGTTGATTTTAAAAGAGACTGAATGCATACTAAACATGCTGATATTAGGAAATATTGAAGGCATGAGGAGAAGTGAAAGACAGAGGATGAGATGGTTGGATGGTATCACCAAGTCGATGGACATGAGCTTGAGCAAGCTCCAGGAGTTGGTGATGGATAAGGAAGCCTGGCATGCTGCCGTCTATAGCGTTGCAAAGAGACAGACCCAACTGAAGGACTGAACTGAACTGAACACATTGAGAACAAAGACTAATAAATCTAATTGCATCAAGTTGTTGACTAGCTACCTATAACAACACATTACTTAAGTGGCTTTAAAATTCAGACTTATGACTCTACATTCAGAGTGGAATATCTTCTAAGGAAAAACAAAAATACTGCCCATCATAAACCAAACCCAAGAAAACCAAAAGAAAAAGAGGAAAGAAATCTGACACTATATTCAACAACTAGATTCCCTTGGTATCTCTAATTTTCTTGAAGAAATCTCTAGTCTTTCCCATTCTACTGTTTTTCTCTATTTCTTTGCATTGATCACTGAGGAAGACTTTCTTATCTCTCCATGTTATTCCTTGGAACTCTGCATTCAAATGGGTATATCTTTGCTTTTCTCCTTTGCTTTTTGCTTCCCTTCTTTTCACAGCTATCTATAAGGCCTCCTCGGACAGCCATTTTGCTTTTTTGCATTTCTTTTCCTTGGGGATGGTCTTGATTCCTGTCTCCTGTACAATGTCATGAATCTCCTTCCATAGTTCATCAGACACTCTGTCTATTAGATCTAGTCCCTTAAATCTATTTCTCACTTCCTCTTTATAGTCATAAGGGATTTGATTTAGGCCATACCTGAATGGTCTAGTGCTTTTCTCCACTTTCTTCAACTTCAGTCTGAATTTGGCAATAAGGTGTTCATGATCTGAGCCTCAGTCTGCTCCCAGTCTTATTTGTGCTGACTGTATAGAGCTTCTCCATCTTTGGCTGCAAAGAATATAATCAATCTGATTTTGGTGTCCACCATCTGGTGATGTCCATGTGTAGAGTCTTCTCTTGTGTTGTTGGAAGAGGGTGTTTGCTATGACCAGTGTGTTCTCTTGGCAGAACTCTATTAGCCTTTGCCCTGCTTCATTCTGTACTCCAAGGCCAAATTTGTGTGTTACTCCCGGTGTTTCTTGACTCCCAGTTTGGCATTGCAGTCCCCTATAATGAAAAGAACATCTTTTTTTTTTGGGGGGGGGGTGTTAGTTCTAGAAGGTCTTGTAGGTCTTCACAGAACTGTTCGACTTCAGCTTTTTCAGTGTTACTGATTGGGACAATGACATGGATTACCATGATATTGAATGGTTTCCTTGAAAACAAACAAAGATCATACTGTCATTTTTGAGATTGCATCCAAGTACTGCATTTCAGACTCTTTTGTTGACTATGATGTCTACTCCATTTCTTCTAAGGGATTCCTGCCCACAGTAGTAGATATAGTGGTCATTTCACCCATTCCAGTCCATCTTAGTTCGCTAATTCCTAGAATGGTCTTTGTTCACTCTTGTCATCTCCTCTCTGACCACTTCCAATTTGCCTCAATTGATGGACCTAACAATCCAGGTTCCTATGCAATATTGCTCTCTACAGAATCAAATCTTGCTTCTATCATGAGTCCCACCCACAACTGGGTGTTGTCTTTGCTTTGGCTCCATCCCTTCATTCTTTCTGGAGTTATTTCTCCACTGATCTCCAGTAGCATATTAGGCACCTACCAACCTGGGGAGTTCACCTTTCAGTGTCCTATCTTTTTGCCTTATCATACTGTTCATGGGGTTCTCAAGGCAAGAATACTGAAGTGGTTTGCCTTTCCCTTCTCCACTGGACCACATTCTGTCAGACTTCTAAACCATGACCTGTCCGTCTTGGGTAACCACACATGGCATGGCTTAGTTTCACTGAGTTAGACAAGGCTGTGATCCGTGTGACAGCTTGGCTAGTTGTCTGTGATTGTGGTTTCAGTCTGTGTGCCCTCTGGTGACCTCTCTCAACGCCTACCATCTTACTTGGGTTTCTCTTACCTTGAACGTGGTGTATGTCTTCACGGAGGCTCCAGCAAAGCACAGCCACTGCTCCTTACCTTGGAAGTAGGGTAGCTCCTTCAGCTGCCACCGCTGATTTGGACGTGGGGTAGTTCCTCTCCACCATGCTTCTGCACTGCCGTTGCAGCCGCCATGCATCTGCATCGCCATCGCAGCTGAGGAGAGCAATAATTCAACAACGTATTGTTCCGCATATTGTTTCTGTTATTGTGATGGAATTGTATGTATGTTAACAGGTAAAAGCAAGACAATAATTAAAACTAATGTTCTGAAGTAAGCCTTTCAGTGGCAAGAAAAAGAGGTTCACACATAATATATAGAAGTTTATTTCAAACCCTGCTGTCTTAAATCTTGAACTGAAAGCATAAGTTTGTACCAACTAATTATATTCCTTTTTATTTTAATTTTTAAAGAAAATGTGTACTTCCTCCTCTGACCACTGTAAAGCGTAGAAGCAGTGACAACTTGATAACAGTGACTATTCTGAGCTCTAACATGTAGCTTCTAAATACATTTCCCATCAGACGATTTCAGGACTGGGTAAAGAAATGCACAAAATTATCTTGGGAATCTTGAAGGACCAGAAAGCTGAAGGATTTCAAAGACCAATGGGGACTGGACAGAAAGTTTAGGAATCCAAATGAAAAGGCCAAACACCTACCAGTTTTTTTGGACAGAATGATGTTTCTGCTTCTCAACACACAGTTTATGTTTGTCATAGCTTTCCTGCCAAGAAGCAAATGTCTTCTGATTTCATGGCTGCCGTCACCATCCACAGTGGTTTTAGTGGCTAAGATGAAGAAATCCCTCACTGCTTCCACCTTTTCTCCTTCTATTTGCCATGAAGGATGGGGCTGGATCCCATGATGTTAGTTTTTTAATTTTTAACTTTAAGCTGGCCGAATGTGTCCAAATGTTAATAGGCAACATCTAATTTGTCACTGTGATAGATTGCTAAGGCATCAACTCACCATTCTGAGCACAGAGAAAGGAAAACAATCAATATTTATGCTATTTTTGTTTCTATTAAGCATAGGTTATGTAACTACAAACAGTTCCAGGAAAACAAGCTAGACTGTCCCTTCTGGGGATGATGAGAGAGTGATGGGGAGCAGCTATAATACAGATGAAGCCTCACTCACTGGCCTGCAGCTCACCTCCTACTGTGCAGGTCTGGTTCCTAATAGACCAAGGACTGGTACTGGTCCTGACCCACTGTGCTGGTATTGTGGACTCCTGCTCTAAAACCAATAGTGGGACATTCTGTAGGACAAACCACCCTGCTTCCTCCCCATTTATGAACAAATAAATGGCATTAAAATTTGGAGAGGAACACTTATTTAGTCCTAAAGGAGAACAACCAAGTGCAACATATGACTACATTCTTTCAGTAAACTGTGAAAAGACATCTGCTTTTTGAGAATCAGGGAAATTTGCACATGGACTGGATATAAAATGTTCATTTTATTGGGAACAAAAGAGCATTTTTTTTCATATCCTATCACTCTACCACAAATACTCATTATGTACATTTGGTGAAATGTTCATCTTGTCGCTAAAATACTTCAGGAAAAATGAGTAAGGAGTAAAAGAGAATGAAATGATGGTCTGTCTTGATTTTAAAAATAATAGCTGCTATGCACAGCTGCTATGGAGTGAATTGTGTCCACCTTTGACTCCCAGTGTGATGATATTGGGAAGTAGGGTCTTTGGGAGGTACCCAAGTTGACATGGGGTTTTGATGGTGGTCCCTCATCAAGAGAGATTAGCCTCGCCCTCTTTTCCTCTCTTATTCTCCCTCTTCTTGTTCCCTTCAACCACCACATGTGAGAACATAGCAAGAAGAGAAAGACTGATGCAAGTCAAGAATGTCTTCACCAGGAACTCAATTGGCCATCACCTTGATGTTGCATAGTCTCTAGTCTATGACAACCTGTGGGACTAAGAGGTTTCTTTTGTAGTTATTGGTGCTGAATGATGAAATATAGAGTTCATGACACTCTTCTTTCTTATATTTGTTATGCTTGAAATAGTTTTGCAGTAAGAAGTTTATAGAAAGTCCATTTTGAAGTTTCTGTGTTAGTGATACCATTATCTCAAATGAGTCTCTCAGGCTTGCTTTCCCTGGCCACTGCACTCTCACAAGCACAGACCCTCATCCAAAAAGTGCTTAGACACTTCCTTCCATCAAAACAATAATTATAGTTACCAAAGTGGAAAGGTGGGACAGGGATAAATTGGGAGTTTGATATTAATATATGTATACTACTTTATTTAGTAGATAATCAACAAAGACCTACTGTACAGCACAAGAATTCTGCTCAATTGTGTATAATATCCTTTATGGGAAAAGAATCTAAGAAACATGTGTATGTATAAGGGAATTAATTTCCCATACAACTAATATTAATACAATTCTGTAAATCAACTACACTCCTATATAAATTAAAACCTGAATTTTTTTTTTTAATGTTTACATGTAGAGACCCCTGGAGTTCTTTAAACTCACAGGATTTCAGATAAGATGCTGGAGAAGGCAGACTGGATGCAGGAATTTAGACATTATTTGGGGTTTCATTTTCCTCAGCTTTGGTGTCTTTCGCTTCTAGTGTCACCTTTGATCTGTCTTTGGAGGATCTAATACAAGGGTTTGGAGACACCAGCTCGGTGTTAGTTGAAGGACGAAAGGGAGGTGCTAGCGGGAGAGTGAAATCTGAGCCCCATAGCACTGGGTTGGGGCACAATTGAGGCACAACTTATATCCCAAGTTCCCTGTGAAAACAGACTGTAGCTTCCTTCTCCATGACTTGTATGATATCAGACCAAGACTGGTTCCATCCTTTTTCATGTCCTGCTTCCCTTGAGACCTCACTGGTTTCTCTGGGAGAATTTTTTTTTTTTTTTTTTTTTTTTGCAGCACTAGGTCTTACTGCAGGCAGGAATCCCTCAGAAAAAATGGAGTAGCCATCATGGTCAATAAAAGAGTCTGAAAGGCAGTACTTAGATGCAATCTCAAAAATGACAGAATGATCTCTGTTTGTTTCCAAGGCAGACCATTCAATATCACAGTAATCCAAGTCTATGCCCCAACCAGTAACGCTGAAGAAGCTGAAGTTGAATGGTTCTATGAAGACCTACAAGACCTTTTAGAACTAACACCCCAAAAAGATGTCCTTTTCATTATAGGGTACTGGAATGCAAAAGTAGGAAGTCAAGAAACACCTGGAGTAACAGGCAAATTTGGCCTTGGAATGCAGAATTAAGCAGGGCAAAGACTAATAGAGTTTTGCCCAAAAAATGCACTGGTCATAGCAAATACCCTCTTCCAACAACACAAGAGAAGACTCTACACATAGACATCACCAGATGGTCAACACCGAAATCAGATTGATTATATTCTTTGCAGCCAAAGATGGAGAAGCTCTATACAGTCAACAAAAACAAGACCAGGAGCTGACTATGGCTCAGATCATGAACTCCTTATTACCAAATTCAGACTTAAATTGAAGAAAGTAGGGAAAAACGCTAGATCATTCAGGTATGACCTAAATCAAAACCCTTATGATTATACAGTGGAAGTGAGAAATAGATTTGAGGGCCTAGATCTGATAGATAGAGTGCCTGATGAACTACGGAATGAGGTTCGTGACACTGTACAGGAGACAGGGATCAAGACCATCCCCATGGGAAAAAAAAAATGCAAGATGGCTGTCTGGGGAGGCCTTACAAATAGCTGTGAAAAGAAGAGAGGCAAAGAGCAAAGGAGAAAAGGAAAGATATAAGCATCTGAATGCAGAGTTCCAGAGAATTGAAAGAAGCGATAAGAAAGCCTTCCTCACAGATCAATGCAAAGAAATAGAGGAAAAGAACAGAATGGGAAAGACTAGAGATCACTTCAAGAAAATTAGAGATACCAAGGGAATATTTCATGCAAATATGGGCTCGATAAAGGACAGAAATGGTATGGACCTAACAGAAGCAGAAGATATTAAGAAGAGGTAGCAAGAATACACAGAAGAACTGTACAAAAAAGATCATCACAATCCAGATAATCACGATGGTGTAATCACTCATCTAGAGCCAGACATCCTGGAATGTGAGGTCAAGTGGGCCTTCAAAAGCATCACTACGAACAAAGCTAGTGGAGGTGATGGAATTCCAGTAGAGCTGTTTCAAATCCTGAAAGATGATGCTGTGAAAGTGCTGCACTCAATATGCCAGCAAATTTGGAAAACTCAGCAGTGGCCACAGAACTGGAAAAGGTCAGTTTTCATTCCAATCTCAAAGAAAGGCAATGCCAAAAAATGCTCAAACTACTGCACAATTGCACTCATCTCACATGCTAGTAAAGTAATGCTCAAAATTCTCCAAGCCAGGCTTCAGTAATACGTGAACCACGAACTTCCTGATGTTCAAGCTGGTTTGAGAAAAGGCAGAGGAACCGGAGATCATATTGCCAACATCTGCTGGATCATGGAAAAAGCAAGAGAGTTCCAGAGAAACATCTATTTCTGCTTTATTGACTATGCCAAAGCCTTTGACTGTGTGGATCACAATAAACTGTGGAAAATTATGAAAGAGATGGGAATACCAGACCACATGACCTGCCTCTTGAGAAACCTATTTGCAGGTCAGGAAGCAACAGTTAGAACTGGACATGGAATAACAGACTGGTTCCAAAAAGGAAAAGAAATACATCAAGGCTGTATACTGTCACCCTGCTTATTTAACTTATATGCAGAGTACATCATGAGAAATGCTGGGCTGGAAGAAGCAGAAGCTGGAATCAAGATTGCCAGGAGAAATATCAATAACCTCAGATATGCAGATGACACCACTCTTATGGCAGAAAGTGAAGAGAAACTTAAAAGCCTCTTGATGAAAGTGAAAGTGGAGAGTGAAAAAGTTGGCTTAAAGCTCAACATTCAGAAAATGAAGATCATGACATCTGGTCCCATCACTTCACGGGAAATAGATGGGGAAACAGTGGAAACAGTGTCAGACTTTATTTTGGGGGGCTCCAAAATCACTGCAGATGGTGGCTGCAACCATGAAATTAAAAGACACTTACTCCTTGGAAGAAATGTTATGACCAACCTAGATAGTATATTGAAAAGCAGAGACATTGCTTTACCAACAAATGTCCATTTAGTCAAGGCTATGGTTTTTCCTGTGGTCATGTATTGATGTGAGAGTAGGACTGTGAAGAAAGCTGAGCACCGAAGATTGATGCTTTTGAACTGTGGCATTGGAGAAGACTCTTGAGAGTCCCTTGGACTGCAAGGAGATCCAACCAGTCCATTCTAAAGGAGATCAGCCCTGGGTGTTCTTTGAAAGGAATGATGCTGAGGCTGAAACTCCAGTATTTGGCCACCTCATGTGAAGAATACTCACTGGAAAGGACTCTGATGCTGGCAGAAATTGGGGGCAGGAGGAAAAGGGGACAACTGAGGATGAGATGGCTTGATGGGATCACCAACAAGATGGATGTGAGTCTGAGTGAACTCTGGGAGTTGGTGATGAACAGGGAGGCTTGGCGTGCTGCGATTCATGGGGTCACTAAGAGTCGGACACAACTGAGTGACAGAACTGAACTGAATGCATATATATGGAATTTAGAAAGATGGTAATAACACTGTATGAGAGACAGCAAAAGAGACACAGATGTATAGAACAGTCTTCTGGACTCTGTGGGAGAGGGCGAGGGTGGGATGAAATGGAAGAAGGGCATTGAAACATATATTATTATATGTGAAACAAATCGCCAGTCCAGGTTCGATGCATGATACAGGATGCTCGGAGCTGGTGCACTGGGATGACCCAGAGGGATGGTATGGGGATTAAGGTGGGAGGGGGGTACAGGATGAGGAACACGTGTACAGGCATGGTGGATCATGTCATTGTATGTCAAAACCCATACAATATTGTAAAGTAATTATCCTTCAATTAAAGTAAATAAATTTATATTTTTTAAAATGAGTAATTTCCATGCTGGTGGGTGGGGACACAATTAGACTTGGTGGAATTTGGCACTCAAGGATTGTTCCCTATAACTCAGACCAGCACTATCTACTCTGCTGAACCCTGGAAGGGTATCACCTGTACCTTCCCATAGTTCTCTGTATGTAGATCTTTCCTGGGAATTCTAACTATGCTGCTAAGTCACGTCAATCGTGTCCGACTCTGTGCAACCCTATAGATGGCGGCCCACCAGGCTCCCATCCCTGGGATTCTCCAGGCAAGCATACTGGAGTGGGTTGCCATTTCCTTCTCCAGTGCATGAAAGTGAAAAGTGAAAGTAAAGTTGCTCAGTCCTGTCCATCTCTTCGCAACCCCATGGACTGCAGCCTACCAGGCTCCTCCATCCATGGGATTTCCCAGGCAAGAGTACTGGAGTGGGTTGCCATTGCCTTCTCCGAACTCTAACTATATAGTCATCTCTCTTCTTGGGGAGAATGTTTGCCTCTGCCTAGGTACACCTTCCATGTATGTGTTGGAAACTATTTCTAGAGTTGGGGCAATTGTAGAACTCTCCTTGCTTGCCCCCCGCCTCAGGAATCCATTCTCTGCTGCCAGATGTTTCATGTAAAACAATGCTCTTTCATTTGTCTTTTCTACTTTGGAGTTATATGAAACAGGAGTATAATTGTGTCCTTTACTCCTTTATGTCAACTAAAATGGAGGTACTCCTGCAACCAGAAGTCACTGAATGCCTTGTGAATGCTAGGCAGTGATTTCTGTGCATGGGTGCAAACTTGGGGATATGTGTTGGGGCCTTAGGGACCCCCAGTCTTGCTGGACAAACATGCCAATTACAAATAGTATTTGCTGTGTGGTATGTTCAGTTCAGTTAAGTCGCTCAGTCATGTCCAAATCTGCAACCCCATGGACTGCAGCATGCCAGGGCTCGCTGTTCTTCACCAACTCCTGGAGCTTGGGCAAACTCATGTCCATCGAGTTGATGATTCCATCCAACCATCTCATCCTCTGTCAACATCTTCTCCTCCTGCCTTCAATCTTTCCCAGTAATAGGGTTTTTTCTAATGAATCAGTTCTTCACATCAGTTGGCAAAAGTATTAGAGGTTCAATTTCAGCATCGGTCCTTCCAATGAATATTCAGGTTTGATTTCCTTTAGGATGACTTGGTGAATCTCCTTACAGTCCAAGGGACTATCAAGAGTCTTGTCTAACACCACAGTTCAAAACCATCAATTCTTCATCTCTCACCATTCTTGATGGTGCAACTGTCACATCCATACATGACAACTGGAAAAATCATAGCTTTGATTATACTGAACTTTTTCAGGAGAGTAATCTGTCTACTTTTTTAAAATTTGTATAGGTTTGTCATAGTTTTTCTTCAAAAGAGCAAGCATATTTTAATTTCATGGCTGCAGTCATCATCTGCAGTGATTCTGGAGCCCCCAAAAATAAAGTCTCTCAGTGTTTCCATTGTTTCCCCATCGATTTGCAATGAAGTGATGGAACCAAATGCCATGATCTTCATTTTCTGAATGTGAAGTTTAAACCAGATGGTTCACTCGCCTATTTCACTTTTATCAAGAAGCTCTTTAGTTCCTCTTCAACTTCTGCACATCTGAGGCTATTGCTATTTCTCCTAGAAATCTTGATTCCAGCTTGTGCTTCATCCAGTTGGACATTTCACATGATGTACTCTGCATATAAGTTAAATAAGCAAGGTGACAATATACAGCCTTTATGTACTCCTTTTCCGATTTGGAACTAGTCTGCTGTTCCATGTTCAGTTCTAACTGTTGCCTCTTGACCTGCGTACAGATTTCTCAGAAGGCAGGTAAGATCATCTGGTATTCCCATCTCTGTAAGTTTTCCACAGTTTGTTGTGATCCACACAGTCAAAGACTTTTGCATGGTCAATAAAGCAAAGTAGGTGTTTTTCTAGAAATCTCCTGCTTTTTCTATGATCCAACAAATGTTGACAATTTGATCTCTGGTTCCTCTCCCTTTTACAAATCCAGCTTGAACATATGGAATTTCACAGTTCATATACCGTTGAAGACTTGCTTGGAGAAATTACTTTGGTAGCATGTGAGATGAGTGCAACTGTGTGGTAGTTTAACATTCTTTGACATCACCTTTTTTGGGGATTGCAGGGAAAATGACTTTTCCTGTCCTGTGGCCACTGCTGAGTTTTCCACATTTGCTGGCATATTGAGTGCAGGACTTTAACAGCATCATCTTTTAGGATCTGATATAGCTCTACTGTAATTCCATCACCTCCATTATCTTTGCTTGTAGTGAAACTTCTGAAGACCCATTTGACTTCACATTTCAGGATTGTCTAGCTCTAGGTGAGTGATCACACCATCGTGGTTATCTGGGTCATCAATAACTTTTTTGTGCAGTTCTTCTATATATTCTTTCACCCTCTTCTGAATATATTCTGCTTCTGTTAGGTCCATCCCATCTCTCTCTTTTATTGTGTCCATCTTTTCCTGAAACATTCCCTCCCTATCTCTAATTTTCTTTAAGTCATCTCTGGTCTTTACCATTCTAAAGTTTTCCTCTATTTCTTTGCACTGATCACTTAGGAAGGTTTTGTTTTTTTGTTTTTTGTTTTTTATGTCTTCTTGCTATTCTTTGGAACTCTGCATTCAGATGGGTATGTCTTTCTTTTCTCCTTTACCTTTTGCTTCTCTTCTTTTCTAAGTTATTTGTAAGGCCTCCTCAGGCAACCATTTTGCTTTTTTGCATTTCATATTCTTTGGTATGTTCTTGATGTGGTTTCTACAGATCAAAAAATGAAGATCACGGCATCCAGTTCAATCACTTCATGGCAGATACCTGGAAAAACAATGAAAACAGTGACAGACTTTATTTTCCTGGGCTCCAAAATCACTGTAGATAGTGACCACAGTTGTGAAAACAAAGACACTAGCTCCTTGGAAGAAAAGCTATGAAAAACCCGACAGCATACTAAAAAGCAGAGACATTACTTTACCAGCAAAGGTCTGTAGAGTTAAAGCTATGCTTTTACCAGAAATCATGAGTGAATGTGAGAGTTGGACCATAAACAAAGCTGAGTACCAAAGAATTGATGCTTTTAAACTGTGGTGTTGGACAAGACTCTTGAGAGTCCCTTGGACTGCAAGGAGATTCAACCAGTCTATGCTAAAGGAAATAAGTCCTGAATATTCATTGGAAGGACTGATGCTGAAGTTGAACCTCCAATACTTTGGCCACCTTTTGGGAAGAACTGACTCATTAGAAAAGACCTTGATGCAGGGAAAGATTAAAGGCAGAAGGCAAAGGGGAAAACAGAAGATGAAATTGTTGGGTGACATCACCGACCTGATGAACCCTAGTTTGAGCAATTTCCAGGAGTTGGTGATGGACAGGGGAACCTGGCATGCTGCACCCCATGATATAACAAACAGTTGGACATGACTGAGAGACTGAACTGAACTGATGTACAGAGGATATGAAGGAGCAGGCAGAAGTCTTTGGGGTCCTTGTGGGAGTGGTGAAAGATTTAGGTGGAAGAGGAGGCTTCCCATCCTCTGGTACAGGTCCTTGAATCCAAGGCAAGGAGCACAAGATTTGAATGTGTTACCAAATATTGTTTTCTAAAAAAACAAAAAGCTGTTTTCTGCAGGAGTGGGAACTTTGACTGAGTCTGTTCTCTAGACTTTACTGTGGGATGTGGAAGAGATATGGAGTGGGCTGAGTCTGCAAAAATCAGGTGACCAACTGCTGGAGGGTCAGGCTTATTATGGTAGACATTCTGCATTAGATGGAAAACAAATCCAGAGAAAAACATGTCCCTTCTAGAGTGTATATGTCAATGTATTACATTGTTTCAGCAGATCACTTCAATGGTGTTTGGGGGCAAGCAAGAAATGCATGATGGGTGGTTTGCTTTTGTCAATTCCTATGAGTAGTTAGATGACTAAATGCTTGGTTACTTATTTGTATGGTTGGAATTATGCTTGGGGAAAAAAACTAGATGAGGTCCACACATATTTCAACATTAAACAACAAGCATAGGAAGATTACTAAGGCAACTGTAGGTAATTTAACCATGAGGGGCCAAATGGGGAAAGATTCATTTAACAGGCTGAGATTGGACTGTACAGGTTGCCATAGTTGTTGCTATGAAAAGTACCCATAACAGCTACTTGTTGCTATGCTGGAGATGTGGGGCACTGACAAGAGAGCAAGAGCCTTTATGAGTCTCCTTGCAGTGTGATTTCAGGGGAGTAGTTGACAAGGAAAGGCTGACTGGTAAGGCTGAGGAAGGGAGTAATCTGAGCCAGTAATCATTAGCTCTTGTGTAAGCCCAGAAAACAGAGGCATCGGCTCAGTCAGAGTTCTGGGTCAGGGTTCAGAAATAGATGTCATTTGGCTTGAATATTTAGTCTTGGGGATGGCAGCCATAACCCCTAAAGAGATTTCCTTCTCCAAGGTGGCAGGATAATTCATATTTGTTCCAGACTCAGGAACCCAGAAAGCCCTCTCAGGGCCACTTGTTCTTAGCAGGCACACATGCAATCTAGAAGGTGGAATTATCATTATGGTGCCCATTTTCCAGATGAGAAAACCGAGGTTAAGGGACTTAATCAAGCTCACACCGCTAAGCACGTGAAAAGCCAAGCACAAACCCAAGGTAAAAGTTCTCAAATTGTGTGTTTTTGCCCCACACCCACTGGGAGTGGCAGGTGGTGATCTGGAAGCAATGTTTAAACAGAAGCAAACAATATTCACGTTTAAATTGAAGAAAGTAAGGAAAACCACTAGAACATTCAGCTATGACCTAAATCAAATCCCTTATGATTATATAGTGGAGATGAAAAATAGATTCAAGGGATTAGGTCTGTTAGCCTGGAGAACAGGAGAAAGCGATGGCACCCCACTCCAGTACTCTTGCCTGGAAAATCCCATGGATGGAGGAGCCTGGTAGGCTGCAGTCCATGGGGTCACAAAGAGTTGGACACGACTGAGTGACTTCACTTTCACTTTTCACTTTCATGCATTGGAGAAGCAAATGGCAACCCACTCCAGTGTTCTTGCCTGGAGAATCCCAGGGACGGGGGAGCCTCATGGGCTGCCGTCTCTGGGGTTGCACAGAGTCAGACACGACTGAAGCGACTTAGCAGCAGCAGCAGCAGCAGCCTGAATTACTATGGATGGAGGCTGGTAACATTGTATGGGGGGTGAACGTCAAAACCATCCTCAAGAAAAACAAATGTGAGAAGGCAAAGTGGTTGCCTGAAGAGGCCTTAAAAATACCTGAGAAAATAAGAGAAGTGAAAAGCAAAGGAGAAAGGGAAAGATATACCCAATGGAATGCAGACTTCCAGAGAAGAGTAAAGAGAGATAAGAAAGTCTGCATAAGTGAATAGTGCAAGAATTAGAGGAAAACAATAGAATTGTAAAGAGTATAGATCTCTTCAAGAAAAGCAGAGATACCAGAGGAACACTTCATGCAAAGATGGGCACAATAAAGGACATAAAAATCAAAGACTTAACAGAAGCAGATCAGATTAAGAAGAGGTGGCGAGAAAGCACAGAACTATACAAAAATGCTCATAATGACTGGGATAGGGATGATGCTGGGGTCACTCACATAAAGCCAGATATACTGTAGTATGAAGTCAAGTGGGCTTTAGGAAGAATCACTACAACTAAAGCTAGGGAAATGATGAAATTCCAGCTGAGCTGTTTAAAATTCCTAAAGAATTAGGCTGTAAAAGTGCCGCATTCAATATGTCATCAAATTTGGAAAACTCAGCAGTGGCCACAGTGCTGGAAAAGGTCAGTTTTCCTTCCAATCCAAAAGAAAGGTAATTCCAAAGAATGTTCAACCTATCATGCCATTGTGCTCATCTCACTTGCTAGCAAGGTAATGCTCAATATCTTTCAAGCTAAGTTTCAACAGTACATGAACTGAGAACTTCCAGCTATACAAACTGATTTGAGGAAACAGAGATCAAATTGCCAACATACATTGGATAACAGAGAAAGCAAGGGAATCCCAGAAAAATATTTCCATCTGCTTCACTGACTATGCTAAAGCCTTCCACTGTGTGGACCAAAACAAACTGTGGAAAATTCTTACAGAAATGGAAATACCAGATCACCTTACCTTTCTCCTAACAAGTCTGTATGTAGGTCAAAAAGCAGCAGTTAGAATCAGACACGGAAGAACTGAAAGATTTAAAATTGGAAAAAGAGAATGACAAGGTATACATTGCCACTCTGGTTATTTAACTTATATGTAGGATACATCATTCAATATGTTGATCTGGATAAATCCCAAGCTGGAATCAATATTGCTGGGAGAAGTATCAACATCCACAGATATGAAGATGACACCACCCTAATAGCAGAAAGCAAAGAACTAAAGAGCCTCTCAGTGAAGAGAGGAGATGAAAAAACTAGCTTAAACTCAACATTCAAAAAAGTATTTACAAAAGATACTCAACATTCATGGCATCCAGTCCCACCACTTCAAGGCATATAGATGAGGGAAATGTGGAAATAGTGGCTGATTTTCTTTTCTTGGCCCCAAAATCACTATGGACCTTGACTGCAGCCACAAAACTAAAAGACAATTGCTCCTTGGAAGGAGGAAAGGCCATGAAAAACCTGCACAGTATATTAAAAAGCAGAGACTCACTTTGCTACCGAGGTCTGTAGTGTCAAAGCTATGGTTTTTCCAGTAATCAGGTACAGATGTGATATCTGAACCATAAGAAACGGTGAATGCCAAAGAATTGAGCTTTGAACTGTGGTGCTTGAGAGGATTCTTGAGAGTCTCTTATACAACAAGGAGATCAAACCAGTCAATCTGAAAGGAAATCAACCTCTGACCCCTGCTGTCTCAGCTGAAGCATCAACTGAGGGCCTCTAGGTGGAAAGAACGGATGCTTCCACTGCAAAAGTGCCTAACCATGGCAGCTCCAAGCAAACAGTTTGTAGCCCCACCCATGGAGAAGATCAGAAAGGCTGAAGGCTCTGTGTACCCTGAGTCTCCCGACACATGCGTTGAATTCTCCCCAGCAGCATTGGAGGCCAAGGAAGGGACATTCTGAGCCCTGGGGGAGGGGGATGGCTCAGGGATCCACTGGGGCCACCACTTACCAGGTAGAGCTGGAAAGGACAGAGCAGGCATATGTGGCAGAGAGCTGGTGACTGGGGTGTGGGACAAAAGGGAACCAGCTCTCCATGAAGCACCTCACCCAAACTCCCCTGGAGGACATGCCCAGTGATAAGATCATTTGAGATGGGATGAAGAGAGTCTATTTCATTACCCCTCATAATTCCTCTGAATGAGGAGGTGGCGGAGTTGGTGGGTCATCACAAACCATTCCATGGCCCAGACTATCTCCCAGTCGCTTTCTATGGGGCTGCCTCTCCCGAGCTTCAGTCATGTAGCTCTGGAGGAAATTGACAATCATGTGTGCTGCTGGGTCAGGGTCACAAGACCATGTAAAGCCAATCATAGGACCCCATGGCCCTGCCAGGATGGCTGATCTAGGACTGTACATGTGATCTGAGCTGGGTCATTCAGAGAACACCCTTGAACTCTGATGTCTTCAATCTTTTCTTTCCTTATTGGACATGCCTTCAGGATATAAAGCCCTAGTGCAGGTAACTTGGACTCCCTCACTAGGTGTAGAAGCCTTAAGGAAGAAAGTTGTCAGTCTAAGACCATCAAAGAAGAAGAAATGAAACAGTGAGGGTGTGAAATAGAGAACTGATGACTTCTGATTTCTTGGGTCCAGTCACTGAGATCTTTGTATTTGCTTTGCGTCTTGTGTCCTGGATTCCCAGAATCATTTCAATGAGTCTCCCCTTTCCTTGAAGCCAGTTGGAGGCTGGCTCCTCTCAACTGTGATTCAGACTTTGTTTTAGATCCTTCCCAGTCATTGTACACCTCCCAGACACAAACAGAGGCACCTGTTTGTTTCAGCACCATTAAGAGTGAAACCCTTTATTCTTTAATGAGAATAGGGTGTGCAGACCACCAAATACAGTTCACCAGCATCATGGGCAGGAGTACCCTAGTGTGATTTAGTGTTTGCTCAGAGCAGCCTTACTGATTCCTGAACCACTCCAAGCATTTATACTGCCTGTGCCAGGCCAATCCTGTCATTTCCTCGATCAAAGACTGAGAAATACAGCCTCAGGAAGACATCACCCAGGATCCAGGTCTCTAGATGTCCTCACTGTGTTCTCTTTGAAGGTGGTATAGCAGGGGCTTCTAGAATCTTGGGGGAGTCAGAGACACACGCCAATCAGCCTGAGCCCTTATATGCGACTCCCACAAACATCCAGACCCAGCACAATTCTTGACTTTATTTCCCTCTTTTGGTAAGTATCAAGGGATTTTCTCATTAGCAGGGGATATGAGAATTCATCCACAACCAAAAAGGGCCAAGATATGAGGTTGCCATGAGGAAGGGTGTAGGGGAGGGGAGGACTGGGAGTTGGGGATACAGAGGAATGATAAACAACAAAGTCCTACTGAAGAGCATAAGGAAATATATTAACTATCCAGTCATAAACCACATGAAAAAGAATAAGAAAAAGAATACATATTTCTGTATGTGTATAGCTGAGTCACATTGCTGTGCAGCAGAACTTAACACAACACTGAAGATTAGCCGCACTTCAACAAAAATTTTACAAAAGAAAAAGAGGGTCCATAGTTCTCTCTCCCTGTTTATTTCCTTCTGACTCCTGCTCCTTGTTTTCTCTGCAGAGAATGCTGATTCTCCTCCTGCGTCCTCACAATCCATACTTTATCAAGAAACTTTATTTTGTATTGGAGTATAGCTGATTAACAATATTCTGAGATTCAGGTAGATAGTAAATGGACTCAACCATATGTATCCATGTATCCTGGTCCCCAAAATACCCCTCCCATCCAGGTTGTCATATAATTAAGTGGAGTTCCCCATGATACACAGTAACTCGTTGTTGGTTATCCATCCTACATAGAGCAGTGCCCACAACACTTGAAGACTTAACTTAGGAACTCTGGGAATCTTCCTTCACCCTCTTGGGCCACTCCAGCCTTGGTTGGGTAACGTACTCTGGTTCCCCATCCCCACTGGTCAGTCCATAGCCCTCATCACCCCAAGTAAGTCCCCAGTGCCCCAGTGCAGAGCACTTTGGGATGCCATTTGCATGGAATCCAGTGAAGTTTTGCCTAGAACCAAGCAACCCTCCACATGGCTCCATGAGTTTACAGCTTTTGAATTCCTGAAATTCCCTCTCTTCCTCAAAGTCTTCTTTGAGCCCATCAGCCAGCTCTGAACTCCCACAGGGAGCTGACATGAAGCCTCCACCCTGTGTCAGGGCTGAGCAGTCACTGTGCACCTTTATTCACATTAGCATCCAGCCTCCCCACAGAGAGGTCGGGTAGCCTGGCTCACAAAGGGGGTACCCAGCCAGAGCTAGGGGAAGATGCATCTGAGAACTGGGGTGACCATGTAATTTATCATCCAGACGAGGAAAACTGTGAGAAGGGAAGGGAGACCGTTAATCCCTATGGTGGGAGAGCACACTGGGAGTGTCCCCAGTCATGGCCTATTTCAATGACCACTAGAGCTGACTTCATGTTCATGCATCTGAGGTTTCAGATTGAACTGAAGCTCTTTGAAGTCTGAGGACCATAGTGTTCCCCTCTCCTTGTGACTCCCACCATGCCAGCATGGTGTGGCGTCTCCACATTTATTTCAGGATGATCAGTGTCCCAGACGGCCCTTTACTCCCAAGTGGTTCATCTTGCGGGAGGCTCTGGCCCCAAAACAAGGCTCAGCAGCATCTGCAATAGTGCGAGATGGCCTGCAGAGGGCGCCTTCCTCCAAGCAGCAGCCCAGGGGTTCCTGCAAGTTCCTATTTGAGAACCACCCCTCAGCGTTCTCCCCTCGCCTTGAGGATGTAGGCCTGAGCTGGCACTGTTGATAGTGAAGATAATAGAGGGCAGGGTACTGACCGCAAAACATGAAACGTAGTGCTGTTAGAGAGAGAGGTTGGCCCTGGAGATCCTTGTTGTGTGTGGAGACTGGGAGTGACCCTGGGGCATGACCCTTCACCTCAGAATCCCGTGGCATGGTGCCGATGCACCTCTGGATGTTATTGACCAGTCTTCTTGGGCCAAGGATCAGTGATGACCCAGTATCCACAAGGGCCTCGCAGCCACCAGAACAAGCAATAATCTTTCTTTTCATGGAGATGCTGAGAGATAGTGTGACAAAGCGGGCATCAAGGTCACTCTGAGTCTCCTCAGAGCTGCCCCCTTCCCGACTGTCTTCTAAACAGCCCTCCATCTTTTGCACTGACTCTTTTACTTTGCTCTTGACACAGCACCTTCCTTGACATCTTTGAATGCAGTACTTGAATACACGAGGATCTTTCGTATCTTGACACAAGCTGGTCTTCCTTCCTAGAAGAGTCCCCTCCCCTTTGATTAGCAAATGTCTTCTCATCTTCCAGATTCCAGCTTAATTGTCATTGATTCAGGGAAGTCTTTCCCTCGGTGTTTATCAGTCTCCTGTCTTGGTTACTTTCTGTAGACCTTATCTCATATCTGCTGCTGCTGCTGCTGCTGCTAAGTCACTTCAGTCATGTCTGACTCTGTGCGACCCCATAGATGGCAGCCCACCAGGCTTCCCCATCCCTGGGATTCTCCAGGCAAGAACACTGGAGTGGGTTGCCATTTCTTTCTCCAATGCATGAAAGTGAAGTCACTCAGTCATGTCCGACTCTTCACAACCCCATGGACTGCTCCTCCATCCATGGGATTTTCCAGGCAAGAGTACTGGAGTAGGGTGCCTCTCATGTCTAGTATGTACCAAAGTCACAATTCACTATGTGTGTATGTCATTTCTTGTGCATCTGCCTTCTTAGATATGAGGGCGAGTTTTATTCTCATTGCCTCCCTAAAGTGTCTGGCACACTGTGGATGCCAAATGTTTGTCTGTTCAGTGAGTGAATGAAGACTGTGAGAATAATGAATGAGAAACACCCAGGGAGTTGTATCTGGTGGGGAACTAATAATGGGTCAAATCGCAGAGTGAAGATGAAGATTCGCAGGGGCAGCAGATTCTCATAGTGAGAGGGTAACAGGCAGGAAGGCCAGGGGTCTCCAAACAGAGGAAATAGCCTGCAAGTGTCAGACATTTTTATCTCTCTTAAGTGGCAGGAGGAAAGAAACTAGCAATACTTTTTCCTTCTCTATACAAATTTAAAAGGAGGTTTCTCTTAAAATTCTGTGTTGCCATAACACCTCTTTTCACCTGAAGTTAACTATTCTCAAACCTAGAGATAACCAATGCCTTTTTCTTATGGAAATGTTTATCTTAAGCTATACTAATGTACTATACATTTATCCCAAACTCTGTCTTCAAGTTGGTTCCACCTTTTGGCTCAGAACCTACTTGACAAACCAGTATGTTGTACTCAGATATTGCTCCCCTAATCTATGTAAATGAAACTATTTGTATGGTGATCTGCCCTTCTTCAAGATTCAAGTTAATCATTTTATGGCACAAGATGAACCATTTGGTGCCAAGATTATCACAAAATGCATCTTATGGGTGAGGGGCCTGGTGCCATTCTGAGTTTTAAGACATTACTTTCTTTCATTAACAGACTGCTAGTTTCCAAGAATAGCAAGAAGAGATAAGAAAGCCTTCTTCAGCAATCAATGCAAAGAAATAGAGGAAAACAACAGATTGGGAAAGACTAGAGATCTCTTCAAGAAAATGAGAGATACCAAGGGAACATCTCATGCAAAGATGTGCTCAATAAAGGACAGAAATGGTACGGACCTAACAGAAGCAGAAGATATTAAGAAGAGGTGGCAAGAATACATGGAAAAACTGTACAAAAAAGATCTTCACAACCCAGATAATCATGATGATGTGATCACTAATCTAGAGCCAGACATTTTGGAAAGTAAAGTCAGGTGGGGCTTCGAAAGCATCACTACGAACAAAGCTAGTGGAGGTGATGGAATTCCAATTGAGCTGTTTCAAATCCTGAAAGATGATGCTGTGAAAGTGCTGCACTCAATATGCCAGCAAGTTTGGAAAACTCAGCAGTGGCCACAGGACTGGAAACAGTCAGTTTTCATTCCAATTCCAAAGAAAGGCAATGTCAAAGAATGCTCAAACTACCACACAATTGCACTCATCTCACATGCTAGTAAAGTAATGCTCAAAATTCTCCAAATCAGGCTTCAGCAATATGAACCATGAACTCCCTGATGTTCAAGCTGGTTTTAGAAAAGGCAGAGGAACCAGAGATCAAATTGCCAACATCCGCTGGATCATCGAAAAAGCAAGAGGGTTCCAGAAAAACATCTATTTCTGCTTTATTGACTATGCCAAAGACTTTGACTGTGTGGATCACAATCAACTGTGGACAATTCTGAAAGAGATGGGAATACCAGACCACATGACCTGCCTCTTGAGAAATCTGTATGCAAGTCAGGAAGCAACAGTTAGAACTGGACATGGAACAACAGACTGCCGCCAAATAGGAAAAGTACATCAAGGCTGTATATTGTCACCCTGCTTATTTAACTTATATGCAGAGTACATCATGAGAAACGCTGGGCTGGAAGAAACACAAGCTGGAATCAAGATTGCTGGGAGAAATATCAATAACCTCAGATATGCAGATGACACCACCCTTATGGCAGAAAGTGAAGAGGAACTAAAAAGCCTCTTGATGAAAGTGAAAGAGGAGAGCGAAAAAGTTGGCTTAAAGCTCAACATTCAGAAAACGAAGATCATGGCATCCGGTCCCATCACTTCATGGCAAATAGATGGGGAAACAGTGGAAAGTGTCAGACTTTATTTTGGGGGTCTCCAAAATCACTGCAGATGGTGACTGCAGCCATGAAATTAAAAGACGCTTACTCCTTGGAAGGAAAGTTATGACCAACCTAGATAATATATTCAAAAGCAGAGACATTACTTTGCCGACTAAGGTCCATCTAGTCAAGGCTATGGTTTTTCCTGTGGTCATGTATGAATGTGAGAGTTGGACTGTGAAGAAGGCTGAGCGCCGAAGAATTGATGCTTTTGAACTGTGGTGTTGGAGAAGACTCTTGAGAGTCCTTTGGACTGCAAGGAGATCCAACCAGTCCATTCTGAAGGAGATCAACCCTGGGGTTTCTTTGGAAGGAATAATGCTAAAGCTGAAACTCCAGTACTTTGGCCAACTCATGAGAAGAGTTGACTCATTGGAAAAGACTCTGATGCTGGGAGGGGTTGGGGGCAGGAGGAGAAGGGGACCACCGAGGATGAGATGGCTGGATGGCATCACCGATTCAATAGACATGAGTCTGAGTGAACTCGGGGAGATGGTGATGAACAGGGAGACCTGGCGTGCTGCGATTCATGGGGTCACAAAGAGTCGGACACGATTGAGCGACTGAACTGAACTGAAGTGATTATATAACATCCAGCTAAAGACTATCATGGGGGTACTCTTTCTGCCCCCTTTTGATGCCTATGTCAGAAGATTTCTCTATCTTCTTTATACTTTAATAAAACTTTATTACACAAGAGCTCTGAGTGATGAAGCCTCGTCTCTGGCCCCGGATTGAATTCTTCTCCTTCGGGGCCAAGAATCTCAGCGTCGTGATTCCACAACAACCTTTCATTAGTGGTGGGAGAGAGGGGCTCCTCTGGGAGAGGGTGTCTGCCAGCACTGCTCCTACAACCAGCTCAGACCCTGAGACCCTGGCCAGGAAACACACGACTAGCCCACAGAAACTCCAAAGGACAGGTCAGCTTTTGTCTGAGGGTATTACACAGAATCCTATCAATTATGCCTCTTGTCCTCAGGTCACTCCTGGATCCCACCTTCCAGATTCTCTGTTCTAGCCCCTGCCCCACTGTGTGTCCAGGTATGTGAGGTGTCATTAGTTGCTTTCAAGTCTTAAGACTGCAGCCAACCTCTCTCCACTGCTGAGTAGCTTCTCCCTAAGAAGACCAGTTTTCCCCATTTGCTGAGGACTTTCCCTGTTTTTAAACTGACATTTATCTGTACTGAGAACTTCCTTGGTCCCAGGTAGCCTTGGACAGTTGGTCATCTTATACCTCTGTCCAGGCTGGTGTAATCTCCCCTGATCCTCTGTTCAGCACACTATAGAGTCCTCTAACCACGCTCCATGCCTCACAGGGCAGTGGGTGCAGCCCTCTCCCAGGTGCACAGAGCTCTCTGAACCCTTTCAGGACCCTGGTCAGAGCCCTGGTCAGAAGGCCTGGGGATTATGAACCCATGGGTTGTTTGCATATCTATGCGTTTATGTGTTTGTTTATATATGTGTTTGTATGTGACTCTAATTGTGCTTTTGTGTCTCTGACTAGCTATGCATGGTTATGTGTCTCTGTTTATATGTCTGCTTGTGTGTTTCCATGTGTCTGTGTGTCTGTCTGTGTTGTTGTGGGTGGTGTATATGCCTGTGTCACTATGTGTCTGAGAATCCATTCGTGTGTGTCTGCCTGTGTCCGTGTACAGATGTGGCGCATCACTTGGGCTGACCCTCAGAGGGAGAGGCTTACCCGTCCATGTGTACAGGTCACTTTCCCGCTTGGATCAATGGTACCCAGTTAAGTGCTCCCTGGTAGTAAGCTTTGTCCACCACACCAAACATCACCACACTGCCCTTCCCCTGCATCTGTAGAGAGAAAAGAAGGAGATCTTTGGAGGACAGTAACAACAGCACAGTTGGAGAGCTTGTGTTTGTGCTTGTCTACCCATCAAGGCCCTAATAAGGTCCCCATGTACAGATGCAGAAATCAAGGCTAGGAGCAATTGAGAACCAGACTGAGGTCAGTAACAGGCTAATGAGTGGCACAGAGGAGGTTAGAAGCTGAGTCACATGGCTGGGCTCCACCCACTATGTCTTCTGAAGAGGCCCAGGACCTCCTGCTACCTGTGTGCTCAGAAACCCTCAGATGACAGGGTGCTGAAGAGTTTTTGCTTTCCCTTTGTCCAGCTTGTCATTTTTCAGGAAAGTCAAAGCCTGGGAGTGGTAAGGATGTGGGTTCAGGTCACACAAAGTTGGCTCCACTGGCCTGTGACCTCTACTGTCCAAAGGGCCCCACACTCAGAAGGAACCCCACCTCTGCTCTCCCTGTCTTGAAATGCCTAATATTTCTTGAACAGTGGGTCCCACACGTTTGTGTCCCACACTTTCATTTCTCACTGGCTCCACAAATTGGGTAGCTGGTCCTGGGCTCCCAGTGAAATGCTTATGAGGAACGAAAGATATCCACCATCGTTCTCCTTCCTTCCTTATCAAATTCATAAGCAAATCCTAATGCCTTTCCTTCAACTTGTTTCCTGTTGCCTTCCATTAACATTCCTCCTCACTCACCCCCCTAGACCAAGTTATTGCTCTTGAGCCCAGGAGCAGGAATGTGTTCCAGTAAAACATTATTTATAAAAACCAGCGGTGATGCCAGGTAGGGCCCTGGGGCCATAGTTATCCTGGGTTAGATTATCTCTCAGGATACTTCTTTATCAAGTGTTCTATAATTTTCGTGCAACTGAAAGCATCTTACAGCTAATTTGGAGAAAGGGATTGTCCATCTCAGACTTACTTGCTCAAGTAGAAGGCAAAAACAGGCTCAGAAATGGCACCTTGATTCTTCAGTTTCTCAAAGATGGGAATTACTCCAGTGAAGGATATGTTGGGGTAGTTCAAGCCCAAGACACCATCAAAAGGTATACCCTCAAACCCAGATTCTGCCATGCTTAGACTGAATGGCTGGTCAGTGCTTACAAGGTCCCCAATCTGTGGGAGAGAAGAGTGTTTCCATTTACAGATATGTGAAGTGGGGCTAGGACTGGACTGGGGTCCATTGCCATTAGATCCTCAGAGAAGAATTGAGGCTGGGCTGTGTCTTTGGTGGATCTCAGACGGTTAGACCAAGCTGGGAGGGGAATTTGGGTTCCATTTGTGAGAGGCTGTGAATTTTAAGACATCTGCCCCTCTGAAAAACACCACCTGAGTGAGTCAAATTGGCCTTGTGGCTTCTGTCCAGGTGGAGCAACCAAGAGTCAGGCCAAGACCCATTGGTGCCACCTTGTGGACGAAATGATCAAGAGCAAGATAGCCTTCTCTTTGGCATCCCTATCACCTAATGACAGGAATGGACCGCATTCTCTGTAAGGTACTGTGGATTCTGCATCTGTCCGGGAAGACAGAAGCCAAAAACACAATCATGCTTGCTGGGATCTATGAAATTACTGCCTGGGGAATTTACTTTTGGGGATATGTGTGTTTCTGTGAGTGTGTATGAGAGAGAAAGAGAGAGGGTAACTACTCAAGTACTTTGGGGTGGCAGGCCATAGGTTTATTAGATTCTCAAGGGTCCTCTAGAGTGAGAACTCATTTATCAGGCCCCCTGACAATTCTGACTTCCAGTTTCCCACTCTGGATACCCGAAGCCTTTGACTGCCCCCCAGGGTCCCCAGATAAGTTTTATCCAGTCCCCAAACATCCCACAGCAACTTCAGTCCTGAAAAGTCAGCTTAGTTCTACCGTTTACCACGTGTGTGACCTCAGCAAGGCCCTTGCTGTCTGCACCTCAGTTTCCTCATACATCTCATGAGCTAATCAGACCACCTGCTGTGTGAGGTTGTTGCAGGATTAAACCAATTATTACCTGAAAGTGCCTGGAACAGTCTGTAAATATAAAAGTGGGTGTTTTTTCCCCTCTTCTTGCTCCCAGCAAAATGAACCTTGAACTGCTGATGGGCAGAGGAGCTGCAAGTCCACACCTCAAGCTACTCTCTGGGTTAGCTAATTTGTTTGCTCATGTGTCACCATGGGCACTGCCTCCCCAGGGACAAGATTCTGTGTGTAAGATGGTCAATATCTATAGAAGTTAGACTAGGAAGGGTCCTGCCAGATGGTCCTGCATCTGTTTTGCAAGCCGTGGTCACTCCTTAGAGAGTCCTGACTCAGCTTCTGTTTACACGTTACCTGAATGGTGTCATAAGCAAGAAATCCCTTCATCCTTCCAGAACCATAGGCAATGCCGAAGGTCTTTTGGGTAGTCCAGAAGGTGGAAGACTCAAGATGTCTGAACATAATGTGTGTAGCTGTGGACACAAGAGACAAGTGTCATCAAGTCTCAAGGGTAGAAACCAAGGCAGCAGGGAAAGTGAAGGATGGTCCGGGTATGAGGTGTCTGTACTCACAACAGGCTGGACTGGGGCAAAAGTCGGACGCCACCCGCAAGTCAGATGAGCCTGTGTCAAAGACAACCTGGAATTCCTGAGGGGGTGTTCCAATGGTGATGTTACCCACATAGAGCAGCTACAGGGAGAAGGAAGGAATGAGTTAGTGCAGAACTGGCTACCCTCTATTCCCACACTGAGGCCTCCCTCTGGGTGTCACATATCTCTTGAGATCACTTTCTAACCACCGTGCACCTCACAGCCTTTTGTCACAGAGGTGCCTGCATTTGATTTTTTTTTTCTGTGCTACATAGTATGCAGGATATTTAGTCTTACCAAGCATTGAAGTGGTACCTCTTGCACTGGAAGCCCAGAGTCACAACCCCTGGAATTCCAGGACCGCTGGACACCCAGGGAAGTCCTGGGGCCTTCATTTGAGAAGCTCTGTAGTCTCTTCAAACCCAGCCTTAGCACCCCCTTCTCCAAGAGTCCTTCTTGATCAACCTCAGCTACTCCCTCTAAACTCAGACCACATCCAATCAACACCACACGTGACCCTTTCATGACATGTATTTACTCTTTGCTTATCTCTCAGGCTGGCATGGGCATTCTTAAAGACAAAATAAGCCCTTTTTCTAATCTAAAAACAGTAACCACTGTGTTAGATTCTGATGGCCTTACACAGAATAGAGGTTCTGTAACTTTTTACTGCTATGGTTCTTGCATCTATGGAAACAGAATTCCTCTGCCTGGGGATTCACAATTGCTTTGCAGTTGGTTCTACCTTTTGATCAGTGATGGTTCACTCCTTATCTGTAACTGAGTGGCTCACTTAGTTCAGAAGGAACAATCGCCCTCAAACTAACGACACATCTTCGACACAGAAATGGATGTTTACCTGCCACCTGGTAATTGCTGGGCCCAGTCACCACAGACCAAGAGTTGAAGATGAGAGTGTCTTCTCCTCTGGTTGGGGTCCCTGTTTTCCAATGTGTCTGCCTCCTGTAGGAACCCCACCACCAGCATCCCACCAGGCACCTCCAGATGAGCCCTGGTGCTAGGCTAAAGCACCAGGGGGCGCTGTGAAGCACCATCCTCCCAAAATACTCACATCCATGGTGTTCCTCAGGGGGTGAGTAGTTATATTTGAGCCATGAGAAGAAATCTGGAACAGTTGATAAGTACGTTCCTTCAGAAAATTGTTCAGCAAGTTTTTTTTTTTTTAACTGGGGGTTTTTCTCATGATCTTCACTTTTGTTAGAGGTATTCTTTCACCGAGTGTTTGACAAAGAAAATAAAGAAGACGCTACAATTATCTGTCAGTGTTAAGGTATAACTGTCATTACTTATAACTGTCATTGTAATGGCACAGTGTATTTTCCAATCACTTTTATGAGTCACCTTGTTATCAGAATTTTATGCATATCCCATGGCAAAGACATAGGTTTGAATACAGGTTCTGTTCTGTAGTGTTGGGTAAGCCATGTGCCCATGTGGGGTCTGTCTCCACCTCGGTAAAATGGTGGAATGTAGTGATTCAAACACTCCAAATAGAATATCTTGGGGATAGTGCAGTGATGGATATAAGGCGCCTGATAAATAGGAAGTCTCAACAATGACAGCCACTAGCACTGCTGTTGCCACCCCACTGTATCCTTCTCATAGAAGCTCAGGGAAGGAGGTAGAAGGGGGATTATTATACTCTTTTTTCCAGGGGAGGAATTTGAAATACAGGAAGTTTGTGAGTTGGCTGTAGTCACACCTCTTGTCAGATGTAAAACCATGTATAAGTAGTTCTCCCAATCTTTCTCCAAGTTGAAAGAGAAGAGAGGGTTGAAAGAAGAATCCAGGAGATAGGGAAAATGTTAGGGACATTAAGAGGTTCAAGAGCAAGGAAGAGTTAAAATTGAAAAATTAAAAGTAAGGAAAAACAACAGAGTTATCTGCAGGCACAGAGACTTCCAAAGAGATGGGGAGATAAGCGAGAGAGATACAGAGATGCAGACACACAAATACACACTGAAATAGAGAGAGAACAGAGAAGAGATCTAAAAAAAACTGCAGAGAAGTGTTATTCCACAGGACCACACCTACATCTGCATAGGCTGTGCACTGAACAATTGCAAGGAGTTCCATTTTCAATAGGTTACACATCTGGGCCCCAAGAGTTGTGCAACCATGCAACTCTACACCATGACCCTTGGGACCCACAGTCCCTATAGCAAGGTACTTATCAATAAGTAAGAGTTAAACTTTAAAACTGTCAGGGAAATATTCCTTTCCCATCTAACCCTGATGGGTGGAAGAATAATCAGATGAAAAGAAACATCCCAGAAAGGAAGATGATGCCACTTAGAGCCCCTATACTTACACAACTGTGCACTCTGAGAGGGACACCAATACGAGGAGCCCAAGCCACTTCATGCTTCTTTCCTGGCTCCATGTACTCAGGGAAAATTCGGTTCTTAGTATGTAGTGAAGACCAAAAATGTCTACTTATATATGCTCTGAATGACCTAATCATTCCCTAGGCCATTAATTGATCTAATAAAAATGCAAACCTCTCGAAAATGTTTACCTCCATCAGTGTCCTTGGGGAGTAAATGTTGAAACTTCTCAGAATACAGAGAATTCTACTGTAATCTCTTCCTTGAGGCTTGGCTGGAAAACCAAAGTGAATGGCATGGACATCTAAGGGCATGGACATCTAAGAGCATGGGAAACTTGCCAAATTGGAGAAAAAACTGCTAAGAACATCATAAAAATGAATATTAGGGACCATGCTAGACTTTCGTGATATAATGTGATCTTCCAGTCACTTCATGAGATGCACATTGCTGTCCTCATTGGAGAGTTGATTGCTAGGAGGAAAAGCAGTCAAATGGCAAAGTAAAGGCTTCAGGGGCAGCCCAGAGACATACAACTGGCTTTAGGTGGTGGGTCAGATGGCAGATATTAGGTGCACCTATGATGCCAGCCTGCATCAAAAGTTTAGAGCAGAGCGGTATTTCAATTGCATGGTTTCAGAATTGGAAGAAATATCAAATGTATCCACAAGATATTTCATACCATTCAACAAACCTACAAGGAAGATCTGTGTGCTGGGATCTGGATTAGATGCTTCAAAGTCAAAGTTGATCAAGATACAAGTGGTCTTTATCTTAGGCAAGCTAACAGTCTAGTTCTCACAAACTCATGGCCACGGAGGTGAGAGAAGTGATTCAAGAATTAGGCAGCCATGCTGGACCATGGGCAGTACTGGCCTTACCACTGGGAGCAGCCTTTCCTCCACTTCACCCATGCTGGAAAGCAGGCCAGTTGGCCATGTTTTCAAGAGAATCAGAAGTTTTGATATTTATATACAATCTACTGATTTTAATGTTAGTCACTATTGTTTTCTTCCAGAAAAAATATAATGGGAGCCAAATCTCCACCACAGTGTATATGGCTGTGGCTATCTCCACCATAGCCTTCAGTCTATGCCTGTTTTTATTTCTGGCCTAGAGTTGGGAGTGCAGTGGGGACGGAGACGGATTTAATTCAAGTTGATTGATGTAAAGTGACTGAATGCATACTAAACATGTTATTTTTCTTTCTGTTTATAAAGGAAGATCACCAGGGACATATAAACCAACTAGTTTAATAATGTCTATTTGCTGAAGATAAATGGATATATTTCTTATGTAATTCCCCAGTAGGGTCCATGCCTTAAAATTTTTGTCCGCCAAACCAAACATACAAAAAAATAATTTTGAAGTATCTTTTCAATCAAATAAGACAAAACTACTCAAATCTCCTGCTCAGCCTGAGATGAATAGGGCTACCTGCAAACTGCTACTGCAGCCAAAGTAAAGATGACAGTGTTTTATGACTCCTTCCAAGACTCCCAGGGTCCATTCCTGCATGAGATCTATCCAGCCCTGTCCCTTGGGTCCAACAAAAGGAGCCTGGCCTGATTGCCAGGTGTGTATAGATGAGGCACTGTGTCTTAATCTTCATTTTTGCATATTGTTTAAGTTTTGGTGTTAAATTACAACAGGGGGACTATAACAGCATCTAATAAATGACACACATTTATACCCTTTAACTCAGCAGTTTTACTTCTATGGATCTATAAAACAATACACTGATGAAAATATAAAAAGCCAACTGCACAAGCTATCTACTGCACATTGTTTCTTAAAGTAGAATATTTTTAGGCCAATTTATTCCTAACTATTTCACTCTTCATTGCAATGGTGAATGGGTTTGTTTCTTTAATTTCTGTTTCTGAGTTTTCATTGTTGGTGTATAGGAATGCAAGGGATTTCTGTTTATTCATTTTACATCCTACTGCTGCTGCTAAGTCGCTTCAGTTGTGTCCGACTCTGCACAATCCCAGGGACGGTAGCCCACCAGGCTCCCTCATCACTGGGATTCTCCAGGCAAGAACACTGGAGTGGGCTGCCATTTCCTTCTCCAATGCATGAAAGTGAAAAGGGAAAGTGAAGTCGCTCAGTCGTGTGCGACTCTTAGCGACCCCGTGGACTGCAGCCTAGCAGGCTCCTCCATTCATGGGATTTTCCAGGCAAGAGTACTGGAGTGGGTTGCCATTTCCTTCTCCCTTTACCATATTCATTGATTAGCTCTAGTAATTTTCTGGTGGTGTCTTTAAGGTTTTCTATGGAGAGGATCATGTCATCTACAAACAGTCAGAGTTTTACTTCTTTTCCAATATGGATTCCTTTTCTTTCTTTTTATTCTCTGATTGCTGTGGCTAGGACTTCCAAAACTATGCTGAATAGTAGTGGTGATGTGGGCACCCAAATATTTAGCAATAAATTTACCTAAAGAAACAAGAAATAACAATAAATTTAATAAATAACATAACAATAAATTTACCTAAAGAAAACCATGAAACACTGATGAAAGAAATCAAAGATGACACAAATAAATGGAGAAAGACACCATGTTCATGGACTGGAAGAATCAGTATAGTGGAAATGAGTATACTACCCAAAGCAATCTATAGGTTCAACACAATCCCTATCAAACTACCAGTGGTATTTCCCACAGAACTAGAAAAAATAATTTCACAATTTGTATGGAAATGCAAAAAAAAAAAAAAAAAAAAACAAGTAGCCAAAGCAATCTTGAGAAAGAAGAATGGAACTAGAGGAATCAACCTGCCTGACTTCAGGCTCTACTACAAAGCTACAGTCATCAAGACAGTATCGTACTGGCACAAAGACAGAGATATAGATCAATGGAACAAAATAGAAAGCCCAGAGATAAATCTATGCACCCATGGACACCTTATCTTTGACAAAGGAGGCAAGAATATACAATGGAGAAAAGACAATCTCTTTAACAAGTGGTGCTGGGAAAACTGGTCAACCACGAGTAAAAGAATGAAACTAGAACATTATCTAACACCATACACAAAAATAAACTCAAAATGGATTAAAGATCTAAATGTAAGACCAGAACAATAAAACTCTTAGAGGAAAATATAGTCAGAACACTCTCTGACATAAGTCATAGCAAGATCCTCTATAATCCATCTCCCAGAGTAATGGAAATAAAAACAAAGATAAACAAATGGAACCTAATGAAACTTAAAAGCTTTTGCACAATGAAGGAAACTATAAGCAAGATGAAAAACAGCCTTCAGAATGGGAGAAAATAATAGCAACTTAAACAACTAACAAAGAATTAATCTCCAAAATATACAAGCAGCTCATGCAGCTCAATATCAGAAAAATGAACAACCTAATCAAAAAGTGGGCAAAAGAACTAAACAGACACTTCTTCAAAGGACTCATACAGATGGCTAATAGACACATGAAAAGATACTCAACATAACTCATTATTAGAGAAATGCAAATCAAAACCATAATGAGGTATCATCTCACTCCATTCAGAATGGCTGTCATCAAAAAGTCTACAAGCAATAAATGCTGGAGAGGGTGTGGAGAAAAGGGAACCCTTGTATGCTGTTGGTGGGAATGCAAGCTGGTACTGCCACTATGGAGAACAGGGTGGAGATTCCTTTTAAAAGTGGAAATAGAACTGCCATACAACCCAGCAATCCCATTGCTGGGCAGAAACCCCAAGGAAACCAGAATTGAAAGAGACACATGAACCTCAGTGTTCACTGCAGCATTATTTACAATAGCTAGGATACAGAAGCTACCTAGACTTCCATTAGCAGATGAATGGATAAGGAAGTTGTAGTATATATACACAATGGAATATGACTCAACTTAAAAAAATGGAATGCATTTGAGTCAGTTCTAATGAGGTGGATGAAACTGGAGCCTATTATACAGAGTGAAGTAAGTCAGAAAGAGAAACACAAATACTATTTATTAATGCATATATATGGAATTTAGAATGATGGTAACAACCATCCTACATGCAGGTCAGTAAAAGAGACACAGATGTAAAGAACAGAATTTTGGATTCTGTGAGAGACGGCGAAGGTGGGATGATTTGAGAGAATAGCACTGAAGCATGTGTATTACCATATGTAAAACAGATGACAAGTACAAGTCCAGTGCATGAAGCGGGGCTCCCAAAGCGGTGCTCTGCAACAACCCAGAGGGATAGAGTGGAGAGGAAGGAGGGAGGGTGTTTCAGGGTGGGGGGACACATGTGTTCCTGTGACAGATTCATGTCGATGTATGGCATAAACCATCATAAAATTTTTAAAAAGAAAAATATCAGCAAGATACCAGAAGTGATCATCCACAGAGGCACGTGAAATAAGGCACAGGGCATCCCAACACCTGGGTATAATGTGGATGGAGGGAGGAGTGCAATGGGTGACTTCAAGGTACACTGTGTATTTAGTTTTAAAAAGAAGATCCAAAAAAATTCTTTTAGTTTGTTGCTTCTACGTACACATCTATGTTTATTTTCATTTTTTAAAAGTACAAGAATAAGCCATAAACCACTGAAATATAATTTACAGATGAGGGGCAGGGAAGTGAGATTTTTCTTGTTTTATACTTTGATTTGCAACCATGCAAATATGTTGCAGAATCAAAAAATAGGTAGTTACATGTGTCAAAATTGAGAGCAAAGACTAATAAGTCTTAATTATATAAAGTTGGTGACCAGTTGCACATAACAAAACATTACTTAAATGGCTTTAAAATTCAGAATTATGACTGTACATTCAAGTGGAATATCTTCTAAGGACAAAGACAAACAAAAATACTGCCCATCCAAAACAAAAGTGAAAGACACCCAAAAGCAGAAAAGGAAAGAAATCTGAAACTATATTCAACAACTTGTTGTTGCTGATATTGCTTCTGTTACTGTGACAGTATCGTATGTATTTTACAGGTAAAAGCAAGTCAGTAACTGAAGCTAATATTGTTCTGAAGTAAATTTTCAGTGGTTAGAGAAGAGAGATTCACACATAAAGAAGCTTAAGTAAAACCCTGCTGTCTTAAATTTGAACTAAAAGCATAAGTTTGTACAGCCAGTTATATTCCTTTTTTTTTTTTTAAGGAAAATCTATGTTTCTTGACTCTAACCACTGAAAAGCCTAGAAGAAATGACAACTTGATTTAACAGTGACTATCCTGAAGCCTAACAGATAGCCTCTAAATATATTTCACACCAGACAATCCATGGATTCTTAAAGAGATGATTGATTTCAGGACTGGTAAAGAAATGCAGCAAATCATCTTGGAAATCTTCAAAGACCAGAAAGTTGAGGGACTTCAAAGACCAGTGAGGACTGGACAGAAGTTTAGGAATCCATTTGAAGAGGCCAAAATTGGGACAATTTTAGCATTGCATCCAATCCATTGAAACAAGTTAAATGTATAAATGTCATAAATTCCAAATACTATGCTGTTGTTCAGTCATGTAGTTGTGTCTAACTCTTTGCAATCCCCATGGAATGTAGTATGCAAGGCCTCCCTGTCCCTCACCATCTCCCGGAGTTTGCTCAAGTTCACTTCCATTGCATTGGTGATGCCACCCAGTCTTCTCATCCTCTGACACCCTCTTCTCCTTCTGCCCTCAATCTTTCCCAACATCAGGGACTTTTCCTATGAGTCAATTGTTTGCCTCAGGTGACCAAAATACTGGAGCTTCAGCTTCAGCATCAGTCATTTCAATGAGTATTCAGGGCTAATTCCTTTCAGATTGACTGGTTTGATCTCCTTGCTGACCAAGGGACTCTAAGGAGCCTTCTCCAGCACCACAGTTCAAAGGCATCAATTCTTTAGTGCTCCACCCTCTTTACGGTCAGGCTGTCACAACTGCACATGACCACTGGGAAGGCCATCAGTTCAGTTCAGTTCAGTTCAGTCACTCAGTTGTGTCCGACTCTCTGCGACCCCATGAAGGCCATAATCTTGACTATATAGACCTTTGTTGGCAGATTGATGTCTCTGCTTTTCAACACTCTTTCTACGTTTGTCATAGCTTTCCTGTCAAGAGTAAACATCTTCTGATTTCATGGCTGCAGTCCCCATCCACAGTGATTTTAGAGGCCAAGATGAGGAAATCTGTCGTTACTTCCACCTTTTCCCCTTCTATTTGCCATGAAGTAATGGGGGTGGATCCCATGATCTTAGTGTTTTAATATCTAGTTATAAGCCCACTGAAGGTGTCCAAATGTTAATAGGCAATATCTAATTTGTCACTGTGACAGATTGCTAAGGCATCAATTCCCATCATTCTGAGCACTGAAAAAGGAAAATAATCAGCTATATTTATGCTATTTTTGTTTGTATGAGACATAGTTAATGTACTATAAACAGTAAAAGGAATCTTATTTTTATTGAAGAATTTCAAGAATTAAATTAGAAGGAATGGTAGAAACAAGAACCTCTATTTTGAAATATCCTCATAAAATGATTCTAGGCAAGTGTCATCAATGAATGCTGAAACTGTAAGTGAAAGATAGAAGGGGAGGTATATAATGTATGCATGAGGATGACAACACCAGAATCCACTGCATTTCACCATCTCTCAAAGTGAGGCAGAAGGAAATTATAAGCCTCTTGAAGTGGAACCATAAGAAATATATATCTGCATATGAAATATTCCAATAAAAAAAGAAATATTCCAATAAAAAATTCTGAACTCAAGTATAGATCTAACTATCAGTTTCCAGGGAGGGGGGGAAACAGATAAAGGAATAGAGAAAAAATCCTCTAAACAGGTGGTCCCACAACTTTTTGGCACCCAGGGCTGGTTTCTCAGAAGAAAATTTTTCCACAAACCTGGGTGAGGGGATGTTTTCTGGATGATTCATGGTTATTTCATTTATTGTGCACTTTATTTCTATTACTATTACATTGTGATATAAAAAGAAATTATACAACTGTCCATAATGCAGAATCAGTGGGAGCCCAGAGCTGGATTTCCTGCAACTAGACAGTCCTATCTAGGGGTGATGGGAGAGTGATGAGGAGCAGCTGTAAATACAAATGAAGCTTCATTCACTGGCCTGCTGCTCACCTCCTGCTATGCTGCCTTGTTCCTAAAAGACCAAAGATGTGTACTGGTCCTGGTACCAGTGTTGTGGATCCCTGCTCTAAACCCAATATTGGGACATTGTATAAGACAAACCACCCCAGTTCCTATCAGTTTTTAAACAAATAAATGGCATTAAAATTTCAAGAGAAAAATTATTTCATCTTAAAAGAGAATAACCAAGTACAAAAATATGAGTACATTCTTTCAATAAACTGTGAAAAGCCATCTGTCTTTAGAGAATCAGGGAAATTTGAACATGGACCAGATAGAAGATATTTATTTTCCTTGGAAGAAAATAGTATTTTTTGCACATAATATCATTTTCTCCCAAATATTCATTATATGTAATTTGTAAAATGGTCATCTCTTCCCTAAAATACTTCAGAAAA
Source organism: Oryx dammah (assembly GCF_014754425.2). NCBI lineage: Eukaryota > Metazoa > Chordata > Mammalia > Artiodactyla > Bovidae > Oryx > Oryx dammah. The sequence continues at coordinate 38,090,849 of NW_024070199.1, forward strand.
ATGAATAAAGAGTAAAAAGAGAAATTAAATTAGGGTCTGTCTTGATTTAAAAAACAGATCTGCATAGCTGCTGCGGATTGAATTGTTTGTGTCCACCCCCCAATTCTGATGTTGAATCCTTGACTCCCAATGCAATGGTATTAGGTGGTAGGGCCTTTGGGCAGTAATTAAATTGATATGGGGTGTCAATGGTAGGGCCCATATGATGGGATTAGCCTCTCCTTCTTTTTCTCTTTTATTCTCCCTCTTCCTCCCTTCCTATCCCTACCACATGTGAGAACACAGCAAGAAGAGAACTGAAGAAAGTCAAAAAGAGTGTCTTCACCAGGGATCCAATTGTTCACCACCTTGATCTTGGCTTCCAGTCTCTGGTCTATGACAACCTGTGAGACTAAGAGAGTTAGTTTTGTAGTTATTGATGCCGAATGGTGAAATACAGCATTCACGATACTATTCTTTTTTACTTCTGTTATGTTTGAAATCACTTCATTATAAGAAGTTTAAAAAATGTCCATTTTTAAGTTTCTGTCTTTAGTGATACCTTGCAGGGCCCAAGAAAGCAGATTCAGGAAGGCCCCCAGGGAGTGAGTGATTGGAAACCCACCTGCTCTCTATCCCGCTCTTCTGTCATCTGATCACCATCCTCGACACCCAATAACCCCACCCCGAAACATATCTGCATCTCCACTCCCTTGCTAATCTGCTTGTTCATCCAGCTGGAGACTTTGATGAGCCAGATCAGGGCCTGGAAGTAGAAGGAATGTGGACATTATTAGAAAGAATGATTTGGACCACCCCTTCCCTGGCTTTCTCTTCTTTAGTGCCATCTGCAGGTGAAAGGCAGGGCCTGGGTAGGGAGGGAGCCACAAGTGGGGCTGCGGGGATATTTCCAAGGGAAGGGTGAAGTTCACATCCCAGTAACCAAGAGGTGGGCAGCTTGGTCAGGACCCAGGAGGGAAGGAAGAAGCACTAGGAAAAGAATGATGCCTACCAGAGGGCCAGACGCAGCAGGGGTTTCCAGTTAACCTTGCTGGAGATCATGTTCTTCTGGCTGGAGTTCCTCCTCCGGACATGGAATGTCTGGAGTGGAACTCGCTGCTAATGATCCACGGAGAGAGGGACAGTCTTATCCAGGGGCCTTTTGAGTCCACTATAACTGTTGGCATCATCCCAAGCTAGACAACAATATGGCAGGTCATCAGAGAGATGACCTATTCAAAATACTACAAAATTTAACCAAGAGTCTTGGCATGTCTTATGCCCAAAGTTCTTTTCAGTTCAGTTCAGTTCAGTCACTCAATCGTGTCTGACTGCGATCCCATGAATTGCAGCATGCCAGGCCTCTCTGTCCTTCACCAACTCCCGGAGTTCACTCAAACTCACATCCATTGGTCGGTGATGCCATCCAGCCATCTCATCTTCTGTCGTCCCCTTCTCCTCCTGCCCCCAATCCCTCCTAGCTTCAGAGTCTTTTCCAGTGAGTCAACTCTTCACATGAGGTGGCCAAAGTATTGGAGTTTCAGCTTTTGCATCAGTCCTTCCAAAGTACACCCAGGACTGATCTCCTTCAGAATGGACTGGTTGGATCTCCTTGCAGTCCAAGGGACTCTCAAGAGTCTTCTCCAACACCACAGTTCAAAAGCATCAATTCTTCAGCGCTCAGCTTTCTTCACAGTCCACTCTCACATCCATACAAGACCACTGGAAAAACCATAGCGTTGACTAGATGGACCTTTGTTGGCAAAGTAACATCTCTGCTTTTGAATATGCTATCTAGAATTCTTTTAGTAGAACTGATTCATCATCCCACCTTGGGTTTCTGCTGAGAAACCTACAACCTCCCAGTTAGCAACTTCTGACTTATTATTACCTGATCTCATTCCTCAGAAACCAAGTGGTGGAAAACTCCAGTGGGCAAGGGATCTAAGGTCCTCCATCTCACAGAAGCTGTTTGCCAATTGGTCTGCCCTCTCCACCCCGTTCTGAGCCCAGGATCCATGGCCATTACCAGGCAGTCACAGCTCCCTGCCTATCAGATGCAGTCTCAGCATTCTCAGCAACATGTACCTCTAAGCCACTTGTCCTTTGATTGGCATTGAGCTTCAGTCTGGAGCAAATGCTCTAGAGCAAATCCAGTTTCCTTCATCCAAGAGATGGGAAACTGAACCCTGGAGTGTATGACTCACTCTAAAGCTGCAGGTGGGGTGGAGAAATGCTGAGTCCCAGGGTTCCTGGTTCTCAGGTTGGGAGAGCTCCAGAAAGGGAAATATCATAGAAAGCTCAATTGCATCCACTGCTGAGCAGCTCTCAGAGGTCTGCTGGTGACAGAGTTGAAGTACTTTTCCCTTGCTCCTTAGTCTGGCTCTGATTCTATCAGCGAACCTGCCTTCTTGTAGCAGCAGGAAAGGAATACTGGTAGCTGGGTCTTCTGGGTTCCAAGCACAGTGAGGGCAAGCCCCTCCTGGAGTGGCCCCAGAAGACATTGGTACAAATGGTGCCTGACTCACTCCCAGCTCAGCAGCCCCAGAGCTCCCTCTCTTCATCCACACAACACAGACCACTGGGAGGCTGGGTTACATGGATCTGCATTCACAGTAAGGAGTGCTTTCTGCTCAGCCTTCTGACAACTCCGATGCAGTGTCTTATTGTTTCATCAGGGAACCCCTGGCTGAGAAAGGTAGGAGGTGCTGAGACTAGCCTGGATTCAAGGGCTGTGTTCCCTCTTTGACACTCAAAAAAGACCTTGGAACTTTGAAGGCCTTGAGAGGGGTTGAAATAGTCATGTTCTTTCAGGACTTTGCATTGTGGACCAGGTTGGAGAAAAAGGACAGACAACAGGACAAGGCTGGATATCTCTGGGTCCCAGATAGTTGCAACTTGAGTTACAGCCACCAGGCTTCACAGTCAGGTGCTGATGTTAGTTACAAATCACCTTTGGAGAAGGAATAGAGAGGAAAGAGTTTTTGCCCAGAGAGCAGTGTGGTCAGGGGACCATGGGATCACACAGGGAAAGATGAGACAAGGGCGATTGCTTGTTTCTTTGCTCTATCAGTTCCCTGGAAGTTCCACCCCTGAGGACAATCTCTCTGACAGAGATTATCAGAGTCACTGGTGGTGCCCCTGGCACCTGATGCCCTTGGTAATAACTGTTTGTGTACACAATCTCGAGCCCAGAGCTGACTCAGCCCTGCGACAGCCCCAGTCTCCCTTCTGAGGTGGGTGAGATGGCTCATTTGTTACATTGTACAGGAGGCAGACACCTAAAATATCCCTAAGAAACAGAAATGTGAAAAGGTAAAGTGGTTGTGTGAGGGGGCCTTACAAACAGCTAAGAAAAGAAGAGAAGCCAAAGGCAAATGAGAAAGGGAAAGATATACCCAATGGAAGGCAGACTTCAATAGCAAGGAGAGATAAAAAAGTCTTCTTAAGTGAACAGTGCAAGAAATATAGGAAAACAATAGGATCGCAAAGACTGGATATCTCTTCAAGAAAACTGGAGATACCATAGGAACATTTCATACAAAGATAGGCACAATAAAGGACAGAAAAGGCCAGGCCTAACAGAAGTAGAAGAGATTAAGAGGAGGTGGTAAGAATACACAGAACTATACAAAAAGTCTGAATGACCCAGATAGGCATGATGGTGGGGTCACTCATGTAAAGCCAGATTGTGGAGTATGAAGTCAAGTGGGGCTTAGGAAGCAGCACTCCAAACAAAGCTAGTGGAGGTGATAGAATTCCAGCTGAGTTGTTTAAAATCCTAAGAGATGATGCTGTGAAAATGCTGTTTTCAATATGTCAGCAAATTTGGAAAACTCAGCAGTGGTCACGGGACAGGAAAAGGTCAGTTTTCATTCCAATCCAAAAAAGAGGCAATTCCAAAGAATGTTCTAACTACCATACAATTGTGTTCATCTCACATGCTGGCAAGGTAATGCTCAAAATCCTTCAAGCTAAGCTTCAACAGTGCATGAACTGAGAAATTTCAGATGTACAAGCTGGATTTAGAAAAGGCAGAGGAACCAGAGATCAAATTGCCAGCATTCATTGGATCATACAGACAGCAAGGGATTTCCAGAAAAACATCTACATCTGCTTCACTGACTATGCTAAAGCCTTTCACTGTGTGGACCAAAACAAACTATGGGATATTCTTAAATAAATGCAAGTACGAGATTACTGTATCTGTCTCCTGATAAATCTGTATGCAGGCCAGAAAGTGACGGTTAGAACCAGACATGGGACAGTTGAATGATTCAAATTGGGAAAGGAGCATGACAAGCACTCTGGCTATTTAACTTATGTGTAGGATACATCATTTGAAATGCTGGGCTGGATAAATCTCAAGCTGGAATCAATACTGCTGGAAGAAATATCAACAACCACAGATATGAAGGTGTTACCACCATTATGGTAGGAAAGGAAAAGTAACTAAAGAGCCTCTTGATGAGGGTGAAAGAGGAGAGTGAAAAAGCTGGCTTAAAACTCAACATTCAAAAAACTAAGATCATGACATCCAGTCCCATCACTTCATGGCAGATAGATGGGAGGCAAGTGGAAACAGTGGCAGATTTTATTTTCTTGGGCTCCAAAGTCAATATGGACTTTGACTGCAGCCACGAAATTAAAAGACACTTGCTCCCCGGATGGAAGAAAAACTATGACATACCTGAACAGTGTATGAAAAAGCAGAGAATCACTCTGCTGACAGAGGTTTGTAGTATCAAAACTATGGTTTTTCCAGTAGTCATGTACAAATGTGAGATTTGGACCATAAAGAAGGATGAGTGCCAAAGAATTGATGCTTTCAAATTGCAGTGCTTGAGAAGATTCTTGAGAGTCCCCTTATACCTCAAGGAGATCAAACCAGTCAATCTGAAAGGAAATCAACCTCTGACCCCGGCTGTCCCAGCTTTGGCCTCTACCAAGGGTATCCAGGTGAAAAGAACTGATGCTTCCACTCCAAAAGTGCCTAACCATGGCAGCTCCAACCAAATGTTTTGCGGTTCTTCCACTGGAGGAAGCTCAGAAAGGCTGAAGACTCTATGTATCCTGGGTCCCCCGTTACATGAATGTCAACCTCCCCACCAGCACTGGAGGCCAAGAAAGGGCTGTGCTGAGCCCTGGAGGACGGAAATGGATCAGGCATCCACAGGGGCTGTCACTTGCCAAGTGGGACTGGAAATGACCCAGCAGGCATGTGTGGCAGAGAGCTGGTGACTGGATTGGGGTGGGAGATGGACATAAGGGAACCAGCCCAGTATAAAGGACCTCACCCAGAACTCCCTGGAGCAGAAATCCACTGACAAAGTTCATCTGAGATGGGACAAATAGAGTTTATTTTCATTACTCCTTATAATCCCTCTGAATGAGGAGGTTGTGGAGTTGGTGGTGCCATCATAAACTCTTTCATGGACTAAACCATCCACCAGTCACTATCTTTGGGGCTCCCTCTCTCCAGCTCCAGTCATGTGTTTTTTTTAAGAAACTGACAATCATGTTTGCTACAGGAACAGGGCCATGTGACCTTGTAAAGCCAGTCATAGGACCCCATGGCTCTACCAGGATAGTTGGTCCAGGGCTGGACTTGTGATCTGAGGTGGGCCATTCAGAGCACTCCCTTGAACCTTGATAGCTCTAAGCTTCTTCCTTCCTGGTTAGATGCCTTCAGGATATAAAACCCTATGGCAGGTAGCTTTGGATTCCTTCACTAGGTGTAGAAGACTTAAGAAAGAAAGCTGTCAGACTAAGACAATCAAAGAAGGGAAAAGAGAAAGAGCGAGGATGAGAAAGAGAGAACTGATGACTTCTGATTTCTTGGGTCCAGTCACTGAGATCTTTGAATCTGCTCTAGTTCCTGTGTCCTGGATCCCCAGAATTCTTCCAATAAGTTCTCCCTTTCCTGGAAGCCATTTGGAGTTAGGCTTCTCTCACTTGTGATTCAGAATTGGTCCTAGATTCTCCCCGATCATTATGTACCTCCCAGATAAACAGAGGCATCCATTTGTTTTAGAACTATTAAGAGTGAAACATTTTATTCTTTAGTGAGAACATGACTTGCAGAGCACCAACACAGTTTACCAGCATCCTGGGCAGGAGTGCCCTAAGTATGAGCAAGTGTGTATTAGGACTGGCCTGACTGATTCCCGAACAAGTCCAAGCATTTACACAGCAGGAGCCAAGCCAATCCTGTTATTTCCTCGGTCATAAACTGAGAAATACAGCCTCAGGAAGACGTCACCCAGGATCCATTTGTCTGTGGCTTCCCCCTGAAAGGTGCTAAGGCATAAGCTATTGGAAATCTGAAGGAGACAGAAATATATACCAGTTAGCTTGAGCCCTTGTCTGCAACCCTCCTCAATATCCAGACCTGGCATACGTCTTGGTTTTATTTCCTTCTTTTGATAAGTATCAAGTGGTTTCCTTAGAAGCTGGGGATGTGAGAGTGCATGCAAAAAGTTAAAGGGCCAAGACATGTGGTTGCTATGAGGAAGGGTGTTGGGGAGGCGAGGATTGGGAGTTGGGATTATCAAGTGAAACTAATATATACAGGATGAATAAATAGCATAGTCATACTATATAGCACAGGGAACTATATTCAATATCCAGCAATATACTGTAAGGGAAAAGATTAAGAAAAAGAGTATATATACTTGTTTTTGTGTAACGGAGTCACTGTGCTGTATAGGAGAACTTAAGGCAACACTGAAGATCAGCTACACTAAAATAAATATTTTTTTTTAAATAAGCAAGAATGGTCACAGTTCCCCCTCAGTCTCTGTTTCTTTCAGTCCACTGTTCACTGCTTTCTCTGCACAGAATGCCTTTTCTTTTTCCCACTTTTCCCCAACCTGTTTTTTGTTTTTTTGTTTTTAAAAAAAAAACTGTCAATTTTGTATTGAAGTATAGCTGGTTAACAATATTGTGAGTTTTAGGTAGACAGTTAAGGGACTCAGTCATATATATACACATATCCATTCTCCCCCAAACTCTCTTCCCATCCAGACTGCCACATAGCATTGAGCAGAGTTCCCTGTGCTACAGAGTAGGTCCTTGTTAGCTATCTATTTTAAATAGATTAATAGCAGTGCCCACAATGCATTCTTTAAGACTGCTCTCAGGCCCTCTAGGCAGCCTTCCAGGACCCACAGTCACCATCCCTGAAGACTTCAGACTGGGTCAATGACTTACCCTGGCTCTGCCATAGTCTGTGGCCCTCATCACTCCTGATCTGTTCCCAGCACACCTTTGCATAGCTACTGGGGTACCATTTGCATGGAATCCAGTATAGATTTGCCTCAACCCAAGCATCTCCTCATTCCTCCAAGAGGCTGCGTTTTAGAATTACTGAAATTCCCTCTTCCTCAAAGCCTTCTTTGAGCCCATCAGCCTGCTCTGAACTCCCACAGGGAGCTGATAGGAAGCCTCCACCCTATACTGGGGCTATGCAGTCACTGTGCACCCTTTATTCACCTTAGCATCCAACCTCCCCACAGAGGGGACTGGTACCCCAATTCAGAGAGAGAGCACTGAGGCTTAGCAAGGGGAAGTTGCAGCCAAGTATTAAGGTAATCATGCTATTTATCACCCAATCTGGACATTTTTGAGATGGGATGGGAGACTGCTAATCACTATGGTGGGACAGTACACTCCCAACCCCGCTTGTCACATGGTCTATTTCAGGGATTGCTACAGCTGACTTTCCATGTTCATGCACCTGAGGGCTCTGGTTGAACTGAAGCTCTGTGAGGACTGAGGCCCTTAGTGTTCCCTTCTCCTTGTGACTCCCGCCATGCCAGCATGTAGTGGTGTCTCAACATTTATTTCTGGATGGTGGATGTCCCAGACTGCCCTTTACTCTCAAGTGGTTGGTTTTGTGGGAGGCACTGGCCCAGCCAAAGGAGCTCAGCAGCTTCTGCAATGGTGTGACTTGGCCTGCAGAGGGACCCCTCCTCCCAGCAGCAACCCAAGGGTTCTTGCCTGTGTGTGTGCTAAGTCACTTCAGTTGTGTCTGACTCTGTGCAGCCCTATAGACTGCAGCTTGTCAGGCTCCTCTATCCATGGGATTCTCCAGGCACGACTACTGGAGTCAATTGCCATGTCCTTCCCTAGGGGATCTCCTGATCCAGGGATCAAACCCGTGTCTCTTACATCTCCTGCATTGGCAGGCAGGTTCTTTACCACTAACACTATCTGGGAGTCCCAGAATTGAGAAGCAGCTCTCAGGATTGGCCCCTCACCTTTTGGATGTAAGCTTCAGCAGGAACTGAGTAATCGATATCGTTGATGGTGAAGATGACAGGAGGCAGGATACTGATGACAGGACATAAAACTATGTACTGTTGGGGGAAAGGGGAGAGAGGTTGGCCCAGGAGATCCTTGTTGTTTGGGGGAACCGGGAGAGACCTGTGTCATGACCCTTCACCTCAGAACCATAGCGCATGGCGTGGATGAACTTCTGGATGTTGGTGACCGGTCCTGCTGGGCCATGGATCAGTGATGTCCCAGTATCGACAAGAGCCTCGCAGCCATGTTCACAGCCAATCACTTTCCCATTCATGGAGATGCTGAGAAACAGTGGGACAAAGTGGGTATCAAGATTGCTCAAAAGTCTCCCTCACAGCTGCCCCCTCCACAACAGTCCTTCAGCTCTTGCCTGACTCTGTTTTTCTTTGCTCTCATCATGTCACCTTCTTTGATATCCTTAAATGCAGTACTTGAGAGGCAGTCCTAAGATGGCAGAGGAATAGGACAGGGAGATCACTTTCTCCCCCACAAATTCATCAAAAGAACATCTGAACACTGAGCAAATTCCACAGAACAACTTCTGAATGCTGGCAGAGGACATCATGCACCCAGAAAAGCAGCCCATTGCCTTCAAAAGGAGGTAGGAGAAAATATAAAAGACAAAAAGAGAGACAAAAGAGGTAGGGATGGAGCTCTGTCCTGGGAAGGAAGTCTTAAAAAAGAGAAAAGTTTCCAAACACCAGGAAACACTCTCACTGCCGAGTCTGTGGCAAGCCTCAGAACCACAGAGGGCAACATAACTGGGAGGGAAAATAAATAAATAAATCAAACTCACAGATTATGTGCCCAACAGTAACTCCCCCAGCAGAGAAGCAGTGCAGACGTCTGCATCTGCCACTAGCAAGTGGGGTCTGGGCAGGGAGGCGCAGGCTGCATTGCTTAGAGTAACAGCCAGGCCTGAATGCCCTGAGGGCAATCTGAGGGAACTAACTTGGGGTAGCAAACCAGACTGTGGGATAGCTACCACGCGAAAAGCCCTAACCTAAGACACCTCCAGGTCCGCTCACAGAACAAAGGACTGACTAGAGCTATGCGAAAAGCCCTAACCTAAGACACCATCAGGCCCACTAACAGAACAAAGGACTGAACAGAGCTTGCCGGCTGCAGACAATCCCCCTCCGGTGACAGGCAGCCAGAGCTGTAAGGGGGCAATTGCGGCCCCAGAGAGGCATCAGCTACCAAACCGCAAGCAGGCTTCATTGTTAACTAAGACTTCTTGGGATTCTGCATGGTCAACATCCGTCTGAGAAGGTGCACCGGTTGTACACCCAGAAAACTGAGCGGCAGGGACGGGGGAGGCGCTAAGTCACAGCGACCACGCTTGCCAAACACCTGGTCACCTGAGCTGCTCGGACCTGAGAATGGCACAAAACACAGGCCCAACCAAGTCTGCACGTCTGAGGATGACCCGAGCACCTGAACCTGAGCAGCTTAGACCTGTGAAGTGCATGCAACTCAGGGCCTGCCTCAGACAGTTCCCAGCAGAGCAACCTAGAGCCTAAGCAGTGTTGACAAGGAAAGCACACACACCGTGAGCGGAAGCAAACCCAGTGTGGTCAAGTCACTGCAAGCACATGTCAGTGTTATCTGTTGGCAGCGTCCTTCCCTCCCCACAGCACGACTGAACAAGTGAGCCCGAACAAGTGAGCCTAAGCAAGTGTCCACCACCGCCCCCTTGTGTCAGGGCAGAAATTAGACACTGGAGAGACCAGCAAACAGAAGAAGCTAAAACAGAAGGAACCTCCTTGGAAGTGACAGGTGCAATAGATTGAAACCCTGTAGTTAGTACCAACTACATAGGAAGGGGCCTATAGATCTTCAGAAATATAAGCCAGATCAAGGAACTATCTGAAAATGAACTGACCCCAACCTGCCCACAACAACATCAGAAAAAGTCCTAGATATATTTTTACTATTTTTACTATCATTCTTTATTTTTTTAATTTTTTTTAATTTTTAAGTCCTCTATTACTCCTTTAATTTTCATTTTTATAACTTACCATTACTTTGCAAAAAAAAAAGAGAGAGAGAGACCCTATTTTTTAAAGCAAACTTCATATATATATATTTTATAATTTTTGTGACTTTATTTTTTTCTTTAATATTGTATTTTTGAAAATCCAACCTCTACTCTAGATATTTAATCTTTGCTTTTTGGTACTTGTTATCAATTTTGTACCTTTAAGAACCCAAACTTCAGTACCCATTTTTACTTGGGAGCAAGATTACTGGCTTGATTGCTCTTTCCCCCTTTGGACTCACCTTTTTCTCCACCAGGTCGCCTCTATTTCCTCCCTCCTCCTTCTCTTCTCTACCCAACTCTGTGAATCTCTTTGTGTGTTCCAGGCTGTGGAAAACACTTAGGGAACTGACTATTGGCTGTATCTGTCTCTCTTCTTTTGATTCCCCCCTTTTTCCACCTGGCCACCTCTATCTCCTTTCTCCCTCTTCTCTTCTCTGTATAACCCCATGAGCATCTCTGAGCAGTCCAGACTGTGGAGTGCACGTAAGTAAGTGATTACTGGCTAGATTGCTCTCTCCTCTTTTGATTCCACCTCATCTCATTTGGGTCACCTCTAATTCCACCCTCCCTCTTCTCTTCTCCATGTAACTCTGTGAACCTCTCTGGGTGTCCCTCAGTGTGGAGAAACTTTTCATCTTTAACCTATATGTTTTATCAACGGTGCTGTATACATGGAGAAGTCTTGAGGCTACTGTAAAAATAATACTGAAAACCAGAAGCAGGAGGCTTAAGTGCAAATCCTCAGAACACCAGAGAACTGACTCCAGGGAATATTAATCGACAGGAGCTCAACAAACGCCTCCATACCTACACTGAAACCAAGCATCAGCCAAGGGCCAACAAGTTCCAGAGCAAGACATACCACAAAAATTCTCCACCAACACAGGAACACAGCCCTGAGCTTCAATATGCAGGCTACCCAAAGTCACTCCAAACCCAATGACATCTCATAACTCATTACTAGACACTTCATTGCACTCCAGATGGAAGAAATCCAGCTCCACCCACCAGAACACCGACACAAGCTACCCTAACCAGGAAACCTTGACAAACCACCTGTACAACCCCACCCACAGCAAGGAAACTCCACAATAAAGAGAACTCCACAAACTGCCAAAATACAGAAAGGCCACCTCAAAAACAGCAATATAAACAAGATGAAGAGACAGAGGAATACCCAGCAGGTAAAGGAACAGGATAAATGCCCACCAAACCAAACAAAAGAGGAAGACATAGGGAAGAATTCTGAATAATGATAGTGAAAATGATCCAAAATCTTGAAAACAAAATGGAGGTACAGATAAATAGCCTGGAGACAAGGATTGAGAAGATGAAGGAAAGGTTCAACAAGGACCTAGAAGAAATAAAAAAGAGTCAATATATAATGAATAATGCAATAAATGAGATCAAAACATCTGGAGGGAACCAACAGTAGAATAACAGAGGCAGAAGATAGGATAAGTGAGGTAGAAGAGAGAATGGTAGAAATAAATGAAACAGCAGGGAAAAAAGAAAAACAAAATAAAAGAAATGAGGACAACCTCAGAGATGTCTGGGACAATGTTAAACACCACAACATTCGAATCAGAGGAGTCCCAGAAGAAGAAGACAAAAAAAAAGACCATGAGAAAACACTTGAGGAAATAATAGTTGAAAACTTCCCTAAAATGGGGAAGGAAATAATCACCCACATCCAAGAAACTCAGAGAGTCCTAAGCAGGATAAACCCAAGGAAAAACACCCCAAGACACATATTAATCAAATTAACAAAGATCAAACACAAAGAACAAATATTAGAAGCAGCAAGGGGAAAACAACAAATAACACACAAGACGATTCCCATAAGGATAACAGCTGATCTTTCAATAGAAACTCTTCAGGCCAGGAGGGAATGGCAAGACATACTTAAAGAGATGAAAGAAAATAACCTACAGTGCAGATTACTGTACCCAGCAAGGATCTCATTCAAATATGAAGGAGAAATCAAAAGCTTTACAGACAAGCAAAAGCTGAGAGAATTCAGCACCACCAAACCAGCTCTCCAACAAATGCTAAAGGATCTTCTCTAGACAGGAAACACAGAAAGGGTGTATAAACTTGAACCCAAAACAATAAAGTAAATGGCAACGGGGTCATACTTATCAATAATTACCTTAAACGTAAATCGGTTGAATGCCCCAACCAAAAGACAAAGACTGGCTGACTAGATACAAAAACAAGACCCCTATATATGTTGTCTACAAGATACCCAACTCAAAACAAGGGACACATACAGACTGAAAGTGAAGGACTGTAAAAATATTTTCCATGCAAATAGAGACCAAAAGAAAGCAGGAGTAGCAATACTCATAGCAGATTAACTAGACTTTAAAACAGGCTGTGAAAAGAGACAAAGAGGGGCACTACATAATGATAAAAGGATCAATCCAAGAAGAAGATATAACAAATATAAATATATATGCACCCAACAGAGGAGCACCACAATACGTAAGACGAATGCTAACAAGTCTGAAAGGGGAAATTAACAATAACACAATAATAGTGGAAGACTTTAATATCCCACTCCCACCTATGGATAGATCAACTAAACAGAAAATTAACAAGGAAACACACATTAATTGGTATCTATAGGGCATTTCACCCCAAAACAATGAATTTCACCTTTATCTCAAGTACACACGGGACCATCGCCAGGATAGATCACATCCTGGGCCATAAATCTACCCTTGGTAAATTAAAAAAAAAAGAAAGAAATCATTCCAAGCATCTTTCCTGACCACAATGCAGTAAGATTAGATCTCAATTACAGGAGAAAAACTATTAAAAATTCCAACATATGGAGGCTGAAAAACATGCTGATGAATAACCAACAAATCACAGAAGAAATCAAAAAAGAAATCAAAATATGCATAGAAATGAATGAAAATAAAGTCACAAAAACCCCAAACCTGTGAGACACTATAAAAGCCATGCTAAGGGGAAGGTTCATAGCAATACAGGCATACCTCAAGAAACAAGAAAACAGTCAAATAAATAACCTCACCTTACATCTAAAGCAACTAGAAAAGGAAGAAATGAAGAACCCCAGGATTAGTAGAAGGAAAGAAATCTTCAAAATTCGGCAGAAATAAATGCAAAATAAAACAAAATACACCATAGCAAAAATCAACAAAACCAAAAGCTGGTTCTTTGAAAGGACAAATAAAATTGACAAACCATTAGCCAGACTCATCAAGAAACAAAGGGAGAAAAATCACATCAATAACATTAGAAATGAAAATGGGGAGATCACAACAGACAACACAGAAATACAAAGGATCATAAGAGACTACTATCAGCAATTATATGCCAATAAAATGGACAACTGGAAGAAATGGACAAATTCTTAGAAAAGTACAACTTTCCAAAACTGAACCAGGAAGAAATAGAAAATCTTAACACACCCATCACAAGCACAGAAATTGAAACTGTAATCAGAAATCTTCCAGCAAACAAAAGCCCAGGTCCAGATGGCTTTGCAGCTGAATTCTACAAAAAATTTAGAGAAGAGTTAACACCTATCCTACTCAAACTCTTCCAGAAAATTACAGAAAAAGGTAAACTTCCAAACTCATTCTATGAGGCCACATCACCCTAATACCAACACCTGACAAAGATGCCACAAAAAAAGAAAACTACAGGCCAATATCACTGATGAACATAGATGCAAAAATCCTTAACAAAATTCTAGTAATCAGAACCCAATAACACATTAAAAAGATCATACACCATGACCAAGTGGGCTTTATCCCAGGGATGCAAGTATTCTTCAATATCCACAAATTGTTCAATGTTATACACTGCATTAGCAAACTGAAAATAAAAACCATTGATTATCTCAATAGATGCAGAAGCCTTTGACAAAATTCAACATCCTTTTGTGATTAAAAAAAAAAAAAACCTCCAGAAAGCAGGAATAGAAGGAACATACCTCAACAAAATAAAAGTTATATATGACAAACCCACAGCAAACATTATCCTCAGTGGTGAAAAAATGAAAGAATTTCCCATAAAGTCAGGAACAAGACAAGGGTGCCCACTTTCACCACTACTATTCAACATAATTCTGGAAGTTTTGGCCACAGCAATCAGAGTAGAAAAAGAAATAAAAGGAATCCAAATTGGAAAAGAAGAAGTAAAACTCACTGTTTGCAGATGACATGATCCTCTACATAGAAAACTCTAGAGATCCCACCAGAAAATTACTAGAGCTAATCAATGAATATGGTAAAGTTGCAGGATATAAAATCAACCCACATAAATCCTTTGCTTTCCTATACACTAATAATGAGAAAATAGAAAGAGAAATTAAGGAAACAATTACATTCACCATTGCAATGAAAAGAATGAAATACTTAGGAATATATCTACCTAAAGAAACTAAAGACCTACATATAGAAAACTATAAAACACTGGTGAACGAAATCAAAGAGGACACTGATAGATGGAGAAATATACCATGCTCATGGATCGGAAGAATCAATATAGTGAAAATGAGTATACTACCCAAAACAATCTATAGATTCAATGCAATCCTTATCAAGCTACCAACAGTATTTTTCACAGAACTAGAACAAATTATTTCAGAATTTGTATGGAAATACAAAAAACCTCGAATAGCCAAAGCAATCTTGAGAAAGAAGAATGGAACTGGAGGAATCAACCTGCCTGACTTCAGGCTCTACTACAAAGCCACAGTCATCAAGACAGTATACAGAAATATAAATCAATGGAATGAAATAGAAAGCCCAGAGATAAATCCACACACCTATGGGCACCTTATCTTTGACAAAGGAGGCAAGAATATACAATGGAGAAAAGACTAACTTTAACAAGTGGTGCTGGGAAAACTGGTCAACCACAAGTAAAAGAATGAAACTAGAACACTTTCTAACACCATACACAAAAATAAACTCAAAATGGATAAAAAACCTAAATGTACAACCAGAAACTATAAAACTCCTAGAGGAGAACATAGGCAAAACACTCTTTGACATAAATCAGAACAGGATCCTCTATGACCCACCTCCCAGAATATTGGAAATAAAAGCAAAAAGAAAACAAATGGGCCTAATTAAAACTGAAAGCTTCTGCACAACAAAGGAAACTATAAGCAAGGTGAAAATGCAGCCTTCAAATTGGCAGAAAATAATAACAAATGAAGCAACTGACAAACAACTAATCTCAAAAATAAAAAGCAACTCCTGCAGCTCAACTCCAGAAAAATAAATGACTCAATCAAAAAATGGGCCAAAGAACTAAACAGATATTCCTCCAAAGAAGACATACAGATGGCTAACAAACACATGAAAAGATGCTCAACATCACTCATTATCAGAGAAATGCAAATCAAAACCACAATTAGGTACCATTTCATGCCAGTCAGAATGCCTGCTATCCAAAAGTTTACAAGCAATAAATGCTGGAGAGGGTGCAGAGAAATGGGAACCCTCTTACACTATTGGTGGGAATGCAAACTAGTACAGCCACTATGGAAAACAGTGTGGAGATTCCTCAAAATCTGGAAATAGAACTGCCTTATGACCCAGCAATCCCACTGCTGGGCATACACACTGAGGAAACCAGAATTGAAAGAAACACGTATACCCCAATGTTCATCACAACACTGTTTATAATAGCCAGGACATGGAAGCAACCTAGATGTCCATCAGCAGATGAATGGATAATAAAGCTTTGGTACATATACACAATGGAGTATGACTCAGCCATTAAAAAGAATACATTTGAATCAGTTCTAATGAGGAGGATGAAACTGGAGCCTATTATACAGAGTGAAGTAAACCAGAAAGAAAAACACCAATACAATATACTAACGCATATATATGGAATTTAGAAAGATGGTAATGATAACCTTGTATGCGAGACAGCAAAAGAGACACAGATGTATAGAAGTCTTCTGGACTCTGTGGGAGAGAGTGAGGGTGGGATGATTTGGGAGAATGGCATTGAAACATGTATAATATCATATAAGAAATGAATCGCCAGTCCAGGTTTTATGCAAGATACAGGATGCTCGGGAATGGTGCACTGGGATGACCTAGAGGTATGGTATGGGGAGGGAGGTGGGAGGGGTGTTCAGGATGGGGAACACGTGTACACCCGTGGTGGATTCATGTTGATGTATGGAAAAACCAATTCAATAATATAAAGTATAAACAATAAATAAATAAATAAAATGTAAAAAAATAAAATAAAATGCAGTACTTGAATAAGCTCTTTCCTACCTCCGGACCATGACACAAGCTAGTCTTCCTTCCTAGAAGACCCCACTCCCCTTTGACTAGCTAATTTCTCCTTGTCTTTTAAATTCCAGCTTAACTGTCATGGTTTCAGTGAAGTCTTTCCCCCAGTGTATATCAAACTCCTGTCTTGGTCATTCTCTGTACACCCTTCCTCATGTCTAGCATGTACCAAAATGACAATTCACTATGTGTGTGAGTCATTCTTAGATGTGAGGGCAAGTTTTATTCTCATTGCCTTGCTAAAGTGCCTGACACACAGTGGATGAACAATGAATGAATGAATGAATGAATGTGAAAATAATAAATGAAGAACATCCAAAGAGCTATATCCAGTGTCTCAATGATAATGAGTCAAACATACAGTGAAGATGGAGGTTCCCTGGGGCAGCAGATTCTCATAGTGGGAGACAAGCTGCCCTGGGAGAGGGTGTCTCCCATTACTGCTCATTCACCCAGCTGAGGCCCTGGCCATATGATACCTGATAGCCCACGGAATCTCCAAAGGACAGGGCAAATTTGTCTGAGGGTATCACAGAGATTCCCATCAATTACTATGTTAGTTATCAGGCCACTCCTGGATCCTACCTTCCTGATTCTGTCAATCACAAAGCCTACTCCACTGTGTGCTCAGGATGGAGGTCGGGGGGTGGGTAGCTATGGTTACGTGGAGTGTCTCTTTTTATGAGTTGCTTTCAGGTCTCAAGACAGCAGCCAACCTCTCTACGTAGCTGAGTAGCTTCTCCCTAAGGGGACCAGATTTTCCCATTTGTTCAGAACTTTCTGTTTTTAAACTGACATTTATATGTACTGAGACCTTCCTCAGTCCTGGGTTCAGTTCAGTTCAGTCGCTCAGTCGTGTCCAACTCTTTGCGACCCTATGAACTGCAGCACACCAGGCCTCTTTATCCATCACCAACTCCTGGAGCCTACCCAAACTCCTGTCCATTGGGTTGGTGATGCCATCCAACCATCTCATCCTCTATCATCTCCTTCTCCTCCTGCCCTCAATCTTTCCCAGCATCAGGGTCTTTTCAAATGAGTCAGCCCTTCCCATCAGGTGGCCAAAGTATTGGAGTTTCAGCTTCAACATTAGTCCTTCCAATGAACACCTAGGACTGATCTCCTGGGTGGACTGAAGAGGATGGACTGTTTGGATCTCTTTGCAGTCCAAGGGACTTTCAAGAGTCTTCTCCAACACCACAGTTCAAAAGCATCAATTCTTTGGCCTTCAGCTTTCTTTATAGTCCAACTCTCACATCCATACATGACTACTGGAAAAACCATACCCTTGACTAGATGGACCTTTGTTGGCAAAGTACTGTCTTTGCTTTGTAATATGCTGTCTAGGTTGGTCATAACTCTCCTTAACCTGGACAGTTTGTCATCTTATCACAACTCTGTTCAGGCTGGGGAAATTCTCCCTGATCCTCTGTTCACCACACTGTAGGGTCCTCTAACCATGCTTCCCACATCACAGGGCAGTGGGTGCAGCCCTCCCCCAGCTGCACAGACCTCTCTGGACCCTGTGAAGGACCCTGGTCAGAGCCCTGGTCAGAAGGCCTGGGATGATTATGAACCCATGGGTGATTTGTGTATCTATGTGTTTGTGTGTTTGTTTGTGTGTGTGTTTATGTGGCTCTGTGTGTCTGTCTGTGTGCTTGTGTGTATCTGTCTGCCTAAGTGTGTTTATATGTGTGCCTGCATGTGTGTTTATGTGTGTCTGTGTGTGTGCTTATATGTGTGGCTTTATGGGTGGAGCATATCTCTGTGTGTGACCATGTGTCTGTGCATGCGTTTGTGTGCCTGCATATGTCTATGTATAGATGTGGGAGCATCACTTGGGGTGGCATTCAGAGGAAGAGGCTTACCGGTCCACAGTTATTAGCCAGCTTTTGGTTTGAGACACTGGTATCCAGTTGAGCTTTCCCTTGTGGTAGGAGTGGTCCACCCCACCTAACATCAACACACTGCCATTCTCCTTGTGGCTGTCGAGAGAATAAAAGAGGGGGACTCCTTGGAGGACTGTTATGCTGGGCAGTCTGAGGGCTGTGCTTGTCCACCCAACAAGGCCCTAATAGGGTCCCCATTTTACAGATGCAGAAATTGAGGGATTGAGAACCCAACCAAGATTAGTCACTGGCTAGAGTGGCACAGAGCAGGTTAGAAGCTGAGTCACTTGGCCAGGTTCCACCCACCCAGGCTTCTCAAGAGGCCCTGTACCTCCTGCAACCTGAATACCCTCAGAGGACAGTGTGCTGAAGGGTTTGGGCTTCCCCCTTGTCCAGCCTGTAATTTTTTTCAGAAAAATCAAGGCCTGAGAGTGCTAGGGATGTGTCTTCAGTCACCCAGGGTTGGTTTCACCTGCCTGTGACCTGTGCTGTCCATGGGGCCCCACATTTAGCAGGGCCCCCCACCTCTGTTATCTCTGTCTGGAAATTCCTAAGACTTGCTGGATAAGGTGTCCCACACTTCCATTTTGCACTGTCTCCTGAAAGTTATGTAGTTGGTCCCGGTGAAATGTTAGTGAGGAAGGAAAGACTTCCACCATCGCTCTCTTTCCTTCCATTGCAAACTCGTCAGCAAACTGTGTTACTTTTTCCTCCAACTTTTATCCTGACACCTTCCATTGCTCTCCCACTCCCCTCACCCCCAAGACCAAGCCACTGCCCTTGAGCCCATGAGCTAGGTTGTGTTCCTATAAAATTTCATTTACAAAAGCCACTGGTGAAGCCAGGTGAAGCCCTGGGGCCATAGTTATCCTGGGCTACACAGTCTTTCAGGATACTTCTGTAACAAGTGTTCTATAATATTCATCCAACTGAAAGCATCTCACAGCTAATTTGGAAAGAGGGCTTGTCCAGCTCAGACTTACGTGCTCAAGTAGAAGGCAAAGATAGGCTCAGAAATGGCACCTTGTTGCTTCAGCTTGTCAAAGACGGGGATGGTTCCTGGGATAGCGAGGCTGGGGTAGGACAAGCCCAGGATGCCATCAAAGGGTGCATTATCAAATCCGAATTGTTGCAGGCTTAGGCCAAATGGCTGGTCAGTGCTGACAAGGTTCCCGATCTGTGGGAGAGAAGAGTGTTCACACACAAAGGACTGGAAGTGGGACTGGTCTAGGGGGGTTCAGATGCCATTAGAACCTCAGAGAAGAACTGAGTCCTGGCTGTGCCCTAGGTAGACTCCAGATGGTTAAAACAAGCTGGGACAGGAATTCGGGTTCCATTGGTGTGCGGACGTGAATTTTAACCAACACCAACTATTTCTGCAAACACCATCTGAGTCAAATAGGCCTCATGCCTTCTGTACAGGTGGGAAAACCAAGTCAGGACTGGACCCAATGGTGCCCCCTTGAGGACAAAATGAGTAGAGAGCAGGGTAGTCCTCTCTTCGGCATCACTATGATCTGATGACAGAAATGGACTGAATTTATTGCAATGTATTATGGATTCTGCGCTTGCCAAGGAAGGCAGGAGCCCATTTTACAATGTCACTGGCAGAGTTCTTATGAATATGCTACCTGGGAAACACACATTTAGGGGTGTGTGTGTGAGAGAGAGAGAGAAATAGAGAGACAGGGAAAATCCTCAGGCACTTTGGGGAGGGAGGCCATTGATTTTACTAGACTTTCAGTGGCCCCCTAGAGTGAAAACCCATTTATCAAGTCCCTCCCATATGTGTGGGCCCCTGCTTTTGCTGCCTGGGTATCTGAAGCCCTGGGCTGCCCCCAGGCTCCCCCAATCAGTTTTATTCTTGCTCAAATAACCCCACCTGCTTGAGTCCTGACAAGCCAGCCCAGCTACCACTTCCCAGATGTGTGACTGTGACAAGGCCCTTGCTCTTTACACCTCAGTTCCCTCATGTGTATCATGTAACTAATCATAGTAACTTCTGTGTGGGGTTGTTGCAGGATTAAACAAGTTATTACTATGAAAGTACCCAGCACAGTCTGAGAATATAAAAGTGGGTGCTTTTTTCCCTGTCCCTGTTCCCAACAAAATGAACCTTGAGCTGCTCATGGGCAAAGGAGCTGCAAGTCCACACCCCAAGCCACTCTTTGGTTTAGCCACTCTTGGAGTTTGTGTGTCAGCAGGGTCCCTATCTCCCCAGGAACAGGATTCTGCAGGTAAGGCGGCTAGTCACAAAGGGAGTTAGGGAAGGACAGGCCCTGCCAGATGGTCCTGCATCTGTTGTGTAAGCAGTGGTCACTCCATAGCCAGTTCTGACCTAACATAGGCCATCTATGGGGACCAGGAGGGGGTTGGTTAGTGCAGATCTGATTCAGCTTCTGTTTCCATGTTACCCGAACAGTGTCATAGGCAAGAACTCCGTTCATCATCCCAGATCCGTAGAGGATGTGGAAGGGCCTGCGTGTAAGCCGGAAGGTGGAAGATTTGTGATGGTCGAAGGTAATGTGTGTATCTGCAGACACGAGAGATGAGTGTCAGTCAGGTCAGAGGGTGGAGGGGATGAGTCAAGATGGGGAAGGCGGTACTCACGACAGGCAAGACTGATGCACTTGATGGAGGGCACCCACAAGTCAGATGAGCCTGTGTCAAAGACAACCCGGAACTCCTTAGGGGGTGTTCCAATGGTGATGTTACCCACATAGGCCATCTAGAGGGACCAGGAAGAAGTGGATTAGTGCAGGTATGGCTCCCCTCGATTCCCAGACTGCTGCCTCCCTCTGGGTGTCACATGTCTCTTGAAATCACTTTCCAACCACCATTCAGTTCACAACCTTTGCTCACAGAGTTCCTGCATTTAATATTTTTTCCTGTGCTATGTGGTATGCAGGATTTTAACTCTATGACCAGGCATTGAAGCAGTACCTCCTGTATTCAAAGCCCAGAGTCATAATCACTGAACCCCCAAGGAAGTCCGGTGACCTCATCTGAGAAGCTCTCTAGTCTCCTCTTCAAACCCAGCCTGAGCGCCTCCTTTTCCAGGAGGTACTCCTTAATTAACCCCAGCCACTCCTTCTAAACTCAGACCATGTTTGATCAACACCACACAATTGGCCCTTTCACTAAACATGTATTTACTCTTTGCATATTTCTCAGGGTAGCTTGGCCATTCTTGAATAACAGATGAGACCTTTTTCAAATCAATAATAACTATAGTGTTAAATTCTTATGGCATCAAGTGCCTTAGGGTTTCAGTAAATTTTTGCTGCTGTGATTCTTGGATCTCTGGAAGTTGAATTCCTCTACCTGGGGATTCACACTTGATTTCCAGTTGGCTTTATTATTAGAGATGGCTTACCACTTCACCTGTAACTGAGTGGCTCACTTAGTTCAGAAAGAACAATCTCCCTCAAACTAGTGCCACATCTTTGGCACAAAAATAGATGTTTACCTGCCACCTGGTCATTGCTGGGCCCAGTCACCACAGACCGAGAGTTAAGGATGAGAATGTCTTCTCCTCTGGGAATGGGGTCCCTGTTCCCCACTGTTTCTGCCTCCTGCAGGAGCCCCAGATCCGATATCCCACCTGGCACCTCTAGATGAGCCCCACTGCTAGGCCAGAGCACAAAGGGGCACTATGGAGCACCAACCTCCCAACCCACTCACATCCAGGGTGTTCCTCAAGGGGTGAGTAGATAATTTGGGGTCACTAGCAGAATCATCGGACATTCTATTGGCTTGTTCCTCCAGGAAATTGTTCAGCAAGTTTTTTTCCCTCAGGATTTCTCGCATTGTCTTCGTTTTAGTTAGAGGCATTCTTTCACCAAGCATAAGGAAAAGGAAACAGAGAAGGACCGCAGTCAACTGTCTGTGTTATAGTATAACAGTCATACCTGGCCTTTTAATAGCACTGTGTATTTTCCAAGCTTTTTTTTTTTTTTTTTTTGAGTGCCATCTATTATCAGAATGCTGTGCAAACACAGGGCAAAGACATAGGTTTGAATACAGATTCTGTTGTGTTATCTTGGGTCAGCCATATGAACATTTGGAGTCTCAGTTTCCCTATCGGTAAAAAGGTAGAAGGGATAATTCCCACCACCCCCCATATAGAATGCTTTGGCTGTTAAATAACATTACGGGTATAATGTACCAGATATATAGGGAGTCTCAACAAAGACAGCCATTACCGTTGCTGTTGCCACCCCACTATATCTTTCTCAAAGAAGCTCATGGAGGGAGGAAGAAGGGGGAATCTCATCCTCTCTTTACAGGGGAGAAATTTGAAATGCAGTGAGTTTGTGAAGTGACTGTGATCACACTGCTTGTTCGAGGTAAAAACAGTTTAGATGTAGCCTTCCTAATCGTTCTTCAGAGTTGAAGCAAAAGAGAGGGGTGAGAGAAGAATCCAGGAGAGGGGAACAAATTAGAGAAAAAACAGAGAGAGATCTACATGAACAGAGACATCAAAGAGATGGAGAAATAAATAGATGAAGAGATAAATGAGAGAGATATAGAGATGCAGACGTGGACACATACACACAGAAGTAGAGAGAGAACAGAGAGGACACCTAGAATAAAATGTAGAAAATGCTACTCAACAAGACCACACGTACATTTGCATAGGATGTGCACTGAACAATTGTAAAGTGTTCCATTTTCACATAGATCATGACCGCAGCCCCAGAGTTATAGAACCCTGAAGATCTACCTCAAGACCCTTGGAACCCACATTTCCCATGTCAAAGTACTTACCAATAAGTGAGAGTTGAACTTTAAGACCATCATGGAGTGATTATATTCCCTTCTAACCCTGACAGGTGGAAGAATATGAGGAAAATAAGAAAAAAAAAAAAAAAGGAAGTTGATTCCGCTTACAGTCCCTGTACTTACATGACTATGCACTCTGAGAGGGCCACCAGCCAGAGGAGCACAAGCCACTTCATGCTTCTTTCCTGGCGCCAAGTGCTCGCAGAAGATCGGGTTCTAGTCTGCAGCGGTGATCAGGCCCTTCTAGTTATATATGTTCAGAACTACCTTAATTGTTCCCTTTAGGCCATTATTAGATTTTATAAAAATAGAAACCTCTCGATAAAATCTTTACCTCAATCAGTGTCCTTGGGGAGTGGACTTTGCAAATTCTCAGACTACAAAGAGTCTACTGTAATCTCTTCCTTGAGGCTTGGCTAGAAAACCAAACTGAAGTGCATGGATTATCTGAGAGTGTGGAAAAATTTGCCAACCTAGAGACAAAATACTGTTGTTAACGTGATAAAAGTGAACACTAGGGGCCAGGCTAGATATTTGTGATCTCACGTGGTCTTCCTAGCCACTTCATGAGATGTGCATTGATGTCCTCAGTTGGACAGGAGATTGCAAGAAGGAAAAGCCATCAAAAAGACTTTAGGGGCAGCCCAGGGACATATGAGTCACTTTAGGTAGTGAGAGAGATGGCACAGATTAGGGACACCTGTGATGCAAGTCTGCATCAAAGAGCTAGACTAGCGCAGTATTTTGATTGCACGGTTTCAATATTGGAATAAACGTCATGCATCCACAAGATACTTTATGTAATCGAACAAGCTTATACAGAAAACCTTGTGTGTTGGTGTCTGGGTTAGATGCTAGCAAGAGTCAGAGAGGATCAAGACACAAGTGGTCCTTATCTTCAGCAAGCTAGCAGTCTAGGGCAGTTCTCACAAATTCATGGCCCAGGAGGCAAGAAAATGAATTCAAGGACTAGGTGGCTATGCTAAACACTGGGCAACACAAGCGTTACCACTGAGGGCAGCCTCTCCTCCACTCCAACCATGCTGGAAAGCGGGCCAGTAGGCCAAGTTTTCAAGAGAAGTCAGGAGTCTGGATACTTGTGTACAATCTCCTGATTTTAATGTTAGCAACATTTTTTTCTTTTTTCAGAAAAAAATAATGAGAGTAAAATCTCCACAACAGAGTGCTGGATTCAGCCTTCAGTCTATATAGGTTTTTATTTCTGGCCTAGAGGTGAGAGTGCAGTGGGGACAGAGAGGAGTTTAATTCAGGTTGGTTGGTGTAAAGTGATTGAATCCATATTAAACGTATTAGTTTTCTTTCTATTTATAAAGAAAGTCACCAGGGACATATAAACCAATGAATTTAGTACTATCCATTTGCTGAAGATAAATGGATATATCTCTGACATAATTTCTTAGTAGGGCCCATGCCATGAAAAATTTTTCTGCCCAACCAAACATATAAAGAAATAATTTTGAAATGTCTTATCAGTCAAAGAAGACAAAGAAAACCACTCAGAGCTCCTTTTCAGCCTGAGATGAACAGCGAAAGTCGTTCAGTCATGTCCGACTCTTTACAACCCCATGGACTTCTCCAGGCCAGAATACTGGAGTGGGTAGCCTTCCCCTTCTCCAGGGGATCTTCCCAACCCAAGTTTCCCACACTGCAGGTGGATTCTTCACCAGCTGAGCCACAAGGGAAGCCCAAGAATACTGAGGTGGGTAGCCTATCCCTTCTCCAGAGGATCTTCCTGACCTAGGAATCAAACAAGGGTCTCCAGCATTGCAGGCAGATTCTTTACCAACTGAGCTATCAGGGAAGCCTAAGATGAACAGGGCTACCTGTTAAATTCTTACTTCAGCCAAAGTAAAGATAATAATGTTTTATGGTTGCTTGCAGGACTCCTAGCGCCTATTTCAGAATGAGATCTATCCCGATCTGTCCCTTGGATACAACAATGGGAACCTGGCGTGCTCACCAGGTGTGGATAGATGGGATGTTGTGTCTTAACTGTCACTTTTACACATTGTTTAAATTCAATTTTTGTGGTTCAGTACCAACAGAAGGAATATCTAAGAAATGACACATACATACACCATTTAACTCAGCAATTCTCCTTCTAGGGATCAATCCCAACATACACACTGCCAAGAATATAAAAAACCATCTGCACAAGCTGTCTACTGAACATTGTTTTCAAAAACAAAATATCAGCAAGATACCAGAAGTGACCATCCACAGGGGTGTGTGGAATAAGGCACAGAGCATCCTAACAACTGGGTAAAGTGTGGATGGAATAAGGAGTGGAGTGGGTGAGATGTTCAGGGTGTACTTTGTATTTATTTTTTAAAAGAAGATCCAAAAAAGTTCTTATAGTTTGTTGCTTCTATATACACATATATGTCTATTTTCATTTAGAAACAGTAGAATAGCCAAAAACAACTAAAATATAATTTATGGGTGAGGGACAGGAAAGTGAGATCTTTCTTGTTTTATACTTTGATATGCAATGGAAATGTGTTACAGAATCAAAAAATAGATAATCACATCTGTCAAATTGAGAACAAAGACTAATATACCTAATTGTATCAAGTTGATTATTAGTTGCACATAACAAACCATTACTTCAGTGGCTTTAAATTTCAGCTTTATGACTCAACATTCAGACTAGAGTGTCTTCTAAAGACAAAGACAAATAAATATACCCCCCTCATTCAAAACAAAAGCAAAAAATCTGAAACTATATTCAACAACTTATTGTTGCTGATATAGCTTCTGTTATTGTGACAGTATCATATGTACGTTACAGGTTAAAGCAAGTCAGTAATAAATGCTATATTGTTCTAAAGTAAAGCTTACAGTGGTTAGAGAAAAGAGGTTCACACAGAAAATAAAAAATCTTAAGTAAAACCCTGCTATCTTAAAACTTCTATTGAAAGCATACGTCTGTACCAATCAAATTTTGCATTTTTTTATTTTTTAAAGAATATCTGACTCCCTAGCTCTGACCACTGAAAAGCCTAGAAGCAAAGATAACTCGATAAAAGTAGCTATCCTGAGGTCTAACTTGTAATTTCTAAATGCATTTCCCACCAGAGGACCCATGGATTCTTAAAGAGATGACGGATTTCAGAAATGGGTAAAGAAATGCACAAAATAATCTTAGGAATCTTGAAGAACCAGAAAGTTGAAAGACATCAAAGACCAGAGGGGACTGGACAGAAAGTTTAGAAATCCACATTAAAAAAAAAAAAAAGGAAATCCACATAAAAAGGCCAAAAGTGGGGCTATTTTAGCATAACATCCAATCAATTGGAACAAATTAAATGCATGAAAAGTCAGATATTCTACATGCTAATAGACAACATCTAATTTGTCACTGTGACAATTGCTAGAGAACCAACTCACCATTCTGAGCCCTGAGAAAGGAAAATAATCATCAATATATATGCTTTTTCTTTCTATGAGACATATTTCATGTAATTACAGTTAAAGGAATTTTCTTTTTAACTGAAAATTTTCAGGATTTAAATCCAGAAAGAGTGGTGGAAACAGGAAAGCACCATTTTGCAACATCTTCATGAAAAAACGGATCTAGGCAAAGGGTATCAATGGATGCTACAACAATGAATGAAAGGTAGAGAGGGAGTACATAACGCATGTAGGAGGTTGGCAACATCAGGACCTAGTGCATGTGAGCATCTATCAGAGTGAGGCAACTAGAAATTATGAGCCTCTTGGAGTGGTGCCATTAGAAATATGTATCTGCATATGAAATTTTCCAATAAAAAATGCTTGAACTCAAGTGTAGATCTAACTACCAGTTTTCAGGGAACTAACACATAGAAAGGAAGAGAGA
>NW_024070199.1:38143016-38143563 GCF_014754425.2 Oryx dammah
AATCCTAAAATGGGCCAAAGAACTAAATAGACATTTCTCCAAAGAAGACATACGGATGGCTAACAAACACATGAAAAGATGCTCAACATCACTCATTATCAGAGAAATGCAAATCAAAACCACAATGAGGTACCATTTCACACCAGTCAGAATGCCTGCTATCCAAAAGTCTACAAGCAATAAATGCTGGAGAGGGTGTGGAGAAAAGGGAACCCTCTTACACTGTTGGTGGGAATGCAAACTAGTACAGCCACTATGGAGAACAGTGTGGAAATTCCTTAAAAATCTGGAAATAGAACTGCCTTATGACCCAGCAATCCCACTGCTGGGCATACACACCAAGGAAACCAGAATTGAAAGAGACATGTGTACCCCAATGTTCATCACAACACTGTTTATAATAGCCAGGACATGGAAGCAACCTAGATGTCCATCAGCAGATGAATGGATATGAAAGCCTTTGTACATATACACAGTGGAGTATTACTCAGCCATTAAGTAGAATACATTTGAATCAGTTCTAATGAGGTGGATGAAACTGGAGCCG
>NW_024070199.1:38143573-38165799 GCF_014754425.2 Oryx dammah
TATTACTCAGCCATTAAAAAGAATACATTTGAATCAGTTCTAATGAGATGGATGAAACTAGAGCCGATTATACAGAGTGAAGTAAGCCAGAAAGAAAAACACCAATACAGTATACTGACACATATATATGGAATTTAGAAAGAGGGTAATGATGACCCTTTATGCAAGACAGCAAAAAAGACACAAATGTATAGAATGAACTTTTGGACTTGGAGGGAGAGGGAGAGGGTGGGATGATTTGGGAGAATGGCTTTGAAACATGTATACTATCATGTAAGAAACTAAGTGCCAGTCTATGTTCGATACAGGATAGAGGATGCTTGGGGCTGGTGCATGTGGATGATCCAGAGAGATGATATGGGGTGGGAGGTGGGAGGGGGATTCAGGATTGGGAGCTTGTATACACCCGTGGTGGACTCATGTCAATGTATGGCAAAACCAATACAGTATTGTAAAGTAAAATAAAGTAAAAATAAAATTTTATATATATATATATGAAAAAATAAATAAATAAATAAATAAAGTGTAGGGGCTGCAGTGTAGCACCAAAGTGGTCCCACCTAGAGACTGAGCCTCGCCTGTTATAATGAACCCTTTATCAATTACTGGCTTTCCTTGTGGCTCAGCTGGTAAAGAATCTGCCTGCAATGCACAAGACCTAGGTTCGATCCCTGGGTTGGGAAGATCCCCTGGAGAAGGGAAAGGCTACCCACTCCTGCATTCTGGCCTGGAGAATTCCAAAGACTGTATAGTCCATGGCACAAAGAGTCGGACACAACAGAGCAACTTTCACTTATCAATTACACCAATCCCTGTTCTTGCTCTTAAAAAGTGTGTGTGTGTGTGTGTGTGTGTTTTAGGGGAATGAGAACTTAAATGCAATGTTAAAATGTTTTCCACTGGGGTGAAAGTACTCCTTCCTCTGGCTGGTGGCTCATTCCACCTCATGAAAAATGATTTCTTAAAACAAACATGGGAACTCATGTACACCCATGGCAGATTCATGTCAATGTATGGCAAAACCAATACAGTATTGTAAAGTAAAATAAAGTAAAAATAAAATTTTTTAAAATTAAAATAAAATAAAAGGCAAATGTAGTTGGGAAAACAAACAAACAAACATGGTGGGTGAGAGTCCAACCTGGGCCTGGGTGCCAGGCCTAAGCTGACAGTGCCAGGCAGGGAGTTCAGAAGACCATCTCCTGGCATGGGGTGCTGCAAGGACACTGCCTGCCTGGAAGCTGTGGTACCTCCAGATTTTCCACGACTCTGTAAGAAGTAGCACTTTGGTAGCTGGGAGCTGGAATGGGACCTGATTTGAGATCAGTTCTTGGAGAACACAAATTGTGGTGGATTGAACCAGCTGCCCTTTGACCCTGTCAGCAACAACAAGCCCCTGCAGTTTGGTAGTACCAGTGGCCCTCTGGTAACAGAAGGCCTCACTGAGAATGGAGGGGAGTCAAGCAAGAAAAGAAAGAGAACAAATGCTTCTTCAGAGATCAAGCCCTGAGCCTTTGGAATGGGAGCACTGACTCCAAGACCATAGACTGCCAGAGAAATAACCCTAGGGAGTATCAAGTAGCGAGAACTCACATGAAAGAAACCACTTGAATGCAAGACCCGGCATCCCCCAACCACCAGTAACACCCTGTTCAGGATGCCTCATCTAAACAACAAACAAAACAAAAATACAAACCCAACTATCAGCAGACAAGATTATCACCTCACTCAGCCTTGCCCATCAGAGGAAAAATAAACAAAGTTTCAGCACAAGTCTTACTCTATATGAAGCTTACACAAACCACTTTACCAACCTTAGGAAGACAGAAACAAAAAGGAAGAAAGAATTCAACCTTGAAGCCTGGGAAAAGGAGACCTCAAACACAATGAGTTAAAAATAAATAATGAAAAAACAGAGAAATACTACACAAATGAAGGAACAAAGTAAAAATACAGAAGTCCAAATAAATGAAGAGAAAATAGGCAAACTACCTGAAAAAGAATTCAGAATAATGATAGTAAAGGTGATCAAAAACATTGAAAACAAAATGGAGAAAATGCAAGAATCAATTAACAAAAACATAGGAGAATTAAAGAACAAATATACAAACAACACAATTACTGAAATTAAAAATACTCTAGAAAGAATCAATAGCAGAATATCTGAAGCAGAAGAATGAATCAGTGGGTTAAAATAGTGGAAATAACTTCTGAAGAGCAGAATAAAGTAAAAAGAATGAAAAGAACTGAGGATAGTCTCAGAAACCTCTGGGACAATATCAAACACACCAATGTTTGAATTATAGGGGTCCCAGAAAAAGAAGAGAAAAAGAAAGGGTATGAGAAAATTTTTGAAGAGATTATAGTTGAAAATTTCCCCAACATGGAAAAGGAAATAGTCAATCAAGTCCAAGAGGCACAAAGAGTCCCATACAAGATAAACCCAAGGAGAAACACATGAAGACACATACTAATCAAACTAACAAAGACTAAACACAAAGAAAGAATATTAAAAGCAGCAAGGGAGAAGCAACAGTTAACATACAAGGGAAACCCCATATGCTTAACAGCTTATCTTTCAACAGAAACTCTGCAGTCCAGAAGGGAATGGCAGGATATATTTAAAGTACTGAAAGAGAAAAATCTACAACCAAGATTACTGTACCTGGCAAGGGTCTCATTCAAAATTGATGGATAAATAAAAAGCTTTTCAGACAAGTGAAAGTTCACAGAATTCAGTACCACCAAACCAACTTTACAACAAATGTTAAAGGGACTTAGATAGTCAAGAAATACAAGAGAAGAAAAAAAGATCTACAAAATCAACCCCAAACAATTAAGAAAATGACAATAGGAGCATATATATCAATAATTATTTTAAATGCACCAACCAAAAGACACAGATTGGCTGAATAGATACAAAAACAATACCTATATATATGCTGTCTACAAGAAAGCCATTTCAGACCTCAAGACACTTATAGACTGAAAGTGGGAGGATGGAAAAATATATTCCATGCAAATGGGAAGCAAAAGAAAGCTGGAGTAGCAATCTTTATATCAGACAAAATAAACCTTAAAATAAACAAGGTTATAAGAGATAAGGAAGGACACTACATAATGATCAAGGGATCAATTCAAGAGGAAGACACAACAATTGTAAATATCCATGCACCCAACATAGGAGCACCTCAATACATAAGACAAACACTAACAGGCATAAAAGGAGAAATTGACAGTAACACAATAATAGTGGGAGACTTTAACACCCCTCTCACACCAATGGACAGATCATCAAAACAGAAAATTAATAAGGAAACACAAGTCTTAAAGGAAACATTAGATGAGATGGATCTCATTGACATCTTCAGGACATTCCATCCAAATGCAGAAGAATACACCTTTTTATCAAGTGCACATGGAACATTCTTCAGGATAGACCACATCTTAGGCCACAAGTCAAACCTCAGTAAATTTAATAAAATTGAAATCATACAAGCATCTTCTCTGACCACAACATTATGAGACTAGATATCAATTACAAGAAAAAAAAACTGTAAGAAACACAAACACATGGAGAGTAAACAACATGTTTCTGAATAACCAACAGGTTATTGAAGAAATCAAAAGGGAAATCAAAAAATTTCTAGAAACAAATGACAATGAAAACACAACAACTCAAAACCTATGGGATGCGGCAGAAGCAATTCTAAGAGGGAAGTTTACAGCAATACAATCCTACCTCACAAGAAAAACAGCAAATAGACTATCTAATTTTACACCTAAAGCAACTGGAAAAAGAAGAACAAAAAAGAAACCCAAGATTAGTAGAAGGAAAGAAATCAGAAATATCTGAGCAGAAATAAATGAAAAAGAAATGAAAGAAACAATGGTAAAGATTAATAAACTAAAAGCTGGTTCTTTGAGAAGATAAACAAAATTGACAAGCCTTTAGCCAGACTCATCAAGAAAAAAAAAGAGAGAAGAATCAAATTAACAAAATTAGAAATGAAAAAGGAGGCGTTAAAATAGACAATGCAGAAATACAAAGGACTATGAGACTATTATGAACAACTACCAAACAATTGCACTCATCTCACACGCTACTAAAGTAATGCTCAAAATTCTCCAAGCCAGGATTCAACAATATGTGAACCGTAAACTTCCTGATGTTCAAGCTGGTTTTAGAAAAGGCAGAGGAACCAGAGGTCAAATTGCCAACATCCGCTGGATCATGGAAAAAGCAAGAGAGTTCCAGAAAAACATCTATTTCTGCTTTATTGACTATGCCAAAGCCTTTGACTGTGTGGATCACAATAAACTGTGGAAAATTCTGAAAGAGATGGGAATACCAGACCACCTAACCTGCCTCTTGAGAAATCTGTATGCAGGTCAAGAAGCAACAGTTAGAACTGGACATGGAACAACGGACTGGTTCCAAATAGGAAAGGGAGTGCATCAGGGCTATACATTGTCACCCTGCTTATTTAACATATATACAGAGTACATCATGAGAAACGCTGGACTGGAAGAAACACAAGCTGGAATCAAGATTGCTGGGAGAAATATCAATCACCTCAGATATGCAGATGACACCACCCTTATGGCAGAAACTGAAGAGGAACTAAAAAGCCTCTTGATGAAAGTGAAAGAGGAGAGTGAAAAAGTTGGCTTAAAGCTCAACATTCAGAAAACGAAGATCATGGCATCCGGTCCCATCACTTCATGGGAAATAGATGGAGAAACAGTGGAAACAGTGTCAGACTTTATTTTGGGGGGCTCCAAAATCACTGCAGATGGTGACTGCAGCCACGAAATCAAAAGACGCTTACTCTTTGGAAGAAAAGTTGTGACCAACCTAGATAGTATATTCAAAAGCAGAGACATTACTTTGCCGACTAAGGTCTGTCTAGTCAAGGCTATGGTTTTTCCAGTGGTCATGTATGGATGTGAGAATTGGACTGTGAAGAAGGCTGAGTGCCGAAGAATTGATGCTTTTGAACTGTGGTGTAGGAGAAGACTCTTGAGAGTCCCTTGGACTGCAAGGAGATCCAACCAGTCCATTCTGAAGGAGATCAGCCCTGGGATTTCTTTGGAAGGATTGATGCTAAAGCTGAAGCTCCAGTACTTTGGCCACCTCATGCGAAGAGTTGACTCATTGGAAAAGACTCTGATTCTGGGAGGGATTGGGGGCAGGAGGAGAAGGGGACGACAGAGGATGAGATGGCTGGATGGCATCACAGACTCGATGGACGTGAGTCTGAGTGAACTCCGGATGTTGGTGATGGACAGGGAGGCCTGGCGTACTGCGATTCATGGGGTCGCAGAGAGTCAGACATGACTGAGTGACTGAACTGAACTGATGAACAACTACATGGCAATAAAATGGATAACCTGGAAGAAATGGACAGATTCTTAGAAAAGTTCAATCCTCCAAGACTGAACCAGGAAGAAATAGAAATCATGAACAACCCAATTACAAGCACTGAAATTGAAGCTGTGATCAAAAATCTCCCAAAAAACAAAAGCCCAGGACCAGATGGATTCACAGGAGAATTCTATCAAACATTTAGAGAAAAGCTAATGCTTATCCTTCTATAGCTCTTCAAAAAATTGCAGAGGAAGGAACACTTCCAAACTCATTCTACAAGGCCACATCACCCTGATACCAAAACCAAAGACAACACAAAAAAAGAAAACTACAGGCCAATATCACTGATGAACATAGATGTAAAAATCCTCAACCCAATTAAAAAATTTTAGCAAAATTTTAGCAAACAAGATTCAGCAACACTTCAAAATGCTCACACACCATGATCAATTTGGGTTCACTCCAGGGATGCAAGGAATCTTCATTATACTCAAATCAATCAATGTGATACACCATATTAACAAACTGAAAGATTAAAACCATATGATAATCTCAATAGATGCATAAAAAGCCTTTGACAAAATTCAGCACCCATTTATGATTAAAACTTTTCAACACATGGGCATAGAAGGAAACTACCTCAACATAGTAAAGGCCATATATGATAAGCCTACAGCAAACATTATTCTCAATGGTGCAAAACTGAAAGCATTCCCCCTAAGATCAGGAATAAGACAAACCTGTCCACTTTCACCACTGCTATTCAACATTGTTTTGCAAGTCCTAGATAAAGCAATCAGAGAAGGAAAAGAAATTGAAGGAACCCAGATCAGAAAAGCAGAAGTAAAGCTTTCAGTGTTTGCAGATGACATGATACTGTACATAGAAAACCCTAAAGATAGTATCAGAAAATTACTAGAGCTAATCAGTGAATTTAGCAAAGTTGCAGGATACAAAATCAGTACACAGAAATCACTTGCATTTCTATATACTAACAATGAAAAAATCAGAAAGAGAAATTAAGGAATCAATCCCATTCACCATTGCAACAAAAAGAATTAAATATCAAGGAATAAACTTACCTAAGGAGACAGAAGAACTACACACAGAAAATTATAAGACACTGATGAAAGAAATCAAAGATGACATAAACAGATGGAGAGATATTCCATCTGAGTAGGAAGAACCAATATTGTGAAAATAACTGTACTACCAAATGCAATCTACAGATTCAAGGCAATCCCTATCAAATTACCAATGGCATTTTTCACAGAACTAGAATAAAAAATTTCACAATTCATATAGAAATTCAAAAGACCCTGAAGAGCTAAAGCAGTCTTGAGAATGAAGAATGGAGCTGAAGGAATCAACCTTCCTGACTTTAGGTTATACTACAAAGCTACAGTC
The DNA here is from genome assembly GCF_014754425.2 of Oryx dammah. NCBI lineage: Eukaryota > Metazoa > Chordata > Mammalia > Artiodactyla > Bovidae > Oryx > Oryx dammah. The sequence goes on from NW_024070199.1 coordinate 38,150,352, forward strand.
ATCAAGACAATATGGTACTGGCACAAAAACATAAATATAGACCAATGTAACAAGACAGAAAGCCCAGAAATAAACCCGTGCACCTATGGGTACCTTTGTTGACAAAGGAGGCAAGAATATACAATGGGGCAAAGACAGCCTCTTCAGTAAATGGTTCTGGGAAAACTGGACAGCTACATGTAAAGAATGCAATTAGAACACTTCCTAACACCATACACAAAGATAAATTCAAAATGGATTAAAGACCTAAATGTAAGACCAGAAACGTAAAACTCTTAGAGGAAAACATAGGCAGAACACTCGATGACATAAATTAAAGCAAGATCCTTTTTGTCCAGCCTCCTAGAGTAATGGAAATAAAAAACAAAATAAAAGAGTGGGACCTGATTAAACTTCAAGCTTTTGCACAGCAAAGGAAACTATAAGCAAGGTGAAAAGACAACCCTCAGAATGGGATAAAATAATAGCAAAGGAAACAGCTGACAAAGGATTGATTTACAAAATACACAAGCAGCTCATACAACTCAATGCCAGAAAAACAAACAATCTGATCAAAAAGTGAGAAAAAGACCTAAACAGACATTTCTCCAAAGAAGACATACAGATGGCTAACAAACACATGAAAAGATGCTCAACATCACTCATTATTAGAGAAATGCAAATCAAAACTACAATGAGGTATCACCTCACACCAGTCAGAATGGCCATCATCAAAAAGTCTACAAACAGTAAATGCTGGAGAGGGTGTGGAGAAAAGGGAATGCCCTTGCACTGTTGGTGGGAATGTAAATTGATACAGCCAGTATGGAAGGTGGCATGGAGATTCCTTAAAAAACGAAGAGTAAAATCACCATATGACCCAGCAATCCCACTCCCAGGCATATACCCTGAGGAAACCAAAATCGAAAAACACTCATGTATCCCATTGTTCATTAAAGTACTATTTACAATAGCTAGAACATGGAAGCAACCTAGATGTCCATCAACAGATGAATGGATAAAGAAGCTGTGGCACATATACACAATGGAATATTACTCAGCCATAAAAAGGAACGCATCTGAGTCAGTTCTGATGAGGTGGATGAACCTAGAATCTGTTATACAGCATGAAATGAGTCAGAAAGAGAAAGATAAATATTGTATTCTGACACATATATAATGAAGAATTTATTTACAGAGCAGCAATGGAGAAACAGACATAGAAAATAGACTTATGGACCTGGAAAGAGGAGAGGAGAGGGTGAGATGTATAGAAAGAGTAACATGGAAACTTATATTACCATATGTAAAATAGACAGACAACAGGAATTTACCGTCTCAGGACACTCAAACAGGGGTTCTGTATCAATCCAGAGGGATGAGATAGGGTGGGAGATGGGAGGAAGGTTCAAAAGGGAAGGGATATATGTATACCTATGATGGATTCATGTTGAGGTTTGACAGAAAACATCAAAATTCTGTAAAGCAATTATCCTTCACTAAAAAAAATTTTTTAAATTCCCAGTCTTCCATATGGTTACCAATGGAAAGGTAGGAGGAGAGTGATAAACCAAGAGTTTGGGATTAACATATACACACTGCTGTTGCTGCTGCTAAGTCACTTCAGTCATGTCTGACTCTGTGCGACTCCATAGATAGCAGCCCACCAGGCTCGCCCATCCCTGGGATTCTCCAGGCAAGAATACTGGAGTGGGTTGCCATTTCCTTCTCCAATGCATGAAAGTGAAAAGTGAAAGTGAAGTTGCTCAGTCATGTCTGACTCCTAGCAACCCCATGGACCTGGACCATTGCCATTGCCTTCTCCACATATACACACTACTAAATATAAAATAAAAAATCAAGGAGGACCTACTGTACAGCACAGGGAACTCTACTCAATGTTCTTTAATAACCTGTATGGGAAAAGAATATAAGAAAGAACAGATACCTATATATGTATAATGAAATCACATCCCCATACAGCTGAAACTAATACAATGTTGTAAATAAACTATGCATGCATGCTCAGTCACTAAGTCCTTTCTAACTCTTCATGACCCCATGGACTGTAGGCTGCCATACTTCTACATCCATGGGATTTTCCAGGAGTGGGTTGCCAGTTCCTCCTCAAGGGGATCTTCTGGACCCAGGGATCAAACCCACATCTTTTACATCTCCTGCACTGGCAAGCAGAAATCAACTATACTCCAATACAAAATAAAAATTAAATTTATAAAAAAGGAAAGATTACATCCAGCTATCAAAAGGGTCTCTTTCCCCTCCTGGGATTCCTGATGTGATGCTGGAGAGGACAGAGCAGGTGCAGGACACCTCGGCATTATCTGAGATTGTGTTTCCCTGGCTTTGGTGTGCTTTGGCTTCCAGTGGGCCCCTTTTGACTTATTTTTGGAGGACCTAATGCAGGGGCTTATAGAAACCAAGTCAGTTGAAGGCTGAGATGTAGGTGCTGGTGGGAGTGTGAAAGCCTAGCTCTCTAGCATTGGGTTGGGATACTTTTGAGGCAAACTTATGTTCCAGAGTTCCCTGTGGGAACAGGCTGCAACTTCCCTCCCCAAGACTTGCATGAAATCACACTCAAGCTAGTTTCATCCCTTTTCCTGTCCTAATCCCCGTGTGCCCTCACTGGTTTCTCTGGAAGGCCCTTTTTAAAAAAAAATTTAACTGTGCTGAGTCTTCCTTGCTGCATTGGCATTCTCTAGTTTCAGAGAGTGGGGACTACTCTCTAGATATGGTAAGTGGGCTTCTCATTGCAATGGCTTCTCTTATTGCAGATGATAGGATCTATGGCCTGAAGTCTCAGTTCTTGTGGCCCATGGGCTTAATAGCTCTCAAAATATGAAATCTTCCCAAACCAGGGGTCCAACATGTCTCCTGCTCCAGAAGGCAGATCAGTAACCACTGGACCATCAGGGAAATCCTTCTGGGAGGAACTTTGAAATAAATCACTTGTACATGAAACCTTGAGTCATGGGCTACTTCTGGGGAGGCTGACCTATGATGGTTCCCAAATCAGGCAATTCCTTGACACCAGGACTGATATAGGTTCACCTCACAAATGTTCCTACGGCACCTTGAAGCTATCCCTGCCATATGGCTTTTTTCTTGCTTGAGTTTCTGAAACCCACACTAGACCACAGCTTCCAGAGGGCAGAGCTCTAACTTGACTCTCTTACAAGTCCACATGAGTAGGTCTTGTTTCTATCCACCAGACTCTAATGTCAAAACAAGGCTAATACACAGACTTGTTATTGGGTTATGAGTGTTAGGTTACAAGCTGAACTGGCTGTAATCAAAGTCTAAATAATTTTGTCTTAAATGCAATACATTTTCATACAATAATAGTTCCAGTCAGTCCACGGTGATAGGAACCCCGGTTTTTCTTGTTGAAAGTCATCTTCAACACGTGACAGTCACCTCTGGTCTAACATGGCTGCTCTAGCTCCTGTTATTATATCTGCATTCCAGAGAAGGGGAAGCAGGATATGTCCCTTTCCTTAAAGAGCATAATCAAAAGTTATAAAATTACTTTCACTCATTTCTCACTGGTTGCAATGAGGTCACAGAGGCATTTTGAGGTGAAAGAAAGGCTAGGAAATGAACTTTTTAGCTAAATGGCCCTAAACTGGGGTTTTAGTTACCAAATGAATGAGACAAATAGGAGTGCCTGTTATACCCTTCTGATTCAGTGAAGAGAAGGTGACTTACCCTATGAACACATAAAACCCCCAAATCTGAAAGTCTCAACATAACTAAGCTTTATTTCTCACTCACATCTGACTTTGGTGGACAGGGGGCCCTACTCATCACACCTTTTCAGGGAGCAAAGTGGATGGAGGCTCCTTCTGGATACAAGGGAAGGGAGTGTGAGGCAAATTAGGATCTGATTCCAAACACTTCACTTGGAAGTGACATATCACCTCTACCAAATTCCACTGGCTGAAGTAACCTCCCTGGTCATAGCAAACCTGAGGGTGGTGGGCACACAGAAGGGTGAGGGGAGTGATCCTACCGCAGAACATTCAATATCAGTGACAAGGGCCACCACCCTTCATCCATGTCCCTGCGCTTTGTTCTTTGGTTCTTTCCATGCTGCTCATCCATCTCTTTGGGCCTGTAGATATAGATTTGGATAAGATCAAAAGATAGGACATATGCTAGACTGTAAATCTATGGGGAAAGCAAGAAAGGAAAGAAGGAAAGGCAGACTGCTGGGAACCTATGCTGCCCCCCTTCAGGAGTCCACCAGCCTCTTTCCCTGCTGTCCAACCCCCTCAGCTCTGTGATGCCGGGAGACCTCAGGAAGTGGCCTGGGCCCTTGAGCCTGCAGGAAGTGGATTAGAGGCTGCAGCACCCGCTGCAGGTCAAATATGGCTGGGCGGAGGTGGATGAACTGGCCAAAGTGCTGACACCCACCCAGATTAAGAACCGGCCCACCAGCAATGCATTGGACGGGCTTGATTCAAGTAAACTGTACACCTTAGTCGTACAGATCTGGATGCTCCTAGCAGGCAGGACCCCCAAATACAGGGAATGGCACCACTTTCTGGTGGTCAACATGAAGGGCAATGACATCAGCAGTGGTACGGTCCTCTCGGATTATGTGGGCTCTGGGCCTCCCAAGGGCACAGGCCTGCACTGCTACATCTGGCTGGTTTATGAGCAGGAAAAACCACTGAAGTTTGATGAGTGCATTCTCAGCAACTGATCTGGGGACCACCATGGCAAATTCAAGGTGGCCTTTTTCTGCAAAAAATATGACCTCAGGGACCCCAGCGACCAGTACGTGTCACCAGGCTGAATGGTATGATTACGTGTCCAAGCTCTATGAACAGCTGTCTGAGAAGCAGAGGAGTGGGACACTGTCCCAGAGTTCCCAAACAGTGTTTCCCTTTAGTGATGCATGTAGATTTCTGCCCACAATCCCCCCAAACCACCCCCCTACCCCGCCACTCCCTGCCCGAGTCCTGAGCAGTCAGATTTAGGTTTAGGGTGACTTTTCTTTCCTTCTGCCTGCCCTGTATCATTCTAGGGGGTTTATGTTTTGATCAAATTTGAACTGTGTTTTGGTGGGGGTTACTTTGCTACTATGGAGTTTATCAAAATGTTAATGTGAGAACGACAACGAAGATTTTAAAGAAGAAAAAAAAATTCTGGTAAAAAGACCAGGTCTGCAATATTAGAACAGAGCATCAAAGAATCTTTAAGGGAGGTTGAAAACAAAGAAGAGATAGACTGCCTCTGCCTTTGTGAGCCCGAATACAGAACTGTGTATGAAGGCACCTAATGGCATATGTTTTCACAGCCCTGTCTCACCAAGACAATGAGAGGCCAGCATGTCCACTAACCGCCAATGCCTCAGGCTGGTTACTGGGTATCAGTGTCCCACTCTGGCTCCTTTATAGAGCAATACCAGAAAAAGCTACAGAGAGGAAGTTGCTTTGCTATTAAAGCCTGGCCATCTAGATAAGCAGCAGTTCTGGGTAAGAGATTATCCAGAAATCTGAAAGTCTGTGCTTGTTAACTTGATCACTCTTTGGTGTAAAAAAAAAAAAAAGTCATTCTGGATGTTGCATTAATTCTGCTGTTTGCTTATAGTTAAATAAAAATAGAAACACTGCGTAGATTTAAAAAAAGAAAGAAGGAAAGAAGAAAATTAAGAATAAATATCAAAAAGCATGTTTGTAATCACAATTTTGTATTTGTACAGTTTACATGATTTAAATAAATTTAACTTATTTAGGAATAAATTTACAAAATAAAAAATGGGAGATGAGCAAGAAAGACCACTGAAGTTTGATGAGTGCATTCTCAGCAACTGATCTGGGGACCACCGTGGCAAATTCAAGGTGGCCTCTTTCTGCAAAAAGTATGACCTCAGGGACCCCAGTGACCAGTACGTGTCACCAGGCCACAGGGATGATCCAGAGAGATGATATGGGGTGGGAGGTGGGAGGGGGGTTCAGGATTGGGAACTCATGTACACCCGTGGCTGATTCATGTCGATGTATGGCAAAACCAGTACAGTATTGTAAAGCAAAATAAAGTAAAAAAAAAAAAAAAGAGAGCAATTTAAAATATAAATGTATTCACTAAAGCCAACAAAATAATACAGGCAGATTCTCTACCATCTGAACCACCAGGGAAGCCCAATAATCCCAATTTAAATCCCAACTTGACCAGGGGCTTCCCTCATGGCTCAGACGATAAAGAATCTGCCTGCATTTCAGGCTTTGTTCAATCCTTGGGTCAAGAAGATACCCTGGAGAAGAGAATGAGTACCTACTCCAGTATTCTTGCCTGGAGAATTCCTTGGACAGAGGAGCCTGGCAGGCTACAGTCCATAAGCTTCCAAAGAGTAGGACGTGACTGAGCGACTAACACTTTAACTTTCTTTTTCATCAGATTCTCAAGCCCTAAGCTCTTTCCCCTACCTTTGCTGTGTAAACTATTTAGCACTGGGAGATGTGGAGAGATCTCTGTGAACCCAACCCAAGAAATTTGTAAAGATAAAGACAACTGGAAAAGTATCCTTTCTGCAGTATACTTAGCAACTTTGCAACTTGTGAGGCAGGTCACTGGTGTTTTGAGGCAAATAAGATGTGCATGCTTGGTGATTTGCTTCTGTCAAGTGTTGAGGGAAGTTAGATGAATGAATGTTTGGTTACTTGATTTCACAGCTGATATCATCCTGGGGAAAGAATTCTCATCAGATCAACACATATTTTCTCACTAAACAGCAGGCTTAGAAAGGTTTTTAAGGCCAACATCAGATGTTTTTGACATCAAAGGTGTTCAGTTCACTCAGTTCAGTCATTCAGTCATGTCCTACTCTTTGCGACCTCATGAATCACAGCACGCCAGGACTCCCTGTCCATCACCAACTCCCAGAGTCTACCCAAACCCATGTCCATTGAGTCAGTGATGCCATCTAGCCATCTCATCCTCTGTCATCCCCTTCCCCTCCTGCCCCCAATCCCTCCCAGCATTAAGGTCTTTTCCAATGAGTCAACCCTTCGCATGAGGTGGCCAAAGTATTGGAGTTTTAGCATCAGCATCAGTCCTTCCAAAGAATACCCAGGACTGATCTCCTTTAGGATGGACTGGTTGGATCTCCTTGCAGTCCAGGGGACTTGCAAGAGTCTTCTCCAGCACCACAGTTCAAAAGCATCAATTCTTTGGTGCTCAGCTTTCTTAACAGTCCAATTCTCACATCCATACATGACCACTGGAAAAACCATAGCCTTGACTAGATGGAACTTTGGTGGCAAAGTAATGTCTTTGCTTTTGAATATGCTATCTAGGTTGGTCATAACTTTCCTTCCAAGGAGTAAGCGTCCTTTAATTTCATGGCTGCAATCACCATCTGCAGTGATTTTGGAGCCCAGAAAAATAGTCTGATACTATTTCCACTGTTTCCCCATCTATTTCCCATGAAGTGATGGGACCTGATGCTGTGATCTTAGTTTTCTGAATGCTGAGCTTTAAGCCAGCTTTTTCACTCTCCTCTTTCACTTTCATCAAGAGGCTTTTTAGTTCCTCTTCACTTTCTGCCATAAGGGTGGTGTCATCTGCATATCTGAGGTTATTGATATTTCTCCTGACAATCTTGATTCCAGCTTGTGCTTCTTCCAGCCTAGCGTTTCTCATGATGTACTCTGCATATAAGTTAAATAAGCAGGGTGACAGTATACAGCCATGATGTACTCCTTTCCTGATTTGGAACCAGTCTGTTGTTTCATGTCCAGTTCTAACTGTTGCTTCCTGACCTGCATACAGATTTCTCAAGAGGCAGGTCAGGTGGTCTGGTATTCCCATCTCTTTCAGAATTTTCCACAGTTGATTGTGATCCACACAGTCAAAGGCTTTGGCATAGTCAATAAAGCAGAAATAGTGTTTTTCTGGAACTCTCTTGCTTTTCCATGATCCAGCAGATGTTGGCAATTTGATCTCTGGTTCCTCTGCTTTTTCTAAAACCAGCTTGAACATCTAGAAGTTTGCGGTTCACATATTGCTGAAGCCTGGCTTGGAGAATTTTAAGCATTACTTTACTAGCATGTGAGATGAGTGCAATTGTGCAGTAGTTTGAGCATTCTCTGGCATTGCCTTTCTTTGGGATTGGAATGAAAACTAACCTTTTCCAGTCCTGTGGCCACTGCTGAGTTTTCCAAATTTGCTGGCATATTGAGTGCAGCTCTTTCACAGCATCATCTTTCAGGATTTGAAATATCTCAACTGGAATTCCATCACCTCCACTAGCTTTGTTCGTAGTGATGCTTTCTAAGGCCCAGTTGACTTCACATTCCAGGATGTCTGGCTCTAGGTGTGTGATCACACCATCGTGATTATCTTGGTCGTGAAGATCTTTTAGTTCCCTATAATATGGAGAGACTGAACTGTGCAGGTTGTCATGGTAACAGCTTTTTGTGTTCCCTAGGAGATAAAGTAAACTGACAAGAAACCAAAGGCCTTTACAACTCTCTTTGTAGTGTGATTTCAGGTTTGAAGTAGTGGCAAGGAAAGGGTGGCTGGTAAGGGTGAGGAGGGGAGTAATCAGGGCCAGTGCTTTAGCTCCTCCTAGAGCCAAGAAAACAGAAGTGCCGGCTCAGTTAGGGTTCTGGTTATCTTCCACTAGATCCCAGGTGAGGAAACAGTGATACGTTGTCTCTGTGGAGGGAACATAGATCAACACCTGTTCCTTTTCCGTCTCAGGCCCAGTCTGATCCCCTTAGAGTAGGAAGTATCACCCCCACCAAAGAGCTGTTGTCTCTGTACCTGTGGATGCCTCCCCACTTCCCAGCCCTCTCCACCCTGTCTCGGGCCCTATGGGTCTTCAGTGGCTCCCACAGTGGCCTTGCTGTCACCTGTGCCTGACCCTCTGACTTCTGTCCTGGGGTCTGAATCAAGGCAGAAAATCCAGGGTGTATATGCCTGGTGAGGATGCCGCAACGTCTTCCACGTGCTCTGCAAGCCTGGGATCATGCTGTTTTATATTCTGTTCTTTTCTCTCAGTGTCCTATTGGAAGGATTTCTCTTAACACTGAATACTATTTTCAGGCAGTTTGTTGTATGATGGCCTGTCTATGCTGTGGAAACTTTATGTTGAGTGGACTGTGGGATGTCTCAGATCTTCACTTTTGTTAGACTCTGAGGACTTCATCCTTGCTTCTTTATGTTTGTGGGTGCTTCTAATCATAGATTTACATAAATCTTACAAGCAAAATTCTTGGGACAAAAGCTGTACTTATATTTAGGACAAATCATCACCCAAGAGTGTACTAATTTGCACTCTTACAAGAAGGGTTCAAGATCTTCCTCTTTCCTGTTTTTCCTACCTTTTCTATCACTGAAGGCTATAAATCTTTGGTCTACAATTTGGAGTGGATAAAAGTGGAAGGAAGGTGGAGTAAGACTGTTGCTTTAAAGATCAGATTTATCCTCATGTTGGTGTCACAGGCTACAAATATAGAGCCTTAAGAGTAAGGAGTACCTTAACAGGCACCAGCTCCAGTCCTGGGCTTAGGCTGATCTGGGATGATTTTTCCAGGTGATATCATGGTGGTAGCCATGCTGAGAACATGCATGTCTCTTGACATGGATGCAGCACTGTGTTCAAGTGGAATCATGTACTAACTCATCCATTCATTTAATTAAAGTATATTTCTTGAGGGTGGCTACATATCTGTCACAAGTGTTGGAGCCAGAAGATAGGAGACATCTTTCCTCTGTACAATGGGGGTCATGCCTTCCCAGGGCTCATGGGGAGACAGTGAGCTAGCATCTATAATTAACCAGAGCTGTTATTCTTGCTCTTATTGCTGATTTCTCACCAACAGCACCATTGTCTATGGTTCCATGGAGAAAACTTGGAGAATGAGTTTGACAAACTGTTCACTTGCCTCTCCATTAAGCCTGGTCCATGATATTTACTGTTAAAGAAAAATAACTGATTCTGCTCTCACCTTTTCCTTGTTTATCAGCTCTGCAACTGGACCTCTTTCACTCCCCACATGTCGATCATAATCCAGGGCATTCCCAAAGTGGCCGGGCACATATACCCGGGACATATGGCCAAGCTGCACACAGATAGTAACTGCAGGGTTTAGGGGTGTGTTTCAGGATCCGGGTGACAAGCCTAATGTCAACATCCCTCCTCTCACCCTATGCTAGCCTTTCCTTGTCTCCCTCAAGAGGAAGCCCTTTACTCCTCTGGCCTCCCATCCACACTACTGTCATTTTCTCCATCTGGCCCTCCCAATTGGGAGTTGTCTCTTTATCTGTCTCCATGACTTGGAGGTGAGTTCCTAGCCCAGCTCTCTATCCCTGGGGTCCACCACAGCACCTAGCATATAGTAGGTGCTTAGTGAATTTGTACTGAATGAAAAGATGACTGTGTTTTCCACCTTATTTATTCTTTCCTGCTCCTTCTCTATTCTGGATCTGACTCTGACCCTGCTGTCCCCAGTGTGGGCCTCTGCCTAGCGTCTCAAAATGGGAAAAAGTGATACTTCTACTCCAAAACTGGCAAACCATGGCAGCTTGAACCAAATAGTTTGTGGCTCTGCCCGTGAAGGAAGCTCAGAGAGGCTGAGAGCTCTGTGCACCCTGGATTCCCCCATTTACATGAATGGCATCCTCCCCAGCATCACTGGAGGTCAAAGGAAGGCGCTTGCTGGACCCTGAGGAGGACAGCTCAGGAATCCACACGGGGCTGTCACTTGCAAAGTGGCACTGGAAAGGACAAAGCAGGTGTGGGCGGAAGAAAGCTGGTGACTAGGGTGGAGAAACAGAAGGGAACCATCTCAATGTAAAAGGCCTTACCCATATCTCCCTGCAGCAGAAGGTCACTGCCCATGTTCCTCCAGAATGGCAAGAATACAGTATAATTTTATGACCCCTTACCATCTCTCTGAATGAGGAGGTGATGGAGTTGGTGGGGCAGCCATAAACTCTTCCACGGTCTAGAACCTCTCCCTGACACTTCCTTTGTGGCTGCCTCTCAAACTCTAGTCACGTGATTCTGGAGTAAACTGTCAATCACATTTGGTGCAGGGTCAGGGCCACATGACCATGTAGGGCCAATTATAGGACCCCATGCCCCGACCAATACGATTGGTCCAGAAATGGACTCAGGATCTGAATTGGGTCAATCAGATCCCTCCCTGGAGCCCTGATGCCTTCTGAGTTTCTTTCCTTACTGACTAGATGCTTTAGAGATATAAAGCCCTGGGGCAGGCAGCTGCAGAGTCCTTCAGTAGGTGTAGAAGCCTGAGGGAAGAAAGTTGTCAGGCTAAGAGAATCTAAGAGAGAAGAGAAAGAGTGAGGGTGTCAAACTGTGAGCTGATAGCTTCTGATTTCTTGGGTCCAGTCCCTGAGACCTTTGGATCTTCTCTGGTTCCTATGTCCCAGATCCTGGATCCCCAGTATCCTTCCAATAACCCTCCCCTTTCCTTGAAGTCAGTTGGAGTTGGGCTCCTCTCACTAGTAGTTCAGACTTGATTCTAGGTCCTGCCCAGATATGATCTACCTCTGCTACCCAAAGAGAGGCACCCATTCATATCAGCATCATTGAGATGAATCCTTTATTCTCTACTGAGAATAGGGCTTGCAGAGCTTCAAACACAGTTTACCAGCATCCCTAGCAGGTGTGCACTGAGTTGAGAAAATGTGTGTTTGGAGTGGGCCTGACTGATTCCTGAGCAGCCACAGCATTTACACTGCAGGAGCCAGGCCAACCCTGTTGTTTCACAAACCGAGAAACACAGCCTCAGGAAGACGTCATCCAGGATCCAGGTCTCCGAGGAGTGCAAGTCCTCTGTGCCCCCTTGAATGCTGCTAATACAGACGTTCTGAGAACTCTGGGGAGATAGAAACACACATCAATCACCCTGGGCCACTACCTGCCACACCTATCGATATCCAGACCTGGCATACTTTTTGGTTTCATTTCCCTCCTTTGGTTCTGTCAGCACCTGAAGAAGTGGGGTACAGCGAAGAGTAAGAAGGACCAAGACATGTGGTTGCCATGAGGCAGGTGGGTATGTGAAAGGAGGATTGGGAGTTTGGGATTATTAAATAAAAACTAATATAGAGGATGGATAAACAACAAAGTATTACTGTATAACAATGGGAATTATGTGCAATATCCTGTGATAAATTGCAATGGAAAACAATATGAAAAATACATATATATATATATATATTTGCATATGTATAACTGAGTCACTTTACTTTGCAGCAGAACTTAATGCAGCACTATAAAATCAACAATACTTCAGTCATTTTTTTAAAAGACCAAGAGTGTCCTGTAGCTCCCCTCACGCTCTGCTGTTTCTTCCCTTCTCACCTCCACTCACAGTTTACTCTGCAGAGAATGCCTGTTTTCTCTCTCTTCACCACAAACTGTTCTCTTCTTAAACATTTTTTATTTTAATACTTTGTTGTTTAATCCATCCTCTATATGAGGTTTCATTTAATAAGCCCAAACTCCCAATCCTCCTTTCCCGTATCCCCCTGCCTCATGACAACCACGTCTTGGCCCTTCTTGTTCTTGGGTGTACCCCACTTCCTCAGGTGATGAGGAAATAAAATTTGATTTTATATTGTTATTTTATAGCCAAATAACAATATCATGAGCTTCAGGTGGACAGTACAAGGAATCAGCCATACATATACATGTAGCCCTTCTCCCCCAAGGTTCCCCATCCAGGCTGCCACATAACATTGAGCAGAGTTCCAGGGCTACACAGTAGGTCATTGTTGTTTATCCATCTTAAATATAGCAGTGCCCACAACTTGTTCTTTATACTGCACTCAGGAGGCCTTCCTGGACATACTCTTACCCTCCATGGCACTCCAGGTTGAGTTCAGTGACTTATCCTGATGCCCTCTTCGTCTGTAGACCTCATCACCCCTAATGTGCCCCCAGCACCCCTTTGCACAACCCTAAGGGGTACCATGTGCGTGGAATCCAGTATAGAGTTGCCTAAACACAAGCAGGCTTCCTTATGCCTCCATGAGGCTGGGGGTTTAGAATTACTGAAATGTCCTCTTCTCCTTAAAGCCTTCTTTGAGCCCACCAGCCTGCCCTGAACTCCCATAGGGAGCTGACATTAAGTCTTAACCCTGTACCAGAGCTGTGCAGTCACTGTGCACCCTTTATCCACCTTAGCATCCAACCTCCCCGCAGAGGGGTCGGGTACCCCGACTCACAAAGTGGGGGACAGGGGCTTAGCAAGGAGAAGTTGTAGCCGAGGACTGGGGTAACCAGGTAGGTTAACATCCAAACCAGGACAACTGTGAGAAGGTAAGGGAGACTGTCAACCCCCATGGTGGGACAGCACACTGGGACTGTCCCCAGCCATCCTCCTCGTCACATGGTCTATTTCAGAGATTGCTAGAGCTGACTTTCCAGGTTTATCCATTTGAAGGCTTTGGTTGAACTGAAGACTTTTGAAGGCAGAGGACCTTAGCGTTCCCTTCTCCTTATGCTAGGTATCATGCCAGCACGGGATGGTGTCTCCACATTTCTTTCCAGAGCATAGATGTGCCAGACTGTCCTTTACTCTCACGTGGTTCGTTTTGTGGGAGGCACTGGACCAGCCAAAGGGGCTCAGCAACATCTGCAATGGTGTGACTTGGCCTGCAGAGGGCGCCCTCCTCCCAGCAACAGCCCAAAGAGGATTCCTGCAAGTCCCAGATTTGAGAGACAGCCCACAGGATTGGCCCCTCACCTGCCGAATATCGACTTGAGGGGGCACAGGGTAGCCAGTGCCGTTGATCGTGAAGATGAAAGGAGGCAGGGCCCCAATGCTCTGACATGAAACCACATGCTGTAAGAGAAAGAGGGAAGCTGGAGGTTGGTCCTGCTGATCCTTGGTATGCAAGGAGACCAGGAGTGACCCTGTGGCATGACCCTTCACCTCGTGATCCTTGGAGGCAATAGCATCAATGAGTTTCTGGATGTTGGTGACCACTCTTCTTGGGCCAATCAGCAAAGAGGTCCCAGTGTCCACAAGGGCCTGACATCCACTGGAACAACCAATCACCATCCCGTTCATGGAGATGCTGGGAGATAGTGGGACAAAGCGTGCACCAGGGTCACTCTGAGTCTCCCCCATGACTCCCTCCCTGAAAGTCTCCTGAACAGTCAGGGCTTCAGCTCTTGCCCTGACTCTGTTTTCCTTTGTTCTGGTCATGTCACCTTCTTTGACATCCTTGAATGCAGTACTTGAAACCGCCAGGCCCTTTCACTCTTCAGGGCCTTGACAGGTTCTTGTTGCCCTTCCTAGAAGACCACCATCCCCTTTGTCTAGCTAATTTCTCCTCATTTTCCAGGTTCCAGCTTAATTGCCACATTTTTAGGGAAGTCTTTCCCCTGGAGTGGATTAGTCTCCTGTCTTGGTCACTCTCTCTAGACTCTTCCTCATGTCTACCATGCACCAAAGTGGTAATTCACTATGTATGTGAGTCATTTCATGTACATATGCCTTACTAGATGTTAGGGCAAGTTTTATTCTCATTGCCTCACTAAAGTGCCTGGCACAAAATGGATGCACAGTGTTTGTTGAAGGAATGAATGAATAATTTAAAAAATGAATGATGAACACCCAGAGACATGTATCTGTTTTCTGACCAATGATGGCTCAACCAACATAGGGAAAATGGAGGTTCCCTGGGGCAACAGATGCTTAGAGTGGTGGTGGGGAAGACACAGGCTCCCTGGGAGACAGTCTCCCAGCACTGGCTCCTCTCCAGGCTCAGACACTGAGGCCCTGGCCAGGGGATGCCCAAGCTAGCCCAGAGGACCTCCAAAGGACAGCTCAGTTTTTCTCTGAGAGAATCACATACAATCTCCTCAATTATTGAGTCCTGTTCTCAGCCGCTTCTGGAACCCAGCTTCCTGATTCTCTAAGTCACAGCCCTTGCCCCACTGTGTGCCCAGTATGTGGGGTGGGGCGCTATGGTTCATGGGAGATCTCTTTTTAGGAGTTGCTCTCAGGTCTCAAGACTGCAGTCAACCTCTCTCCACTGGTGACTGACTAACTGACTAACTCCAACTGACTAACATCTCCCAAAGGAGAACAGTTTTCCCCATTTTTTTCAGGACTTTGTTTTTTTAACTGCCTCTTCTATGTGCTGAGAACTCACTTGGTCCTGGTAACCCTGGACAGTTGGTCATTTTATCACAACCCTATGATGAAACTCATGTGATCCTCTGTTCACTCAAGCCATGCTCCCTGCCTCACAGCACAGTGAGTGCAGCCCTCCCCGGGCTGCCCAGTCCTCTCTGGATCATCTCAGGACCTGGTGAGAAGTCTCTGCAGGAGGCTGTGGTGATTATGAACCCATGGGTGTGTGTCTGTGTTTATGTGTATGTTTGTGTGTCTGTGTGTGTGTGTCTGTGTGTGTCTGTGTTTGTGTGTATGTTTGTATATGTCTGTGTGTGTGT